>NW_022436995.1:10827300-10983856 GCF_009761245.1 Sapajus apella
CCTCCCTGCATTTATGCCCCGCCCTCCCTGCATTTATGCCCCGCCCTCCCTGCATTTATGCCCCGCCCTCCCTGCATTTATACCCCGCCCTCCCTGCATTTATGCCCCGCCCTCCCTGCATTTATGCCCCGCCCTCCCTGCATCCCTGCCCCACCTGTACTTGCCTGGCCTTTTCAGCTCTGGCTACAGCAAGCAGGACAGTGTAAATTGTCCCCCAGTGCATTAACATCCGACCAAGCAGTCATTAAGAGAGTCACAATCAATTTTTCCAGGATGATTGCTATCGCACAGGGAACTTAATGGAATCACACGGTCATTTGAAAAGAAAGGTGGGGGGAGGGGTGGTGGCAGCAAAAAGAAGGAAGGTTGCCCCTCCCGTGGCAATTGCCAAGGGCCGGATGGGATCTCATGGTATTCTGGCTGGTTAATCACCCAGCAGAATGGAGACTGAGGCTTATTAGGCAAATGAAACATGATGGATGTTTTATTTCAACAGTGGAATTGGAAGGGGAGGGAGGCAGGCCTTGCGGCGTATGCTGGGTAAGCCTGGTCAGGAGGAGCCAGTTCGGGCATGGGGGCAAGTGGGTGGGGACACTGTGGGACCCCGGCATGTAGGAAAAACAGGCTTAGGGAGCGGCTTGAAGGAGGAATTGCAGGTTCAACTGACAACAGGAACAACTTTCTTTTATTAAACTGGAAACCTGTCCAAAGCTACCTTGTGCCCACTGAGACCACGTCCCCAGAGGCAAGACTTAAAGCCTATTGGGGCCAGCACACACTTTCTGTGTCCCCAGGGAAGCCCCTATGAGGTTCTTTACTCCACAGAAGGGAGCACCTGCTGGGGCCGCATGGCAGAAGGAAGGGCGCTGTGGGCTGCTGTGAGCTGGGTGGACAAGGGGCACGGGTGCTGTGGCTGTGGTCTCACTACTCTCGCTCTCCCTGGAGCTTGGGGGGAAGCTGTGACTCTAAGGCTCTGCAGAGAGAAGGCTCAGCAGTAGCTTGCAAGATCCTGTTCTGGGCACTGGGGATTTCCTCATAGGTGGCTGGAGGAGCCCATTTTCCCAGGGCTCGGGAGAAGGTGGCAGGAAGTCCCTGGGGAAAAGAAGCTGGTCAGTTAACTCCAGCTGTCCTTGCCACAGGACCTGGTCCAGTGCCACAGGCCCCAGGTCCCCTCACCAAATTTGCCCCAGGCCCCTGCCAAGGACAGTGGCTATATGAGGTAGAATTATTATACTGTTTATTACCCTCATTCACAAGGAGGATAAAATGCAGGTTCAGGCAGGCCAGGGGCTGGCTCAGGGTCCCACTGTAAGTGAGCTTGGGCAGAGCCAGAGACAGACTCAACTCAGCTTGACTCCAGCTTGGGCACAGATGGCAGGGCATCTTAGGAGGCTCCTAGGGGAATGGTTCTCATCAAGTCCCCCCTTTTCCTCCAAGTCTCCTTGGGGAGCTGCCTGCCCATCCAAGAGGTTTCCATGTCTTTTGCTGATGCATGCCGCTGTTCATTGGGCAGACCTTCATTGGGCAGGGGAGCGTGTTCGGTTTGCTGAGGGACAGCACTGAACCAGACACAGGCTCTCGGGTAGCCTACAGCGGGGAGCACCGTCGGGTCTGCAGTCAGAGGGCAGGACTTGGGTCCTGGCCGTGCGGTGACCAGCCGTGGCATCCTGGACAGGTCCTTTAACTCCTCTAAGTTCCTGTCTTTGTACCATGGGAATAAAGGGCATTTCCTTTTCAGGATTATTGGAAGAATTGAAAGAGAGCACTCAGGGCAATAATACCTTATCCAGATTCCTTGAGGCCAGAAGTGTTTCAAGATTTAGAATACTTTTTGGATTTCAGAAATGGAATATGGTGGATATGTCACAATTTTGTCACCCCAGCATGATCTGGGACAGTGCCTTGTCATCAAACTTGCTAACACTTCTGCAGGGAAACTAATGAATATTCACAGTCCACGGGATAAATAAAGACTTAAAATAGTTGCCAGATGAATTTTTAGAAAGCTTCCTGTGTTCCGAGTGTTCGGGATTTCAGGACTGTGGAGAAAAGCTCTGGATAGTAATGGTAATAACAGTGACTATTGGCTGAGCATTGACTGATTTACATGCATTTACTCATTGAATCCTCACAGCAATCCATGAGAGCAGGGGCTGGCATTATCCCTGTTTTGTAGCAGAGACTAGGGGCCTAGAGAGGTTAATTCACTTGCCTGTAATCACACAGTTGCTCATAGCAGAGCTGAGATTGGACCCAGACAGTCAGGCTTCAGCATCTGTGTCTTTGTTCAGGTTAGAAATTCAGAAAGATTGGCCAGGCAAGGTGGCTCACGCCTACAGGTGGCTCACGCCCAGCAATTTGGGAGGCCAAGGCAGCTGGATCACCTGAGGTTGGGGGTTCAAGACCAGCCTGACCAACATGGAAAAATCCCATCTCTACTAAAAACAAAATACAAAATTAGCCAGGGGTGGTGGCACATGCCTGTAATCCCAGCTACTTGGGAGGCTGAGGCAGAAGAATCACTTGAATCTGGGAGGCGGAGTTTGCATTGAGCAGAGATCGCGCCATTGCACTCCAGCCTGGGCAACAAGAGTGAAACTCCATCTCAAAAAAAATAAAAGAAAGAAATTTAAGGTGGTGGGGCTGCTGGCAAGAGCTCAGACAGCATCTAGCTAGCCTTCCTCATGCAACAGAGTGGGACGAGGAAATGTGACTTTCGAGGTTCCCTGCCTTCTTTGCACCAGGGCCTGGGAATAGAGCCATGTTCCTAGGCTCCTAATCTAGTGTGCTATTACACACACACACACACACACACACACACACACACACACCCCTTCTCAGCCTCCACCTCCCCAGCACCACCAGAAGCCAGAAAAACATGGTTGGCCAGACTGAGGTTCTGGGAGGGAGAGCCTGAGCGTCACAGCACTTGGCCTCCTGCTGCCTCTTCTTTCTCCTGAGTGACACCCCCTCCTCTCCTGAGGCCCTCAGCACCCTCCTACCCTCACCAACTCTCCCCCTAGTGATCAAAGAGGCTTCTGAGCAAGGGGGCAGTAGCTTTGCAGAGATGTCCCAGGGCAGTAGAGCCCTCTTGGGTTGCAGTTGATCATAAATACACAGATTGAGGCTAGGGAAGGCCCCAAAACACTAGACTTGGGGTCAGATAGGTCTGGATTTCAATTCCTGCTTCTTTTCTCACGGGGCAAATGGTCTTCAACAAGTGATGCCGGCTCCCTGAAGCCTAGCAAAGGAGCAGGTACTTGGTAGTCAACACAAGACCTGATGGGTGCTCAGAGACTCAGGGAGAGCTTCCCTCCAGACTCCTGGGACAGCGAGACTGGCTGGGCTCAACCAGGGCCGCAGCTCCTATGGCTCCCCCAGTTCACAGCAGCTCACTGCCCTCCTTCCTCCTGAACAGATGAGCACCTCAGCATGGCAGGGCTCCCTCCTACGGAGGAAATGGCTCCATGAGAAAGGGCTCCCTGGGGAAACACAAAGTGCATGGTATCCCCAGAATGCTTTAAGACTCGCCATGGGAGACATGGATGTGATGGGCAGTCATTTTCCTCATCCACAAGCTTTGATCACAGGACCTCTCAGGCAACTGACCAATTGGCGCTCCCCAGAAAGCTGAGCGGCTGGGCCTTGGGGCCACCCCACCCACATTCTCTGATGCAACGGGCAGCACTCAGGGCGTGAAGTCCTGGGAGGCGGGGTTCTAGTCTTCCATCTGTCGAGAGAAAGATCACTCCCAGGCAGGATGGTGTGGCTCATTGCACAGGTTCATGAGTCAGGAACCTGCATCTGAACTTCAGCTCCCGCCATTTCTAGCTCTGTGACCCTGTTTCTCTCTCTGCGCCTTCATTTCTTCATCTGTAGAATGGGGATGATAATACCTGCTACTTTAAAGGGCTGTTGTGAGGATTAAACGAGGTACTGTTAATTCAAACAAGGATTAGCTGAGCCCTCAGCTAAGTGCTTTCGGGGGAGCCCTGAGCAGACAGACATGGCCGTGGCCTCACAGGGCTTACAGTCTGGTAGGTGAGTTGATGATCAAAATGGAAAATAAAACAAAATGTAAAGATCTTGGCTTGAAAATAGTTCTTATTATCCTGCTTTGAGTGTGGCTATGCTTAGGTAATAAGAATGTTTTGAAGCATTACTGTGTATCAGTATTTATTATTCATTTGTGGGTTATTATGAGACCTATGTAAATAGAGAGATTTTATGTAAATAAACATAATGTAATCATGCATATGTATAGATGCATAGCTGCCATGGACCCTCATGAAGATTCTGTGTAGCAGGTATGAGCCTCATTCCTCAGGTAAGGAGAACAAGGCTTAGGGAGGTGAAGCGATTCTCCCACGGCTGCACAGCAAGGAAGAAGTGGAAGAGACTTGACCCTGAGTTGGTGTGCCCCAGGGACCCACGTTCTTACCCTCAGGATCACCTCCCCCTGTTAGCTCAGAGGCCATGCGCTAGGTGAAATGGCTCCCTGCAGATTACAAAGGCCAGGCAAGGATAGTGGATTATTATGGCTCCATTCCGTGCATCACATCTGGTCCCTTGAACATGGGCAGAAGAGCCCAGGATAGGAGCCAGAGAGACAAGGACATGGGGATTCCAGAAGAGGAATTGGCTCCCCTTGCCATGTGGGGGACACTTGGTGAGTAGAGGTGGCATCCCCCGGTTGATGCTTCTTTGGGGTTTCTTAGAGCTGCTCAGTCCAAAGGGAATCATCTCGAGAGAGCTTATATTGTCCTTGGGAGGGCCGTTAGCGGTCACTCTCTCCACTGTACAAGGCCAGCTCCATTCCAAAGAATCCCCTGGGAGGCCTGGGCTTTAGTGACAGACACACTTGTTCCTGAATCCCAGCTCAACGTTTCCCAATTGTGTGACCTCAGGCAAGCCATCCAAACTCTCAGAGGCTCCACTTCCTTATCTGCAAGGTGGGGAAAAAGTCCTGTCTGTAGAGCTGTCTTTGCAATTGAAGATGATGTCTGCAGAGCACCTGGGATGGGGCTGGCTCGGAGTTGACCCCCCACTGATGGCAAGTGATGAACAAGAGGGGCCCAGGTGGGCACCAGCAGCGAGAAGGCAGGCCTTTTAATGCCTATCCGTGGTGCAGACTTGAAATAAACAGGAATGACATTGAATTGAGCCAATTAAAAGAATTTCCCATAAAAATTTAATTCTTCAATAAAATAACAGTGCAAAATGAAATATGTGAAGCATTTTTAAACTGTAAATTAATGATCTATAGTTATAGCCATAATAATAGTAATAGCTACCAATTACAGAATATGGAAGGCCAAATCTGGGCCAGGAGCTAAACGCTTTGCAGACTCCCCGCTTTCTGAGATAAAGATGTTTTGTTGCATTTTGCAGGCCGGGAGACTGGGGTTCGGGGGGCCAGTGGTGTGCCCAGCACCCCAGAGATACTGGGTGGCCAAGCTACAGTTTCTCACTCCTGTGTCATCCTGTCCAGGCCTTTTAAAATACACTTAGAGCAAACATAAAAAAACAGAAACAGAGCCACCTCTGTTTCAGTGTAACTGTCTGCAATCCTAGATCACATGGAATTTCATCTTCCCCCTCCAGACTTCTGTTTCCGGGTGCCAGCTCTGCTTCCAGGCCAGAAACACCTTATGAGCCAGGCACCCCCTCAGCCTCCTGTCTGCAGCTCCCTGAGAAAGGCAGTTAAAGCCTTGCAGGTTTTTTTCCTGCATCTTCATGTGATAGGAAATTGATAACTCAGACTTTGCATCTGTTCCCCTCAAGACCTTCCTGTCCTTAGGGCCTTCCCTCTCAGGGAACACTTTGGAGTCTTTTTTTTTTTTTTTTTTTAACAGAGTCTTGCTCTGTCGCCCAGGCTGGAGGGCAGTGGCGTGATCTTGGCTCACTGCAACCTCTGCCTCCCGGGTTCAAGCAATTCTCCTGCCTCAGCCTCCTGAGTAGCTGGGATTACAGGTGCCTGTCACCATGCCCAGGTAATTTTGTGTTTTTAGTAGAAATGGGGTTTCACCATCTTGGCTTGGTTGGTCTTGAACTCCTGAACTCGTGATCTACCCGCCTCAGCCTCCCAAAGTGCTGGGATTACAGATGTGAGCCACCACACCTGGCCCTTTGGAGCCTTCTCTAAAGTCACCCCCACTGCTACTCACTCCTTTTCAGGGTTGGAAACAGACAGGGTGCTGCAATCCGGGGTATAGTTGAATTTCTGAGCACTGGAGTTAGGCTACCAGGTTCAAACCCTGACTTGGCAGTTACTGTGTGGCCTTGGGAGAGGAACTCAACCTCTCAATTATAAAACGAGGTTGATAATACTATTACCTACCTTCCAGGGTGTTTGTGGGATTAAACAAATGAATACACGCGACACACTTAGAGCACGCTCCATCACTAAGTAAGTACTCAAGAGCTATTAGCTGCTACTCTTATTTTCTACGCCCTAAATGTTCATTTCCCATCCATGGCCATAACGATTTCTGCTCAATCATAAAGATAAGAAGCAGGAAAGCTCCCATTTAGAAAGCTGTACACAGCACTCAACTCTTTCAATGCACCAGCTCCTAAAAGTGCAAAGCGCAGTGAATGGCACATAGTAGGTGCTCAGTAAATGTCAGGATCCCTAAGCACCCAAATCATCCAAATTGCTTTCTTAGTTCACTCTTACCTCCTCATAGATATATAAACAAATATATATGACTTACACACACACACACACACACACACACACACACATATATGTGGGGTTAAAAGTGAACCGAGTCACTTTGGGTCTCACTATGTTGCCCAGGCTGACCTCGAATTCCTAGGTTCAAGTGACCCTCCCACCTCAACCTCCCAATATGCTGGGATTACTGGCTTGAGTCACCTTTCCCAGACTAATTGTAATTTGAATTGCCCTCAACAGTGTGTTTCTCAAAGAAAGCAAAATGTTTTCTGTCTTTTAAAATGGACAGAAGCACTGTGCAGGTTGCCCAATGATGGGCTCCCATCTTCCAGGGTTGCCCTTCTTTGTGGTGCCTCCCGCCATTATTCCAAACCTCAACGCTCACATGCCCTATATCCAGCCAGCCCCCAAATCCTGTTGGTTTTGCTTACCTGGCCTCTTCCTCCGGCCTTGCTCATGGTTCCTGTTCAGCATTTTCCTTACTCCTGACCTGTGACAGCTCCCCCTAGATCCCCCCTTCCCAGTCAATCCCATGTCATAAATCTCCCCTTTCTAGGGACCCATCGTGGGAGGCCCCTCTGCTGCCCACCCTGCTCCTGGCCCTGTCAGGCTGTCTTTCCAACACAGTGTCATTCTGGGCAGTCTTTCTTGCTTGCCCAGCTCAGCTGAAAACTCTTGAAGGACATGTCACATTTTAGGTGCCGAATGGACTTTGCAGGACACTCGCATCTAACATAGGGTGAGCACAGAAAGAGAACTGCAACACCCACTTCCCGGTGACCAGTGGAGCTGTGAGAGCCACACTTTCCAATCCAGCTGAGCTGGCCCTGTTTTGAGTTTGAGAAATGTTCTGGGGCCTGATTTGCCAGTCTGAGTAACTAGGTGTGGCACCAAGAGTCGGCAGCTAATTACTTTTAACCATTATTAATAGGTCTGCACTAATTATCTCTCACACATAGGCAAGATTTTACAGATGAGAGAGGGAGGGAGAGGAGGAGTCAAGGGATGTGCTCAAGGCTACAAGGTGAGGGGATCCTTGGCGTGGGGGCTGGAACCCAGGGAGTTGGGGTCCTAGGTCAGTGGATGCCCCCTGCCTCCAGGTAGGGTTGGGGTGGAAGGGGGTGGTTGGGGGCTGCAGGGCCAGGATCACGGAGAACAGCTCTGCACGGACTGGGGAAGCTACCTACCATCTTGCCTTCCTCTCCTCCCACCCCCGGAATGCAATCTACTGAAACCTCTTATTAAAAGTATTCTGGGGGTGATAAAAGCGTCACTAAAGATTTGCTCATTTTCTAAACTGTCATTAAAAAGAAATTTATGGTCAGGGGAAATATAGGCAGTGGAGGATGGAGGGTGGGCAGGGAGAGAGGGAGGATGATTTAAAATCAGTCCCTTAATAAATTAAAGATGCTCACTTGCAAGAGGGGCTTGGAAAAGGAAATTGCTAAAAAGTCATGGCTTTCTCCCTTCCAGCTGGCTGGTGTCCTTCTCTTGCACCCTTCATCTCTGCCATGCTCCCATTCCAGTCCACCCGTTCCCTCCTGACAAACCTGCAGGGCAAATTCTTCCTCCCTGCAGGCCCACCCCATCCCCTGTCCTCCTCTTGGAAGGCTCCAGCTCCCCTCCCCAAGGCTCACGCAGCCCCCTCATCTGAACATTCAATAGACTATCTCTCCCCCGCCCCTCTATATTGTAAGATCTTTGAAGGCAGGAGTCCTGCCTCGAACTATCGCGTGAATCGTAATCGAGGGAGGTGGGGGTGATCTCATTCCCTTCAATTAGGAAATGTCAACTGAGAAAAGGGAATGAAGAACCCAAGGAGTTCCGTCCTCATCTCACACACAAGGAGCCTGAAGCCCAGAGGGGAAATGGACCTCGCCCCAGGTCACAGGGGAGCTGCCAGAACCTGCCTCTCTTGGGGTCCAGCAGTGTGCCCGAGAGCTTACACTCAGAGTCTAACCGTGCCCTCCCCACTCACTAGCTTGGGAGACCTTGAGAAAGTCACCAAGTCTCCTATGCCTCGGGCACCAGAGTTGTTGTGGGTATCCACCGTGACACTGTTGGTGCTTTGCTCAGTGATATGTTTATTTTTCATCACCTTGTCATTGTCACCATGATGGCAGGAAGGAAGGCAATGCAGCTCGAAGCTGTCAGGGCTTCGGCCTTTCACTTGGGCCCTCTTCGCCTGCTCAGCGATTGTCCAAGCATCCACTATGTGCCGGGTCCTGGGCTAGGCTTGGAGGTACAGAGATCAGCAGGCGTGCCCCAGCCCTAGAGACACTCCAGCCTGGTGGGAAAACTACTGCCGTGAATGTGGGAGTCCCTGATGGCCCAGCTCTCACTCCTTCTGGACGGGTGGCCAGCTCACCTTCCTCCACCCACCGGACTTGAAGTGGCTCTGCCTCTGGTTTTGGCCAAGCAGCACCAGCCCAGGAGGCCTGTGGGGAAAGGAAGAGGGTGTGCCTGGCAGTGGTGGGAGCAAGGGCGTGGGGAGCTCAGCAGCTGCTGACCACTAAGAAAGGGAAGTGAGAGAGCAGGTTGGGGCCAGGTTGCAAGCCGGGCCCATGGGGATGAGGCTTTCAGGTCTGAACCAGGCCAGCAAGGTGGCATAACCCCGCCTCCCCTAACGCAGGTGCTCAGCTCTTGTCCTGAGTGAGGTTCAGGAAGAAAGGCTGGAGGCAGGGGGTGGCCCGTGGCAAAAGCCTGAGGGCTGAGTATGCCTCAGACTGGCTCTGCTAGCTCCATGAACTAGTGGGCACGATGTTGCCCTCTGCTTCCTACCCTCCAAACTGAAGATCGGCTGAAGGCAGTCAAGGAATGAGTGCTCTCTGAATGAAAATAGCACCTTTCAGAACCTCATGGAAGCCTTTTAGTGCACATGCCAAGAGGCCTGGGTGGGGTGGGGAGGGAAGAGGAAAGGGAAGAGGGTTTGACATCTAGATGAGAAGAGGGAACAGAGGACTTTTGTGTAGGGCATTTAGAACACGAACAGGCTGAGGCGTGGTGGCTCATGCCTGTAATCCCAACACTTTGGGAGGCCGAGGCGGGTGGATCACCTGAGGTCAAGAGTTCAAGACCAGCCTGGTGAAACCACATAGTGAAACCCTGTCTCTACTAAAAATACAAAAATTAGCCAGGTGTGGTGGTGCTCACCTGTAATCCCAGCTACTCAGGAGGCTGAGGCAGGAGAATTGTTTGAACCCGGGATGTGGAGGTTGCAGTGAGCAGAGATTATGCCACTGCACTCCAGCCTGGGAGACAGAACAGGACTCCATCTCAGAAAAAAAAAAAAAAAAAAAAAAAAAAAACCCACAAACACTGCATCACTGAACCATAAGGCTGCAATGCAGACAAAAGCAGCCTAGAGAAATCCCTGGGGTCCAGAGTCCCAGTGGGCTGCTTGGCGGATGGTTTGGGATTCTTAGGTTTGTACACACAGGTAGAGGGGAGAAAGGAAGGCACAGGCCACAGGGGGAGGGCTTGGGACCATGGGGGCCCTGCAGGCCTGGCCAGGCCATGAGCAGAGTGGGGTTACGGAGCTTCTAGCCTCTCAGGGGGCTGAGGATCCAGGTCCCCACAGCACTCCTGACCCCAGGGAACCCCTCCAGCCTGTTTGGTGGGTTGTTTGCCCGAGAGCCTCGGCCTTCCATCTAGACACCATGTCAGCCTCCACGTGGAGGCAAAGGACAGCAGATCAGGGATGAGCTGAGTTCTGTCTACACAGCACACTGATACCTCTGGGGCCAGCCTTGTCCTGCTGCACTCAGGCTTTCTCCCAGCCTGGCTCGGCCTCTGCTTCACTCTGACACTCTGCTTTTATGCCTCGATACCTCACTTTGCATCTGTGGCTTTCTGTTTTGCTTTCTCTCTCTCTCTCTCTCTCTCTCTCTCTCTCTCTCTCGATACCTCACTTTGCATCTGTGGCTTTCTGTTTTGCTTTCTCTCTCTCTCTCTTTGTGTTTCTCGCTCTCTTTCTGTTTCTTCTCTGCCTCGCTCTGAGCATCTCTGTTCAGCTCGCTGTGTCTTGCTTCCCCTGTGTGTCTCTCTCCAGTTCTGTCCCTCTCTCTCTGTCTCTCTCTCTCTCTCTCTCTCTCTCTCTCTCTGGACTCCCTGACCTGCTCTGTGTGACTCTGTCCATCTGTGACCCACCCTCTGTACCACAGCACTAGCTGGCAGATGCTGAGATTCCAGGCTGGAGAAGTTTTTCAGGTTCCAGGCAGGCCTCCTAGAGACTTCAGCCTGCAGGGAGTGCGGCTCCTTTTGCTTTAATCTGGGAGGGATCTGATGTTGGCTTCTTTGACCTCCTCTGCCTTTGATCTTTATCTTTGCAAGCCTGTGTTGTTAGAATGTGATTGACTTCAGATGTTCTCATCCTGCCCAGGACGCTGAGGGAACACAGGGCAGGGGTCTGGCTGGATGAACCCCCAGCATCGCATGGGCAAAGATCCTTCAAGGGCTCCAGGCTCCAGGCTGGACACCTCCAGCAGCTAAGTGAGAGGCTGTTCATGAAGCCTGCAAGCCCTCACACAGTGAAGGGCCACGTGGTACATGGGAACATCTGGGGCATCAGGAGACAGACCTTCCTGGGTCCTAGCCCCAGCCCTCCCATTGCTGCCTGAGTGACTCTGGACAGGTCGTAACTCTGAGTTTCTGTTTTCTCTTCTGGGGTTTCCATTCCCTTATCTCACGGGCGTAAAACCAAGCATAAGACCTTGATGCCCTGATACATGAAAGTGCCCCGGGGATTCCTTAGTGTGTAACCAGTGCTCAAAATTATTCTGTTTCCTCTGCCTTTCTCTTCCCCTTCTCCAAGACTTCATTCAAGTCCAGGCTTCATGGGAGCAAAAGGACACCCCTAGAATAATGGCAGGGCCTTGCTCTTCATCCCTGCTTAGCAGGGCACACAGACATTGACAGACACACTCTCTCACCCCACACCTTGTGCATGACCTGCATGTGGCTATTTTTACAGCATCTCTAGCGCTTCTCAGCCCTCCAGCTCTCCACCTGTGTTCATTCACTGAGGCACCAGGTCCTAGCAGGACCCACAGAGTGTAAATGACAAGCACAAAACCAACAATAACAATAAAGTAACCAATTTATACAGCACTTCCATGTCTGCAAAGTCTTTCTCCAGACAGACTTTGTTGCTTTTCATGAGACACCCCAGGAGGTGACAGATAAGAGGCCAGAACTACCGACAGTGACCTAGCAAGTCCGGGCTGGAGCTGCAACTCAGCCCCTGGGCTTCTGACTCTCAGACTAGCCCAGTGTGTATCACAAGGAGGCCCCAAATACAGCCCTTAGACACTGGGACTCAGATGGTGTGTGCCGGGGCCTTAGTCAGCTCTCAAGAATTCTCATGCAGGTGGTCTCCTACAGTCTGACAAGCATCCCTCCTCAACACGTGGACGAAAGAAACTGATTCTTGCTCAGCTCTCTCCCAAAGTAGCAGGAGAGGTTTGGCTGGCGGTGATGCAACTTTGCCACTTGCTGGGGGCAATTAGAGTCAACAGTTGATTAGACAAGCTGGGCCTGGAAACATGAGGTCTGTATCTGGTGCTGGGGTGCCTTTCCGTAATTCGCTCTGTGGGGCTCCTTTCTGGGTGAGGAAATAAGTTGGGGGGTCACTCGTTCTCAATCTTGGTTTCATATTGAAGTCACCTAGGGGATTTAAAAAATACTGATGTCTGGAACCAGTAGAGATTGTGATGGGTCTGGGGTGCGGTCTGAGCATATGGGATTTTTAAAGGCTCCCAGAGGATTCTAACGTGGAGTCACGTTTGAGGATCATTGAACTGGGACACTGAGGTCACTTCTCCAAAATTTAAGCCTGTGACTGAGAGCAGACGTGGCATGAGAAATGTTGTCTTCAGGGCCTGGTGGGGTGGCTCACCTGTAATCCCAGCACTTTGGGAGGCAAGGCGGGCGGATCATGAGGTCAAGAGATCGAGACCATCCTGGATAACATGGTGAAATCCTGTCTCTACTAAAAATACAAAAAAATAAATAAACAAATACAAATAGCCAGGCGTGGTGGCACATGCCTGTAGTCCCAGCTACTCGGGAGGCTGAGGCAGGAGAATCGCTTGAACCCGGCAGGCAGAGGTTGCTGTGAGCCAAGATCGTGCCATTGCACTCCAGCCTGGGCAATAGAGCGAGACTCCATCTCAAAAAAAAAAAAAAAAAAATGTTGTCTTTGGATGTCTGATGTCTATGTGTCTGTGGGTTTGCATATAAGTGTGTCCCTGCCTGTATCTGTGAATATGCCTGTTTGTGCCTGTGTGCGCCTGTTTGTGCCTGTGTGCATCTGCTTGTGTGTGAGTCTGCATGTGTTGTCTGTGTGTGCTTCTGTGAATGCACCTGTATGTGTGAGTCAGTCTGTGTATGCGACAGAGAGACCTGGAGGGCAGGCAGACGGGATGGGAGGGACTGTAAAGTTGAGGAAGGGCCCTCTGGGGACACAAGTACCCTCTTTTTACAGATATAGCCCAGAGAGGGTAAAGGACCAAGGCTGGACCCTAGGCCCCCGCAGCACCATATCCACAACCCAAGGCCTAAGACAGGAGGCAGAAAACGAAGGTCGGAGCTGGCGTATGGCTCCACATCTTGTGTGGCTGACATAAATGTCTTGTTTGTTTTTTTGTTTGTCTGTTTGTTTCTGAGATGGAGTCTCACTCTGTCACCCAGGCTGGAGTGCCGCGGTGTGATCTCGGCTCACTGCAACCTCTGCCTCCCAGGTTCAAGCGATTCTCCTGCCTCAGCCTCCTGTAAAGGTGAGGAAGGGTCCTCTGGGGACGCAAATTGGGAGGATCCAGTCTTGCGAGCGGTTATGTCCAGGCATGACCTGACGACTGCCCCAGCCGCTCTCCGGCCCAGATACATCTTCCTCACCTACCTGCTGATCCCTGCCATTCTTATCCTTTAGATCTAGCCTCTGGGTTAAGGATATTCAGAAGATCCTGCTGATTTACAGCAAAAGTTTCTGACGGGAGTAAAGGCAGCGGTGTTGACACACTCCGCACCATTCATGACGCGAGTGTGACTTATAAGCGGCTCACAGTCGGGATGTGGCACAAGCTAGGAGGGAGGAGGCCCCTGTTGGGACAGACCCAGAGGGCCTTCCCAGGAAAGGCCAAGGGAGAGAGCAGCTGGTTACTCTGAGGCTTCCTGGACAGAGAGGGTGGGGTGCTGGCCTAAGTGCCCTGGGAACCTGGGAGTGACTGGTGGGGAAAAGAGGTTTGGGAAACCAGAGGGGACCCAGGAAGGCCACAACCAGCGTGACTTCCTGCAGCCTGGGCCTGCATCAAGGACTTGGGACCTGGAACCTGACAGATCAAGGACTCAGCACAACTACGTGGCATATTCCTGAACCTCTCTGAACATCATTTTGTCATTTACAAAATGGAGATAAGAATAATTCCTTTGGGGAGTCATACGTATACACATAAACAGACTAGCTGTTGTTATGATTTGCAATTTTGCTGAGTCCTTAGCACAGGCAGCCTGTGGGGTGTGTGTGTGTGTGTGTGTGTGTGTGTGTGTGTGTGTGTGTTCCGCCCCCCCCCATCTGAGTGTTCACCCCATGCTTGCTGTGTTATCTCTCGGGGCTGAAATGGAGTGCAGGAGAAGGAAGAGTCAGGAGTCAGAAGACCTGGATTCTAATTCTGCCTTGTACTGGATGAGGGACTGTAGACAAGTCCTCATCGTCACTCAGAACCTCACGTATAAGGTCAACAGATGGGCTGATCATCGCTAAACCATGAGGTTGCTACGAGAACAACATAAAATAATATATCAACAATAATAGCCCAGTTTGTCCAGCACTCACCAGCGTGCCAGGCGTCATTAAGGGCTTCGCAGGGATTATTTCACCCACTACAACCTCTTCATTATCCTACTCATGTAGATGTCCCTACTTCTATAGATGAGAAAACTAAGGCTCAGAGGGGTCAAGCAACGTAGCCATGGTCACACAGCTTGTAAGTGGCAGAGCATAAATCCGAATCCAAGTGGTGACTACTTTACTACTTTTCTGGGTACAGGATCCCAGCACATCCAAGCTGGATGATATCTTAAAGCACGCCAGGTCCAGCCTGCTGCGGACTGCTGAGGAACCTGAGAGCCCACTCTCAAGCCGTGTTACAAATCAAACCTCCTTTTCACCCTGACCTGCATTGTAACTTCCCAGATGATTCTCTGCATCTGAAGGACTGCACCAGCCACATGGCGTCCACAGAGCAAGTATGATTCCCTTCAGAGGAAGACATCGAGATCCAAAGAAGCTAAGTAGTCTGCCCAGGACCACACAGCAGGTCTGAGGCTAAGCTGAAAGTCCAGCCTCCTCCTGCAGGCTCTTTGCTGCAAAGCCTTGTGTTACATGTTCTTGGTGGGGTTGGGGGCATTTGATGCTGGAGAGAGGGTAGCGTTTCTGAGACCTCTGTGTGTCTCTGAAAGCATCTGGGTATCGATGCTTTGTGATCTAGGTTCTGATGAGATGTGGGCAACAGTTTCTTCTCCCCTCCCTGAGACCCAGCCCAATGTGGAGCTTTGTATCCAGTATGGCTGCATTCCTGCTGTGCCCATCCAGTGCCAGCTACAGCCCGGGTGGCACATGGAGTGGCTCACACTGCTGGTTGCCTATTCATTATTCACTCAGATTTTTGTATCAACATGACATCAGCATGCTCGGCCTGAAGTGATGAAATATGATGGGTCTAAACCCATCATGGTAATCCTTTTCCTCTTTGCCAGCACATCCTAGATGTGCTGGGATCCTGTGCCCAGAAAAGTAGTAAAGTAGTCACCACTTGGATTCAGATTTATGCTCTGCCACTTACAAGCTGTGTGACCTTTGGCTACATTGCTTAACCTCTCTGAGCCTTAGTTTTCTCATCTATAGAAGTAGAGTCATCTACATGAGTAGGATAATGAAAAGGTTGTAGTGGCTGAAATAATCCCTGCGAAGCCCTTAGTGACGGCTTGTGAGTTGCCGAATGACACAGTTCCAACAAGGTGGGAAGGAAGTAAATGGAAACCTCCAGGAAAGATTTTCTTCCCTGAATGAAGACACACATGAGAAAAAAGCCCTGGGCCCTCCCTCTCCCTCTCCTGCTCCACCTTTCTTCCTGCTGGTGATGCTTTTAAGAAGGATATGATGCCTGGGACCACGGTGACTGCCTTGTGACCATGGGGCAACATCTGCTGAGGAAGTCACAGCAGGAGGATGGAGAGAGCCTGGCCCCTCCTGACATTGTTGAGTTGCTGCACCATCCTTGAAACCACCGGCCTTGTCAACTGAGATCGCATGTGTATGTACTGGTTATGCCGTTATCTGTTTGCTGTTATGTGACTTGCAGCCAGTATGTTCTAACCAACAAAAGGGATAACAGTAATAAAGGGCCTGGGCGTGGTGGCTCATGCCTGTAATCCCAGCATGGGGGCTGAGGCGGGTAGATCACTTGAGGTCAGGAGTTCTAGACCACCCTGGCCAACATGACAAAACTGTATCTCTACTAAAAATATAAAAATTAGCCAGGCATGGTGGCGGGCACCTGTCATCTCAGCTGCTTAAGAGGCTGAGGCAGGAGAATCACTTGAATCCAGGAGGTGGAGGTGGGAGCGAGCTGGAATTGCACCACTGCACTCCACCCTGGGTGACAGAGAAAGACTCTGTCTCAATAATAATAATGGTAATAAAGGGATCTACTTTATGAAGCTGATACTCTGATAGCTGTTTTACATAAAAGAAAGGTAAGGTTTGGAGAGGACACTGTGACTCAGGGCAGGAAGAGCAGACCAACTCTGGGCACACTACCAATGGGTAACCCTACTCTGAGAGGAACAGCACCTCTGCTGCTGCTGTGCACTGATGCTGTCTAACACACCAGCTCGCCTTTGAATTCTTTCCTGGGCCAAGCCAAGAACCCTCCTGGGCTAAGCCCCAATTTGGGGGCTCATCCACTCTGCATCAACTGAACTTTCCCACTTTATTCACCTCTCCATAGCAAGTAGAGAAAAAGGGATTTAGGCCTGTTTCCATCTGATTCTCAGGTCTGTGCGCCAAATTGCCACGCAGAGAGGGCTGGCTCCCACAGTAAGGATATCAGATAAAAAGCTGATTTCTCCTCTTCTCCAAGATCTCACTCTAAATTACCCTATTTCCAAAAATCCCATGAACATCCATGTTGGAAAATGTCCTGTCAGACAGATGATGTGATTTGGAGTTGAGAAAAAAAAGGAGCAATGAAGGGACTGGGTCTGTGAAGGATGGAATGAGTCCCGCCCATCAAAGCCTTGTGCTATCTTTAGGGACCCAGGACGGTACCTGGGGAGAAGCAGGGGAAAAAACGCTAAGAAGAACACATCTTCTACTCTCTCTTGTCTGGTTCTTTCAAGGTTAGTTCAAGTGACCTTTCTTCCAGGAAGTCTGCCCTGACTGTGCCAAACAGAACTGGGCTCCCAGGTCATATGTCTGCACACTTGTTATAATAGGCAGATTGTTAAAGTTACTTATGTGCATATGTACCCCTTCTCATAACTGAGTGTGAGCTCCTGGAAGGCCCGACTCTCTCAGGGCCAGCACAGTTCTGAGTATCAAGTAGGAGTAATGTAGGGAAGGCCAGCCCCACATTGGGGCTTAGCCCGTGAGGGTTCTAGTCTTCACCCAGGAAAGAATTCAAGGGCAAGTGGGTGGTAACATAGAAGAAAACAGCTTTCTTGAAGCAGCAGTGTTACAGCTCGCATAGGCTGGGAGCAGCAGCTCACGGCGGCTCTGCGGTCATGTTCATACCTACTTTTAATTGCATGCAGATTAAGGGGTGGTTGATGCAGAAATTTCTAGGAAAGGTACTTCTGGGTCATTGGGTCATTGCCATGGGAAGGGGTGGGAACTCCTGGGTGTTGCCATGGCAATGGTAAATTGATATGGCCCACTGGTGGGCATGCCTTATGAAAGTTGCTTCTGCCTGGTCTCTGTCTTAGCTAGTCCTCAGTTTGGTCCAGTGTCTAAGCCCTGCTTCTGGAGTCCAGTCCCACCTCCTACCTCAGGAGTGCAGGAAATGCTTTCTTGATTTAATGTGACTTCATTTAGTGCCCACCATGCACTCTGTCCGGACGGCTCCTCAAGGTTGGGTTCATCCCCTATTGTGACACACACCCCCCCAGGGCTCAATACAAATCCTTGTCCACCGAAGGGAGCTTCTTCCACCAAAATGTGGGGTGTTTGTTATGGGGCATGATGAAAAGCACAGTGGTCATGTTAGCTTCGGGAACCCAAGACATCAAACAGTCATCACAAAAGACAGCTGAGAAGCTTGGTCTTGGTTGAGATCTGGGCAAGAGTGAGAGGCAGAAGGAGTGGGGGTCTGGGGGGTGGCGATTCCCTGAGAGGATCCCAGCAGTGACCAAATGTGGGGACCTACGGGACAGCTGGGGTTGGCTTCAGAGGGCACCGGGCACCATAGAAATGGCAGCTTCACAGCTTCCTTCCTTGCCCTAGCCAGGCACTGCCACCTTAACCCAGGCCTGTGGAATGTTATAGAGGCTGGCAATGCCCTTTGCCCAGGGTCTTACCCTTCCCTGGAACACAATGGCTTGTGGTTGAACAGCTCGGGGTTTGTGATTCCTCAAGTAAGCCAAAGAGTCAGCAGCTTCCGGGGGCTGCCCCTCAGCGGCTCCTCTCCACGGCTATTTTTAGTCGCATTTAATTTGGCAGCGAGGAGCACTTTTGATTTCACAATGATTAGTTAGAGCTTGTGTGTGCGCTGTTTTTCTTCTTACCACCCGCCTGTCTCCCCCAAGGGGACTGGGTGTTGTTTTGACTTTTATGTGCTACAATAAAAACTTTCATTGTAGCAAAATGTTTGCTCGTCAAAATTAGCTTGGTTAATTCCAAAGAATTGTTTCATCTTGGCTCCACAGACACCGGGGATCTTTTTTACAAGAGGAATTGGCCACCAGCCAGCTATCTCCGGGACAATTCCTCTGTAGCGTTCATCCCCCTGGAATTTACCTTCAAAGAGGAAAGACCTGCCTGTGCTTTCCAAAGCCGAATGCGTCCCCGGGTTCGTGTGCTCCGCAGCAGGGCAGGGAAAGCTGGCCGGGAGTGTGGATTTGGTTGTGTTGATTTTAGAATCACAGACCTGAAAGAAGGCCCCACAAAGAGAAAGACACACGTGGGGCTGTACACAGACAGAGCTCACACAAGCACACACCCACAGGTGTCACACTCATGGCACGAATAGACACATGCTCACAAACACACGGGCCCACCAGGGCAGGGCAGCTGGCTCTGCACACCCAGGAAGAGACAGACGCAGACGCGTGAGCCTCACACCAGTCCAGGTGGGAATGCTTGAGCCACCTCACCTGCATTTGCAGGGCTCAGCAGGCAAGCTCAGCCTCACCCCGCTGAGACACACCCACGTCGGCAAGAGTGGAGGGCACCACCTCCACACAGTCTCTGTTCTCCCGGGGCCTGGGCTCAATGCTCTTCGCATGACCACTGCTCTAGGAAACTGGCACTCCTGAGTCAGGCCAAGCTGACCCCTCTGCCAGCTCGACTCCCTGCCACCACCCCTCCCCCGCCACAAGCTGCGATCATTGTTAAACAAGGAGGACCTGCTCATCTTGAGGATGCAAGGAGAATGAGACCACGTCTCTGCCTTCAAGAAGGCAAGCTGGACCTGGCCTCAGGACCCAGCTGGGTAGAGGGCCGAAAGCAAGCTGTGGACAGAGTGCTGTGTATGGCTTCCTTTGCCCGGCTACGTGGCCTTGAGTAACTCACTTGCCCTCTCTGAGCCTCAGATTCCATCATTGTCAAATAGAGATGCTCCACTACAGAGCCACGAGGGTCAAATGAGCAGCGGACGTCATTGTGAGATGTGAGAATCCGGCACATCTGTAAGTTTTTACTTTAAAATTGTTTCTCCCCTGCAGACTCAGGGTGGGATGCTGGCTGCCATGGAGGGAAAGCAGAAGGCTTCTCTGGTGAGGGACCCATGCCTCCCTCCCCTGCCCCATTCTCCCTGCTTTACAGCCAGGTGGCTTCAACTAAAGGCTGAGTTCCACTTCGAGGCTATGCACAGCCCTCTGGTATCCCACTTGTCACCGTGATTTCTGCCCAGGTGTGGGTTTCTTGCTCCTTCAGGCCCAGAGCCGTAGCCCGAAGAGCAAACCAGCTGCGCTTGCTGAGAGGCAGGTGAAAGAGGCCCGAGGGTCCCAGCCCATGGTCAGGATTCCGAAT
This sequence comes from Sapajus apella, assembly GCF_009761245.1. Classification (NCBI taxonomy): domain Eukaryota; kingdom Metazoa; phylum Chordata; class Mammalia; order Primates; family Cebidae; genus Sapajus; species Sapajus apella. The sequence continues at coordinate 10,847,226 of NW_022436995.1, forward strand.
GGGAGGATGCGGCCACCAGGGTTCTTCCCATGTCCCCCAGTCGCCCAGAGCCTGACTGGGTCAGGCTTCCTCTTTGCATTCCTTAGTTACTTTTTAAAAAAGTCAATGATTCTTAGAATTGATGACGCTACATCACCTCCTTTTTAGATCCTAAGGATGTGTATCAATGGGTAAAATACAAGAAAACATGAGGAGAAGCTGAGGGAATAACTAATAAAGAGAACCAAGGAATTCTGCAGACCTAAAATGTATCACCCTTTGAGAGACGTGTCTGGAGAGTGAGCGAGAGTGTAGGGACAGTAACACCTGGTGGTAGCTGGGCACGTGAGCAGGGAAATCTGCTGCCAGAGAGAGCCGGGGAGTGGGGCAGGAGCCCTCCAGGCCCTGGGCGCCCAACCTGTTACCTTTCAGTCTCCTGCCTCCACTCTGGCCCCACCTGAGCTCCAGCTGGTGCTTCTCCCCTCATCACAACTCCACCAGCCTTTCCTGGAAGCACTGGCCGCTCAGGGGGGGCAGCAAGGTTCGGGGAAGGCAAGGCAACACAAAACAGTGGATCGGCCTGCCACCCCCCCGCCGCCCCGGGTAGGCATGAGCCCCCCACTGAGTGAACTCAGTACACTGAGAAGCCAAATCCCTGCCAGAGAGCAGCAGTCCTCACCTTCCTGTCCCTGCTCAGCCAGTGTCCCCAGACCCTGCACCAGGCACTGAAGGTACAAGATGAAGGGGACCCCATCTCTGCTTTCAAGAAGGTCAGTGTCCCTCTCTGAAAACCGAGGGTCTGGGCCCCAGTGGCTGAAGAAAGAGGACTGCATCATGACAGAAGTAGGCTGGCGTTCCCAGTCCCTGAAGGATTCGAGGTTCTTATAACCAGGAGGTCCTTCAGGGCTCTGTGGATGAGCCTCAGATAAAGCACCTGCCTCCGTGTTTTCTCCTCTTAATTATTTACTGAGCAGTTATGTGCCAGACAGTGTGCCAAATGCTTTTTTTTTTTTTTTTGAGACGGAGTTTCGCTCTTGTTACCCAGACTGGAGTGCAACAGCGCGATCTCGGCTCACCGCAACCTCCGCCTCCCGGGTTCAAGCAATTTTCCCACCTCAGCCTCCCAAGTAGCTGGAACTATAGGCGCGCGCCACCATGCCCAGCTAATTTTTGTATTTTTAGTAGAGACGGAGTTTCACCATGTTGGCCAGGATGGTCTTGATCTCTTGACCTCATGATCCACCCACCTCAGCCTCCCAAAGTGCTGGGATTACAGGCGTGAGCCACCGCGCCCGGCCACCAAGTGCTTTATACATATTAATTCATTTAATTCTCCCAATAATTCTGTGAGATAGGCATTATCATGTATCTATCTCTGTTGGACAGGTGAGGGAGATGGAACACAGAGAGGTGAAGTAATCGGTTCAAGGTCACACAGCTATTAGATACTAGAACCACACTAGGCACAGCAGTCAGGGTGAGAGGCTGCACTCTCACCACCGTGGTAGTGGCTTCTCTAGCAGGGATGACATAGATCGGACAGGTCACCACAAAGTGTCAGCACTGGGAACCCTCCTAACATGCCTAGTGCTCTATTTTACACGTGAGAAGTTAAGCTGCTAGCACGATGATCATTAATATTCATCAATTAATTTGTAGGTGCCAAGAACTGTTCAAAACACTTTATGTACTTTCACTAACTCGATCCTCACAACAATTCCATGGGGCAGACACTATTATTACCTCTGTTTTACAAAGGAAGAAACTGAGGCACAGAGAGGCTAAGCATCTTTATTAGTCAGAGATTTCCAGAGAAACACACAACCAACAGGATAGACAGATTGATTAATAAGTGATTGACTGATTGCCTCTAGGAGCTGGCTTACGCAATTACAGAAGCCAAGAAGTCCCACGATCTGCCACCTGCAAGCCAGAGAAGCAGAAGGCTGGCGGTATAATTCAGTCTGAGTCAAGTCCAAAGGCCTAAGAGCGGGTGGGTGGGGTGGGGATGGGGCTAAGTACTTTTCCGAGGCCCAAGGCCTGAGAGCCAGGAGTGCCAATGTCCATGGGCAGGAGAAGACGAATGTCCCAACTTGAGCAGACATTCTCCCTTTTCTCTGCCTTTTCATTCTTTCCTGGCCCTCACTGGACTGGATGATGCCCACCTGCGCGGATGCCCACCTCACTTGATTGATTCAAATGCCGATCTCTACCAGAAACACCCTCCCAGATACACGTGGAAGTAGTTTTACCAGCGATCTGAGCATTCCTTCGCCCAGTCAAGCTGACACATAAAATCAACCATCACAGGACCTGGGTGATTCCCCAGGTGATCACTGGCCAAGCTGCCGTTTGAACCCAGGCAGTCTGGCTGGAGAAGCTGTGTTCACGGCCACTGCACTCCACTGGCCGTTTGAACCCAGGCAGTCTGGCTGGAGAAGCTGTGTTCACGGCCACTGCACCCCACTGGCCGTTTGAACCCAGGCAGTCTGGCTGGAGAAGCTGTGTTCACGGCCCCTGCACTCCACTGGCCGTTTGAACCCAGGCAGTCTGGCTGGAGAAGCTGTGTTCACAGCCACTGCACCCCACTGCCTTTAAACGTGGAAAGTTAGGGAAGAGAAAAGCCACAGCCCAAAGCCACATCTGTAGACCACCTGTACCTGAGCTTAGCCATTGTGCCCTGGTAGCTGCTCTGCCCTATCTGTGACACTTTTCCAGGTTAGGGATTCCGAGCAGAACCCCAAGCCTCTAGCTCCTCACCTGCCAAGGTGGGGAGTCCATTCTTCCTGGCCTTCTCTTCCTCCAAGCAGGCTAGACGCCTTTCAGGGTTTCTCCCGCCTGCCTTGCTTACCTGGGCCTGCCCTGCCCTGGAGCTCACCTGCCCTCCCAGCCTTCTGATCAGATGTGAGCTCCTGCTAGACCCCTCTGGGTTGTAAATCTCTGACCATGCAGCCATCCATACTTTATTCTGGGGAGTTCTGGAACCAGAACACAGGTTTGTTTCCGTAGACAGAATCCAAGCTCTCTTTTCTTGGTCTGGTTTTGCACTCAGCTTTCCTAAAATCAGGAGCCCTTGTCTACTGACGAGGGTCTGGCTCTCCTTCTCTGTGGAAGCTTCTTGGTCACTTCTTCCTCTGCACCATCCGTGCCTCACTTCACCCACCAGTTTCTCCTATGGTCACATAATCGTGCTGAACTATGGTGCCCTGGTCACTCCCCACCCTCCTGAGCGAAGCTGTGGGTGGCCCCAAGTCCACCGGGAGAGAGGCCATGTTAAATGGAAGCAGCTGTCGCAGCTGCCGCCTGCCCATCATCCTGTACAGCTGGACCCAGGTCGGCCTGACCCAGAGTGGCACTGTGGCTTAGGTAAGCACTTGATGACCAAGGGTATCCTGGCAGAGCCAGACAAGAAGAGACTCCCAAGCATCCTCTAGAGGCAGCACGAAAGAGGGGTCAAACGGATGGCACTCTCCAGGCCTCCTTCGGGTCCACGACCTTGGGCAGCTGACCTAATAATTCACATTCCAGCTTTGCCCTCTGAAAAATGAGGGACGTGGTAAACACCTCCAGCGCAGCTGTGAAGAGTAGGCCCCAACTGCAAAGGTCTCTTGGAGGTCTCTTTCAGCTCCACCAGCTAAGGATGCTGTGAACACCAGGGAGGGAGTCTGTACTCAGGCTGCATCATGTGGGCATCACGTTTCCTGAAAAAACAAAAGACAAGCGGTCACTTTGTCATGTGCAGCACTCTTAAAGAGGAAGCTCTAGCTTCATCCAAAAATACCTTCTGTGCAGGAGTGGGGTGCCACTGCAGGGCCCTCCCTGGAGTGAAGCACTGTCCTGTCCAGGCATCTCATTTGAAAAGAAATGTGTCCTGTCTTAGGAAAGGCAGAAACACAGCCTGGTGGCACCTACGTGGGAGGGAGGCCTGGGACTGAGAGTCAGGATAAAGCACAGAGGGAGGCTGAGCTCAGCCTGAAAGACAAACCTCAGCAACTCCCACGGTGGCTGAGGGTCCGCTTGGGGTGGCCACACGCCTTGGCAGACTAACAGTTTCTCATCCTTCATATGGGCAGTACTTGACTGTTCGCAAAGCCCCTTTTGACCTATGTACTCCTCAGACCTCACGACCCTGGGAGATGGCTTTATTTCAGCCCACTTCATAGGTGAATCAACTCAGGACCAGACAAACTGACTCCCCTGATGTCAACAGTGTGTTAGGGGCAGATCCAGGCTTTGGATCCAGCTCTGACTCCGAGCCCAGTGCTCTGCCCCCTGCACTGCTCACTACCTGGACCCACCAGCTGCCCATCCCAGTGCCACCGCATCGCCTATGGGGAAAACTTGAGGGAGTTCAAAGGCTGTAGGCCAGTAACCACATGTCTACGCCACGAGTAGTGAGGATTCTCCAGGTCCAGTTAAAAGCCTACATCTCTGGGAAAATTCTGGGTGCATCAAGAGAAATAAAGAATGCAGCGAGTGGTCCAGCTTCCGCTGCCTCCTTCTCCCTCTGTCTTTCCCTTAGGGAGACCTCAGATAGTTTCCAAGAAAAAAGGAATGAATGAACACCTTCTAAGACGGTAGATTACCCCAGCCTGTCAGGAACACACTGGCAGAACCCGTAATGAAGTAAGCCAAGTCACTAGAAAGGAGACAGGGACACGGAAGACTGCCAGCCTCACCCCAATCAGGGGTCCTCCTGGGCTCACGGGAACGGCCACCTCCGTCCTCCTCCCTCCTTTCTGTATCTCTGGCCTATGCTGAACCTCCTACAGCAGAACCTGCACCCCACACCCCATCTATTCCTGACACCCTACAGCAAAAGCCCCAGAGGCTGAGGGCCAGCACACTGTGTCTAGGGAATGGGGACTGAAGGACAGGTAAGCCCACCACAGAGTGACCTGCTCCCTAGTCCTGGAGAAAGCAGTAGCGGCTCCAGAGGGCAGGCCTGATGTTGGGACAGAAGGAGGTGACTGGCCAAGCACTATGACCTGACATCTTCCGAGCGACAGTGCCTCCTATGAGTTCCCTGCATTGCGGGTCTGTCTGTGGCACCCATCTGTAAGAGGAGGGTATTAGTCTCTAGGAGCTGCACAGCTTCGGGATCCATGTGATCTTTCTAAGGCAAGAGAGGAGAATCCCTCTCCTTAAGGTCAAAGGCCGTGCCTTGCCAGTGAAACTCAGATGAACAAGTCCAGTACCAGGCAGCACACAGCGGAGAGGGCAGCCGCTGTGCTGCAGGGGTTAGTGATGTCGTGTGTATGCCCACACATGTGTGGGGTGTGTCTGCAGGGGTGACGCATGGGGATAGGTCAGCTGTCCAGGAAGCCCTGAAGTGTGTCAAGGAATGGGGCTGTGTGTGTCTCGTTCCTCCCCCAGTGCTTACTACAGTGCATGGGAAGAATTAGGCTGCACCATCGCCTAGCTGTGTGACCCTAGGCAAGTTGCTTACCCTCTCTGTGCTTCAAATCCCTCTTCTGTAGAATGGAGCTGGTGCTGGGTTTGTGGGGAGGATTTGATGAGCCAGTGAGATGGCCCAGTATGCTTTCCTTACCAATGTCCCTGTGCCCACAGAGCATCGGGAAACACAAAGCCTGGCACCTGGGGTCCCCCTGGGAGAGAAGGGACTTTTAATCCTAGAAACCAGAACTATCATCAAAAGAGAAGGCTAAAGGCATGGGAAACCTGAAACCTGGAGAATGCTGTTTACTGAGAACACTTCACCAAAGTCATCATTGTTTTCTCTGAGAAGCAGTTCTCTAAAGGGCCCTTGAAATTCCTTACCAAGAAATACTCCAAGAAGAACAATCACTGCAGCTTCCTTGGAGAGGTGCCTCAAACCAGGAGATGACAAGCCACTTTCCATCTAATGCGGAGAGGTGAAGGTGGGTCTGAGGCGGAGGACTGAGCTGAGTCCTACTGAAGAGGTTGGCTTTGAAAACGCAGCATTGAAGGCCCTGAAACATCTACGTATAAACGGCTTTTACCTTGTGGGTGTAGAAAAGTACTGTTCTCTGTCACAAAAGAAAATAGACTTAGCACAGAAGTATTTTACCTAACACATACTAAGTGTTCAATAAATGTCATGTATAATCATAATTATTTGTGCATTTAAAATATGACTATTATTTATAGATGTATACATATTTATATATAATATAAATAATGTGTGTATTTATAACAACAATGCTGTTGTCACTCAATAAAAAATAAATGCTGCTATCTGTAAGAGTGGGAGAAACACTCAGGCGACCTTGATGTATTATTTTAGATCAGAGAGTCGGTGCTCAGAGGAGAAATTGGGCAAGATGAGACTGACGAAGGTGAGACAGTCAGGCCGGAGCTGGGAGAAGGCCTGTCTGCTGTCCACCGTACTCCAGCCCTGCCCCAGGACCACAGCCTGCAAAGGGATCAGCACCCTCAACACCCGCGCGGTGGTGATTCCGGGCCAGAGCGACTGCTGCTGGCCTCACTAGCACCTTCTTCTGCTCTTACTCAGGGAGACTCTGCAGGTTAATCTGTGTCAGCTCGGCCCTGCAGCCACACCAGCTGCTGCCCCACCCTCCTGGGACCCCACCATCACCAGAGCTGGCAGACCACCCCAGAAGGCTCCCCTTACCCTTCACTTACAGATGGGGCAGGGTTTTGCCTAGGGCCCCCCAACTTATAAGGGGCAGCAGCCCAAAGGGCCATGGGATCCAGGGACAGTCCTATCCAAAGATGCCACAGGGGACTTGGTGGCTACTCTCCTGAAATAGGCAAACCTAGTGCCAACACTCCCTCTCCCTGGACGGACACGATCAAGTTGTAATGAAAAAGAACATTACGGTTTCAGAGACCATTTTGCTCTTCTCCTGGGCACCAGGGGACTGGGGAAAGCACAGACAGGAGTGTTCAAAATCTATTTTATTTGCATTCTTAGCAGTGGGAGAACAGACCCAGCCCCCACCGGGTTTGAAGCAGGGCAGCCCACTCGCTGGCTGCTTGTGTTTGGGAGGTCCACCAAGCTCTCCCCACCTCAGTCACCTCCTCTGTAAAATGGGAGCAATTGGGAGCCACTTCCTGCATCAGCCTGTGGAGGTCAAGTGAGGCTAGGCTTGTAACAAGGCACTGGGCACAGACCACAGGGATGGCTGCAGGCAGCAGCCACTGTGACTCCATTGAGGTGGAGAAGCGCCAGAAAGAATATTCACCAAAATGTAAAGGAGGGACAGGGAGGCTATCGCCCAGGGACAGGATTTCAGTGACTGTCAGTCCTCATTCCTTTCCTTTTCTTTTGGCTTATCTGAATTTCCCAAATATTCCACAATGTTCCTGAATTCATTGTGTCATTTGAAAATGATAATAAGGGAAAAACAAGCGCTAAGCCCTGCTGTGCTGTGTGGCCGCCTCCAGGCTGGGGGAAGGGAGCCCAGGGCAGTGGCACAGCCCAGGACCAGCGCCCCAGGCGCGGGGGAAGGCGATGCCCCCTCCCCGGGGCCGGGAGGACCCCCTACCCCAGCGGGCGGGCGAGCCGGCCCAGCGCTCACTCGCTCCGGCTGTGCCTAGCTCAGACAATGCGAACACACAATCATTCATTATAACTCAATTACAGTGATTAAAGCTGGTGGCATGCAGAGGCAGGAGGGAGTGTTGCCAACAAAATTTACACTCCGTGTCACCAGCAAGAGATAACAGCAGCTGACGCGGCCGATCGCCTCCCCTGCCATCTGCTCAGTTCGGGGGCCGCCCGAGGGGCGAGGGCTGCTGCGCGCTGATGGTGGACGGCGCAGCAGAGAGCTGCGGAGATGGGCTGCCTCGGGCTGGGACTGGGATGGCAGCCGCGACCCCTCCCTGCAGACTTGGCCTTTCCCAAGACTCGACATCTGGAATGGGGGTGTGGGGAGGCCAAGGTGCTACTGATCTGGGTTGGGCCCACCAAGGCAGAGGTTGGGATTCTGACGTCTGGTTTTCATCTCCCTGTTTCAGATGAGGAAACTGAGGCATGGATGCACAAAGGATCACACCCAGTAAGCCTGGGGCACAGCCAAAACACAGGCCTGCTCTGGCTCTCCTGGGAATGGTGCAGAGAAGGAGGCAGGGAGCTGAGGCCACCCTGGACTACAGGGAGAGGACAGGGGCCAGAGTGAGGCCTGAGACCCTGGGGGCCCAGAAGGCATCAAGGCTGGTGACAAGAGGGCCCACAGGGCAATGCAAGGAGCCCTAGGCACAGAGCAGGGCTGCTGGGGAACGTCGTGGGTGGGGGAGGGACGGCTGGCAACAGACCTGATGCAGGTGGGCTCTGGCCACAGTGACCAAGAGAGACTCAGGGGATGGGTCGAGGCAGAAGCCCACAGCTGACGTCTGTGCTACCACAAGGTAGAGGGCTGGGGAGGGTGGGCTGCCTTTCAAGGGACAGCAATAACGCAGGCCATCCCAGAACACTACGCTTCCAGTTTTGCCAGCCACAGGAAACGGGGCACCTGTGCAAGGGACCTGCAGATGTAGTTGCTCCCCCATCTGGGAGCGTTTCCCTTCTAAGGCCTGTTGAGCAGCAGTGGGGGTGGGAAGGATAGGATATGGGAGGTGAAGGATGGGTTCAGGCCCCTCTTCCCCTGGTTATGCACTGGGTACATTTTTCTGGCTGTGCCATCCTCTGAGGCCACTGTCACCATGCTAGTCTCCATGCTGCAGGCTGCCTGACACCCTCCTGTCTGCCTCGCCCTGTCTGATGCCACAGTAGAGCTTGTTTTCCAGGGGCGGATTTTCACCCCGAGTCTCCTTGTTAAACTCTTGGAGGCTCTTTGGTTTCTCCAGAGTCCCTCTCAGCCTCAGCGTTCTCCTGTCACCCTCCCCCTCCTTTGGGACCCTTTGCATATGCCACATTGCCCCTACTCCATGGCCTTCCTCATCCCCCCTCGTCCTTCAGAGCCCAGCTCACCTCTTCCAGGAAGCCATCCTGGCCCTGAGGTCCAGTGGGTGACTGATCTTTGGGTTCCCATGCCCCTGTGCCAGTTAGTGCCCTGGGAGCACTGGTCATGGAATATTGGGGTTCTCTGGGGATGAGGCCATTCCCCACACCCAACCTTGGCAGTAGCTTGGGGGCAGGGGCTGGGTCCTGTTCATCTCTGAAGTCCAGGGCCCAAACTGAGTGGGTCTCTGGAAATGTTTGTTGACCGGATAGAGGCTGAATGAGTGTGTGCCACGGTGGCCAGACAGGACCTAACACACACAATGACTGTCTCGTGAGGACTAGCTCAGAAGAGTGCAGAACACAGCCCACAGTTGGGAGCAGAGATCAGTGTCGTTAGAGTGAAGAGCAAGGGCAGGAAGCTCAAGGGACAGGAGCCACCTTCCTGCCTCCGGCCCCTCCCCACATCCATTCGGAGCCCCTCAGTTCCTGCCCACATGACCCTAGTGTGTGCTCACCAGCTCTCCCTCCCCAGGTGACAGGGCAGGGTTGATGCTCAGAATGGGTGTTGGGAACTGCTGACTGTGGAGGCCAGAGGAAAAAGGGAAGGTGACGGGGATGGGGGGCTGTTGCCTCCTCTCTCCCCCTGCAATCCCAGGTCAGGTCACCTAGAGACTAGGGTATAACCAGCTGGCGACATTTGGATACTGCACAGAAAGAATGAGATCCAGGCAGGACCACGCGGCTCTGCCCAAGACACACAATCCCCGGAATTCCCCGAGAAGAACTGAAAGAGGAAGCTGAGGAGGGAGGCTGGGGATGTGGTGGGGAGCTCTGCAACACAGAAACACTCAAAAGTGAAGAATCTGGGTTTTTGTTTCAGTCCTGACTCGAGGTTGTGAGAAGTTACCCATTTCTTCATTCTGCACGTGGTACAAGGCACTGGGGATACCAGGGGAAGTGAGCCTGACAGGGGTCCTGCTTCCGTGGAACTTTGTATTCCAAGTCACTGTGCCCTCTGGGCCTCAGCTTCACCATCTGTAACAAAGATACTGGACTAGATCTGGCTTTCCCAAGCTGTGGCATGGAGGAGGGTTTTGTAAGAAAGATGACAAGGCATTGAAAACCATGGGCTGCAGAGAAGGAAATGATTCTTTTCCCAATTCTCATTTGATCATTTCTGATTTGGACAAGGAGCAAGTTTCAGCTGGGAGTGAATGGGACCAACACAAGTCTCAAACACTGGGCCATCTCCCTTCTTAACAAGGAAGGGCTGAGAAGAACTTGAGGCACAACTACTTAGAATTATTTTCATTGCATTTACAAGTATGCAGACTTTTAAATTTAAGGTAAGGAATATTGGTTTTTTATTTAGGGTAATATATAAAGTTTCCTTTTACAATACTTAGTTTTAGACTTTAAAAAGTGAACTTTTTTTTTTTTTTTAACCTATCAGGTAAATCACAGGCTGGTGGGTTCTAGACCAAGGTAAATATCATTAGATGACTGTGATTCTTTGATTGAGTAGATCTAAATAGCTCTGCCCATGTTGGTGGGAAGGCTTAGAGGCCTGAACACCTGCGCCTCCTGGAACTGAGCCAGCAGGGCCAGAGGAGGGTGCTCACACTGATAGAAAGGTGATGGTGAGTCAAGTAGCAGTCTTGGGTAACATCTGTCCTTAGGGCTTCCCGGGGACTAGGGAGTATGTCCCCAAAGAAGTTTGAATGCAAATTACTTTTGTTGACAAACAAGCTGACCTACATAGTGCATGCACAGCAGCTGGCAGCAGCTTTCAAAGAGAGCCCTGCACAGAGGGATGGCCTCTCTGTGCAGTGTTCAGCAAAGTGATTCAGTACTGAGGGCTTTCTCCCTCCTCCCTTCCTCCCTTCCTCCACCTGCTGATCCTCCTGGAAGGCACTAGAGGTTCTCTAAGGAGTAACTCCAGCCCTAGCACAAGGAATGTACAAACTCTTCAGGCCCGTCTTAGGACAAATTGGCTCAAGCAGTTCAGGGACTGGCATGTCTGAAATGTCCTTTCCTCTCTAAACCTACGACTCTGATGCACCCTTAAACAGCTAGTCAAATGTGATCTCCTCTGGAAAGCCTTCATGAATACTTCCCCTTGTTGACCCTTCTGAGAGTTGCCTCTTTCCGCCTAATGAGGACCCCTGCAACAGGCTGTCCAGACCACTAATTATTAATTAGTAGAATTTGTTTTCCCCGCTAACAACTGCATTATGTGTGGGTATAGATCACTTATCTCTATATTCCATGCCCCTAACCTCCAACACTGGATCTGTTCTGTCTATATTTATCAAATTAATGCATGGGTGTGTGGGTCGATATGCTTGGCTTGCAATCCTGAACTAATTTTCAGATTTTATTCACTCTACTTCTCCTTTTAAGGAAAGGAAACTTTTCATTGAAAGCATTGTTTTGGGCATTCAGTAACTATTTGCCACACACCTATCAGATGACAGGTACTCCATTGGGAACTGGGAATAGAAAAGTGAACCAAGCTTGATCTCTGCCCTCAAGAAATTCACTGTTGGGTGGTTGGAAAAATGAGGCAAGCAGCAAATGAATAACAATAAGGGAAGGATTTGAAATTCATCTTCACTTAGATGTAAACCACTCAGAATTTAATCTACTTAGAAAGAAGATACAGATAGAAGATCAATGAGGCTAAGTAAAAAACCTTTAACTCTAAATTTGAATTAGAAGCCTCAGTAGACTTCATGATGTTAACAAATATATAAAAATATACAAATACACACACACACACACACACACACACACACACACACTTCTTAGTTCTGCTACTGAAAAGGCCTAGAAACAATGATCATTCCATTAGTATTAAGCACCCCAAGCACCCAGATTATGGTCTCTAAATACTACTTTCCACTAATGGGAACCAAGGTTCATTGGAAAAATGGCCAACTCCACATCTAGGACGGAAAATATACAAGATGGGCCAGGGACATTATCTTTTACTAGAAAGCATGAAAGCTCTTAAAGACGAGTATGGTCGGTCATATTAAAAAGACTCAGGAGGCATCTTCAAGAGGATTCTCAAAGAGGATGATTTCTGAAGTGATAAGGAGAACTCCACTTGACTCAAACATATCAGATACATTTAAATTCATACATTCATAATGTTTTAAAAAGAATATCTCATTGGACAAATGTTGAGGATACTAAAGAATTAACTTATTATATTGAAAATTGGCAAATAAAGCAAATGAACCAAGCATTCATCTTGCCTTTCCTATACAAACTGTTCTTCAAGGTAACCAAATGGTTGATGAGGGGCAGTTTCTCTTTATAGCAATATTCAAGGGAATGATGTAATTGGAATATCACCCTTTTGAAGGCCCTAATGAATTGATGACTCTACACAATGATCATCAGTGACTGCTAACATACAAAAGGAGAAACATCTAGCTACTATCTGTTTCCTAATGAATCGATGACGTATTCTTGCCTCCCTCTAAAATTAAGCCTGGATCTAATCAAGTTCCAAGATCTAACTACAATTTAGCAATCAGCAAAATTCAGGCTGTGTGAAGCTCTAAGGACAATTTTTTTTTCCCCAGTAAATAAATGTGTGTGTGTATGCATGTGTATGAGAGAGAGAATGAAATATGAAGGAGGAATCTAAAAGACATATCAATTGTACTTGCTCTGTGCGGATCTTATTTGGATTCTAATTCAAATAAATATGCTTTGTAAAAAAAAAACTTATGAGACAATTGGGGATCATTGAATACAGGTTGGATATTTGATGATATGAGAAGTTATTTTTTAGTTTTAGTGGTATGTGGGTTATATTTTGGATACAGGTCTTACCTTTTGGAAATAGTAAAATGTGTACTAATTTAATGATGAAATATCTGGAATTTGCTATATAATACTCCAGTGGTGGTGACAGATGGAGATGGGTGGGGTGTAGATAAAAATAGATTATTCCTGATTTGATAACTGTTGAAACTGGTTGATGGGTACATGGAGATTCATTATTCTGTTCTCTCTACTTCTGTAACTGTTTGGCATTTTTCATAATGAAAACCTAAACAAGTCTAATCCATGCTGCCTCTGAATGAGAGCACTGCCCCTGTCCACTCGTAAGATCATTAGAACTCCAAGCTGGAGAGAGCCAAGGGATTGATTATTCACCTGCCTTCAAGCATCACATAAAGGATGTAAAGACCAAGGACTGGAGAGATCCCGTGATATGACTAAGGTGATACAGTGAGCCCAAGGCTTTGCTCTCTGCCACTGGGCATGAGCACCCCCACCCCAAGCCCCCTTTGATTCACCAGAATCTATAATGGGGGCAAGTTCTTAAGTCTTGACCTTTCTGGCTTAAAAAAAAAAACTTTAATTATAAAATATTTCAAACATTTCACAAAGAACAGAAAAAAACACAACACTTCTAAAGCCACCATACAGATTTTTAAAATGTGAACATTTTAACATTCTCTGCAGAGTTTCTAAAAAGTAATAAAACGTGATAGGTATAGCTGAACTCCCACTGACCCTTACCTTCCTTCTCTCCCCACAGATAACCATTATCATGGTGGTGTAAGCTGTTCTTTCTACTCATATATATATATATATATATATATATATATATATATATATGCTTAAATATAGAATTGTTTTGTGGATTTCTATTTTATATAAATAGTATAATATCATGTATTTCCTTCCACAACTTGCTCTTTTCACACAACATTGTGTTTTTGAGATTTTCCCAAACTGATATGAAAGATCTAGCTTATGCATTTTAATGTCTGTGTACAATTTCATTATAGGAAAATGCATAGATTTTTAAAAATCTATTCCCCCATTAATGGGCAGGTTGTTCCAATTATTTTTGCTCAAACAAGGAGGCAGTGAAGATTCTGTACATATCTCTTCATGGAGTTAATGAAGAATTTCTCCAGGGTACATACCTGGAAGTAGATTTACTGGGTCACAGGGTTGTGCTGCTTCTCCTTCATGATTGCCAAATTGCTTGGCAAGAGTAACTTATTAGTAATGATAATAGTTGTTTGGCAATCACAGAGTGGTTAAACCAATTTATGCTCCCATAGTGTTTGACAATACTAGTCATTCACCATCCTGTGGAAGCTTCATATGATCAAACTCAAAAACTAGCCAATCTAATGGGAATGGGTCGTTCCATTTCATTTTGTTTCGTAAATTTGCATTTCCCTGATAGCTGGTGAGATGAGGCATTTTCACGTGTTTATTGACCATTCCTGCTTCCTCTTCTGTGAATCACCTGTTTCTGTCCTCTACCTTTTCCTCTTGGGTTGTTGGCTTTCAATGTACTGATTTAGAATAATTCATTATATATTCCAGATACCCTTTTTGTCGGTCAGTTATAGGTATTGTGCTTATGTTTTTTCATGTTTTGTTACTTTATAGTGTCTCTTGTTGTATAGCTATTTTAAAATTTAATGTCATCAAATTGATCTCTCTTTATTTCACTATAGTTTTTGCTTATTGTCTTGTTCAATAATTTTTTCCCCTTATGGGTCCTAAGATTGTTCTCCAATATTCTGTACTAAAAGCTTAAAAACTTTAATCTTTCGAGAATTTATTTTTGTGTACTGTGTGAGGTAGGGATCCATTTTCCCACCATGAAGATGGCCTGTTGTTCGAGAACATTTTGCTGAATAGTGCTTTTCTCTACTGATGCATAATGCTATCTATGTGATAGTCACATTATAGCATACATAGAGTTCTACTTATGGACTCTCTATTCAGTTCCATTGGTCTATTTGTCTACACATGCAGCAAGAGCACACTTTCCTGCTTACTGTAGATATAAAGTAGTCTTGATATCTGGCAGGCCACGTCTTCCTCCCTTATTTCTTTTCAAAATTATATTTGCTATTCTCGGTCCCTTACTCTTCATATAAATTTTAGTATCAGATGATCAAATTACACAGGAAACATTTCACTTGGATTTGTTTAACATTATATTTATAAAGAGTTGTAAAAGACACCTTCTTAAATTAAAAAGCTCATAAATGACTTTCTTAAATGACTGGTATAGTTTGTGATCTACAGAGGTCTTTTTAAATTTAAATCTTCAATAAAATTTTGTATTTTTATCTTTAAAGATCTTACGTAGTTTTACTTGGATGGACTCACAGGTAGCTTTGATTGCTATTATAAATGAATTTTTCTTTACATTTTCCAATTGGTTACTGCATATGAATGGGAATGCTATTGAAATGAGTTTTGATCTTGGATCCAGCAACTTGACTAACTCCTCTTATTAAACATTTTTATATTCTCTATATATCTAGTCATATTATCTGTAAATAATTACAACTTTGTTTCTTTTACTGCAATCATGACACTTTTATTTATCCTTTTATTTTTTATTTTGTCTTATTACATTGGCTAGTATTCCTGTGGATTTTTTTAAGAGATAGGATCTTGTTCCATTGCCCAGGCTAGTCTCAAACTCCTGGGCTCAGGTGATCCTCCTGCCTCAGACTCCCAAGTAGCTAAGACAACAGGTACACATCACTGTCCTGGTTTATTTATTTATTTTTTTTCTGGCTTTAATATGATGCTTCTGAAACTTTACTATTATTTATTATTTAGCTGCAGGTCTGATATAGCTCTCCATTGTCAGATTAAAGTTTTCTTTGATTCCTGGTTTGCAACTTAAAGAAAGTCATGAATAGGTGTTAAATTTTGTAAAATGCTCTATCTGCTTCTTTTTATTGGTAAAACTTTCTAAGAAAATAATTTGTGCTCTCCAGTAGTTGCTTGTAGGGTTCTATGTCTCAAGCTTGTTAATTATGTTGTTCATTATCTTTTATAACCTTATACATTTCTCTCAGCTTGATCTACCAGTTCCTCTTCATGGTATGATATGGTTTCCCATTCCTCCTTATAATTCTGTCCATTTTTCCCTTATGTAGTTTTTGGGTATAATTCTGAGCTAGGGATCCCCATTCTGCCTTCAAAATCTTTTATTTATCACATTAGAGGATTCCTCTTTCTTTCATGTAGGCTAGCAAAATTGTTTTAATTGTGTACAATATGTCTGTGTTCACATGGTCAAAGGGAATCCTTACCAGCTTGTGGTTTCACTTGCCTGAGTTTGAAATTCTAGGCCTGATCTTTTCCTCTTCTAATCTGTTGCCACCAAGCACTGGTACAGGGCAGCTTCCATCTGTGATACCCAGGAGAGGCAAGGCCACAGCCCCACCCTCACTCCCTTTCTTGCCTCAGCAGTCCAGGAGCTCTCAAGGGCCCACTTCTGACCTATCTGAGAGGGGCACTGAGGCTGGGTCAGGTTGAGCATATTGTGGGGTTTTCTAGGCATTCATAGAGTTACCCAAATGGATGTAAGGAAGGTCTGATCTGGCCAGGAGAGCTTCTGTCTCTTGGCTTTTCTTCCCATACTGTTCCACATAAGTAAGATCACTGATCTCCTCTACCCGTGGGATCAGTTCTGTCCAAGCTTCTACGCCAGTCCTCATGAGGCAGGCGGTCCATCATCCATCCTTCACTCACCCACCAATCCTCTCATCCATCCACCTATCCATCCATCCATCTATCCCTCCATTCATCTATCCATCCATCCATCTATTCATCCATCCATCCAACCACTCATTCATCTATCCATCCATCCCTCCATTCCTCCATCCATCCATCCATCCATCTACCCACCTATCTATCCACCCATTTATCCATCTACCCAACCACTCATTCATCTATCCATCCATCCCTCCATTCATCTATCCATCCATCCCTCCATTCATCTATCCATCCATCCCGCTATCCATCCATCCATTCATCCATGCCTCTATCCATTCATCCAGGCATCCATCCACTCATTCATCCATTCATCTAACCATCCATCCATCCATCCATCAATTCATCCATCCATCCATCTGTCCATCCATCCAGCAGCAGTGTCATACAAACCTTACAAGTTGTGTGACCTTGGGCAACTTGAACTTCGGTTCTCTCATCCATAAAATGAGTATAATAATGGAAATGACCTTATAGGTCAGTTATGAGTATCAAATTAAACAATATTTATGAAGCACTGATTGACATGCACTAGCACTCTGGAAATATTAGCGTATTATCTTCATCACACACTCATTGATTCCTTCAACTAACATTTTCCTGGGTACCTACTATGCACTAAGCACTGGAGATACGAGACAAAGTCGCTGTTCTCTGAGAGCCCACTGTGTGGCGGGAGGGTCAGGTGGGCATCAGGAGAGAGAATATCATTAAACTAATACAGATGGTCCTTGACTTACAATGGGGTTATGTCCCAGTAAAACCATTGTAATTTGGAAAAATTCTAAGTCAGAAATGCCCAATAAACCCATCGTAAAGGCAAAAGTCCTAAATAGAACCATCTGTAGTCATACTAACATTGTGCTTGGTATGTACTACCTGATGTTGGGAGAGAACACTTTGAGAGCACCAAGGAGTGGGGAATTGGGGAGTCAGGGAAGGCTTCCTGGAAGAAGTGGCATTAGGGCCTACTCCTGAAGAATGAGCAGAAATTCGAGGGAGGCACCGCATTCCAAGCTGACAGAGAAGCACAGGCAAAACTCCTGACCTCAGGTGATCTGCCCTCCTTGGCCTCTCAAACTGTTGGGATTACAGTCGTGAGCCACCGTGCCCGGCCCATTTGTTTATAATTTGATGGGAACTAAAACCATTAAACCTGGCCTCTGACAACTATGCCCCTCCATTTTTTTTTTCTTTAACAAAACACATCTTGCTTTAAGCAAAAACAGCAAAATAGAATTGAAAAAACTCCAGACATCATTTCACTTCTCTGGGCTCGGGTTACTGAGCATCCGATGTCCTGGGTATCAGGCCAGACACTGAATTAGGATAATCTCAAGCTGGTGAAAGCTCATCGTTCACTAGATGGCCCTGGGCTGATGACGTCCTGCGCACTGCCCCCCAGGGAAACTAGTCTCAGTGGGAAGAGACAAGCAAATAGGTGCAGGGATGTGCTGTAAACGTGAGGTTGCTACGAGCGTGGATTTCTGAGTAAGAGGAAGGGAACACTTAGAGGGTGACAAAGAAAGGCTTGAAAAATGGCATCAAGGCTTTCTGTCACCCTGTGAAGTAAAAAGAGGGGACAACCTGGGGGGTTAAGGATGAGAATAGGATTGTTTACCATGGAGTGGGCCCCTCCTCTTAGACTGGAATGCTTTACTAACACTGATGTGCACAGGAATCACTGCAGCATGTTAAAATGTGGATTCTGCTTCAGTAGGACTGAGCGAGGGGCTCAGATTCTAGATTTCTAACAAGCTCCCAGATGTGGTTCGTGCTGTCAGCCAGGGTTGGGTGGAAAGCGATGGAGGCGGCGGTGAGTGGGGAGAGGCAGCAGGAGGAAGCAGGTGCAGTGAGGCTCAGTGCGCTGGCATTCAGGACAGCACAGTGGACACAGGTGAAATGCAGGAAGGGGCTGTGCCGTCTCCCCCATTTTGAACTGTGAGCGCCTATGGCAGGGACTGACTCTTGACCATCTCTCTGTCCTTGACTGTGCCCAGGAAATCTCAGTGAACACTCCAGAGGTTCAGTCTCTCCTCAGACAGTAACACTGGCCTTCCAGGACAAGCCTGGAGGGTGAATCTTCCCTGATAGACATTCTCCTCTTCCACCAAACTGGGGCCTACAGGCCCCAATTCCACCCTGACCTTGGCACCCATGGGAAACTCCATGTTCTGGACAAACACACAATCTTATTCTGGCCAGAGCTTGCTCCCAGCCCCCCAGCCCTCTGTTGCTTTGTCCAGAGATAGACACACGAGAGAGGCGTGGTCCAAGGAGTGCTGTTTTACTCACAGCCCTGCAACCAGTGGAGGCAGAGCTGTTACCCACTGCTGCCCGTCGGTGCCTCCTACCTGCTGGCATTGTCTCCTCTGTAAGCCTGAGAGGACCTCCCTCTCCGGCTAAACGACACTTCTGTGCGGAGAGGCCAGCTGTCCTTTCTAGTCATAAAGACTGTGCTTTATGCTGAGACCGTCATTCCTTTTTTTTTAAGATGTTAGATCCCCTTTCTTGTATGAAATGACAGCAGACAATTGTTTGTGCTGATTGAGAATGACTTTGACAAAATAAGGAGTTGGAAACCATGTTAATCTCCAGTGCCCTGAGAACTTTCGCTAATGGGTGCATGAAATCCAAGCGCCAGAGGATAGCCCCTGGGAATGGGCTCCAGCATTCTCCTCTTCCCTCCCGGCCCCCACTGCCTTCCTGGGGACAATGACCGGCATTTCTGGGTCTGCCCCTTCTGCAAATCTTTCCTTCTGAATCATCCAAAAACACACCTTTGTGACACAGAGATTGAAGATCTCCTCAACCCATTTAAACGTGTTAAGCTCAAAATAAAATGGTGCAGGTTTTCAGGGTCCAGATGTTCACACACACTTTGCAGTTTCGCTTCAAGTTCATTACATTTAATTTTTTTTCCAAAAAGTTTTGCATTGACAGCTGTACAATACTTTGGTGTTAACCTGTGGTCTTCCTTCCACTCAGTGAACTCTGCCCTGCCCACCTGTCCAGTCCCACCCCTCACCCTTCCTGGCGCTTGGATGGGAGGTGAGGCAGTATGGAACTGTGAAAAACCCCTCCACTGTTGGGTATCTCGGGGGAAGAGGGTGGTCGGGAGCAGCGCAGGGAATGCTGTGAGATGAGCAGAACTTACGTCGATGGACATGGACCCTGGGAAATGGCCCAGGCTCCAGAATGTGAGAGCGACAGCGACCTGGCTGTTTACCTGGGGAGCGGAATGATAAACTGGGAGGAGAGGCAATTAAGACGCAACAATCAAACCAACCTTTAAATAGTAACTTTTAAAAATATAAAAACAGTTCATTACAATGACTTTTCATTCTTTTTTTCTTCAGGAATAACTTTCTTCTACCCTCACCCTCCCTTCTGGCTAGAGCCTTAACAAGAGGTGGGAGGTGGACATCTGAGACCCAGAGACTCCAGACGCCCCACGTGCCCAGCCTCGGAGAGCCACAGGGTGTGGCGCCAGCCTCCACGTCCCATGCCGGTGTGCTCAGCTGGGGACAACCTCACTGAAGGTGGGCGGCTTTCCCTGGAGCCCCTCCCTCCTCCTCAGCAGACGGAATCACACATTACAAAATAATCCATAAAAATGCAGTATAAAAATTATCTTCGATATGCTACATCCATGGAGAGCTCGCCACCAGGACTCACAGTGGCCTTTAGTTTTTCTTTAAAAGAAAAAAAAAAAAAAAAACAAAAACAAATCCTAACACCTCAGAACATGTTGGTACTAAAACGTGGCACCTGCCAGAGGCGATATTCTACCTGCAACGTGTTTGGGCTCATGAGAAACTGAAATCTGCAAGAAATATCCACAGTGTGCCAGGATCTGTGTCTCCCTCTCCACTCCCCACCCCCCACTGCTCCGCCCAGGGTGGGGGTGAGGGGGATCCTTTTTCCAGACTCACAACCCTGTAGGTTAATTCACTTTCCCCCGCTTCTAAGGGGAGAGGAAAAGGCTGTAGGCAGGAAGGCATTTTATAAAAGGATGTCACTTCTAATTCCTTTTATTCAATTTAAAAAAAAAAAGCACCCACATTAGTTGCTATTTTTCTCTGGTAGCTCCCTGAGCTGAGTTGCTATGCTGTCTGTCCTCTTTCTGTCCTTTTTAGGCCACGGCCCAAGATTCAGAAGGGCTGGAGGGGGAGTTCCTTCGAACTTCCATTGCTCATAATAACTAAGTGTGCACCCAAGAGAAAAACCAGGCTGAGGAGGAAAGGGAGAGACCAGGAAAGAGACGCAGAGAGGGCAAGAGGAGGCCACAGAAAGCTCGGTTTCTGCGGGTATCTGCGGGACGGGCGCCCAGCGGAGTGCCTTCCACTTCTTGGTCTGGCCGCTGGTGCTCAGTCCAGATGCCCAAGCCCCTGTGGAGGCAGATGAAGGAACCTTACGGCCAGCCCGGCTGCCTTTCCCACACTGTAAGACTTTCCTCCCCATTCTTCAATTGGCTCTCCTCCCTGTCTTCTCTTCCCAGGTGAGAATATGTTTATTTTAAAAAAAAAAAAAAAAAAAAAAAAAAGCCACCACCACGAGTGGATTACAAATACAGCAGGCGAAATACACGGTCAGAGTTTCCGGTGGGAAGGGGCCTCCTCTCCCACTGATCAGTCCGCAATAGGAGTCTGTTATTTACACTTTTCACAAATCTTGTGCACTGCACAATCAGCAAAAAGAGATTCCCCCCTCCCCCAGCACAACAATGTGGTCCACTCCAGCATCCCCGACCCAAGGTGGGGGACAGGGCAAAAGAAAGGGGAAGAACAGAGACTCATGAGTGGGTCTGTGGGGAACCAGAGCCATAAGCCTCCAATAAATCTATGTAGCAATTGCCAGCATTGTTCAGGGGGAGGAGGAGGAGCAGAACCCATCCGAGTCTGTGAGACACATCAATCCAGGCCCAGGAGTCCAGACCGTGACGGGGCACGCGCCCTCTCAGCCGGCCGGAGCGCAGCCCCGAACGCTCGGCTGCCTGCCGCCCATCCTCCGCCATCCTCGGGGCCCCTGGCCCGGGGGTCTCCCTGTCAGAACCGAGTCGGTTTCTCCCAGAGTCTGACAGCCCTGCTGGAGTTCTTGTTTAGTAGATGACCTCATAAACTGTGGCCTTCTTGTCACCAGAGCCTGTTACAATGTATTTGTCATCCGCTGAAATGTCACAACTCAAGACAGACGAGGATTCTTTAGACTGGAGGAGGAAGACGAAGACGAGGAGAAGCAGCAGGAAGGCGTGGGGTGAGGGGAGAAAAAAGACAGGAATTCGTTTTCCAGTGCTCTTGGAAACAATCGCCCTCCTCCGCCCCTCTCTGACACTCCCACCCGGAGCACAGTGCAGGAGGTCAGGAGACTTTAAACCACCCAGGAAGCATTTTCAGGTAAAAATCCCCTCCCACCTGCTTTTCCATAAGGAAAAGCTCAGCAACAGTCTCCCACGTGATCTTTACAGTCAGTCATAATGGTCAGGACGGGATGCTTTAGCATGAGCCTCTCCTGAGTTTACAAATAGAGAGAGGCATTTCTGAGCTAGGAGCTGGCATCAACAGCCCAGGCCTGCAGCCTGATGAGTTAGGAAAGGATTGGCACCTGCTGTTTGAAGCTTGTGCTCTCACTAGAGACCCTAACAATGAGCTTTGACACGCTGGACACCAGACACTTCCGCCTGGGTCCAGAAAGCCACGTGTTGGCTGAGGGAATGAGAGAGACCGCAAGTGTGTGTGTGTGTGTGTGTGTGCACATGTGCATGCGTGCACACGTGTGGGGGAGACGGAGTGTGCATGAGTAAATGAGTGTGAATGTAAGAACGCACTCGTGTGTGCGCTTATGAGAGTGCAATATGGCAGGCCTCCGATCCTGGTAGATTATAAAAGGCCTCTTCCTTCCCTCCTCTTTTTCCTGCCCACATCCCTGCTCGTGCTGAATGGAGGTGGAAACACTCACTCACTCGAGGAGGGAACGCTGCTCTGAGCAAGGCTGCCGGTGTGCGCAGCTGCCCAGCGCACCTCCTGCAAGGGCTCAGCATCCCGCCCAGAACAAAAACAATTAATGTTACTCCTCGCTCTCCAAATCCTATGAGAGCCCCTGCTTAAAAATCCTTGCCCTCAGGGGTCAGAAGCCATTGTGACCTACTGAAGTCCCCAAGTCCTCAGGAGAACCCAGCTTGATCCCCCATCAGTTAGGGGCGGGGAAGGTCCAGGGCAGGTCTGATCCTGGCTCCAGGCTCCTCCTGTCCTTCCTCCTGCTATCGTTGCTCCCATCTCCACCACCAAGTTTCAACTCCGGGTGGAACCCAGAGGAGGACTCGGATGGTGGGCAGTACCTGGAATATGCTGGCTCCATAAGGCGTCCTCCAGGCGTTGAGAAGGTTATCTTTCCCAGTGCTCACGAACCACTTGCCTGCAGGTGGGAGGCAAAGGGATAGTCAAGTTGTAGCTCACTGCCCGCTAAAGCAAGACCTGCCCCAGACACGGTGGCTGGCGTAGAAAAGCAGTGAGAACTCCTAACTAGTATGACTCCAATTTCGAGGGGCGTTTTACAAACAGGACACATGGGTACCTGGAGAGAGCCTTTCTCTGCAATCCAAGGGGAGGGCTGGGAGTGGTTGGGATGGAAAGAGGTAGGATTTGAGGTTAATTGCAGTGATCACACTGCCCCAAAATGTTCTTGTTAAAGCCGCTAAGGTTGACTGGCCCTTCTAAATTCTGCTACTGAAAGGCGGCAGGAAATACTGAAAATATCCAAGCCCCGGGAGTCTGGAGACTTGACAGGAGTCAGTGGGTGCCCATCCTCCAAGCAGACGCTCTGCCAGGGCTCCACCTGAGTTAAAGCCCCGATGCTCCCCCAAAGCCACCAGCACCATGCTCTTTCTGACCAGAGAGGAAAATCCTCCAGGGTTCAGAGAGGGTGAGATGTTCAGACTGCGCAGCTTGTCAGTGGAGGAGCAGACATTCCCGTGAGGCTATCAGATGTCAACCATGGTGGTTGTAACCTCAGTGAGGGGCTGCCTGCACTGCTCCTGTCCTGTTCCTTTGCCCCAAGCCTGCAAGAACTGGCTTTTGGCCTAATGTCCCGAGTTCAGTAACTCAAAACAAGGATGGGGGACAAGATCACCAGAAGGTGTTGAAGGGGCACCAAGCCAGGGGTCAGGAGGCCTGGTTCCGGGGCCTGGATCATTCTAGAAGCTTTGGGCCCCTCTTCTGTCCTACTGGGCCGGGCTGCCCTGGGTTCCCCGCCCTGCCCCGTCAGGCCTGGGCCTGCCGCAGACTCACCGCAGTAGGCAAACTTGAGGGAGAGCACACAGCTCTCGTGCAGGTGCAGCTGGTACTTGTCGGGCTTGGTGTGGTGCAGCACCTCCACGTTGCTGCTCTCCATGCCCACGGCCAGCCACTCCCCAGTGGGGCAGTAGCCCAGCGAGAAGATCTGCAGTGGGAGGAGGGGAGACAGACCAAGCTCAGCATTCTCCGCCCTCAAGAGCAGGCAGCTCCCAAAGCTGCTGCTCCCGTCCTCTGAGGCTCAGAGTCCCTCCCCACCCACCCAATAAACCAGGACTACGGGAGGTCATTTTCCATCCCCATTTTATAGGTGAGGAAGCACAGACATTTTGCACTCAGAATTACTCTGTCTCTGTGACTTCTGTCTTTCCTTAAGAAAAGAGTGAGCAAAAAAAAAACACCCCACTAAAATATTAAATTTTTGAGATTAAAATATTAAAGTGAAGAGTGCAAATAAGGAATAATAATCCCTGGCATTTACTGAATGCTTTCTGTGAGTCAGGTTTATGGCTACCGCTTTTAGAGGGATCATTTCAGGTGCTCACATCAGACCTAGGAGGGAGGTACTATTATTTCCAGTTTGTGAATGAGGATGCCAAGGATGATGTGCTCAACAGGAGTGGACAAAGAATCAGATTCCCACAATTGGGTCAAATGTGTCCAAGCCCAAGGTCACCTCCCGTTTCATTGCTGCTTCCTCCAGGAAGCCTTCCCAGATGACTCAGGTTGGTCCCAAGTCTCTTGGCAATGACTACCCTGTGAGGGTCCCTTTGTCCCTGACCCAGCCACGGGGGCCATGGAGGGAAGGGAAACACGCTGCTCTTTGGGAAGGGTGGAGTCTTGGGCTGCACACCTGGGAAGTGAAGTCATGCTGCTGCAGCTGCCGGCCCTCCCGCAGGTCCCAGGAGCGCACGGTGTTGTCCAGGCCCCCTGTCCACAGTTTGGTGCCATCATGGGAGATGTCTATGCAGCTGGCCCCGTCCGTGTGGCCCTGGAACTGCCTACAAAAGCAAACAGGGAGGAAGGTGAGCCCTGGGAACCACAGATTGCCAGGTGGCAGCCATTCCAGGGGCACTCTGGGCAAAAGAGTAAACTGAGGCCCAGGAGAGTGCACTACGTACACGGTGCCTTAGCGAGCTTGCAGCAAAGGTAGCCCCAGCCTCTTTCCAGCTGAACGGAAGGGTCTTACTCAGGGACAAGTCCCCTGGGAAATACGGGGTGAAAAGAGGACCTCCCACCAGGCTTCCGAGACTCAGTCCCTTCAGGGTGGGCCTCTGGGGGAGGTGGAGCTGGAGGCTCAGGAAGGTAAGGAAGGCAGGAGGACCCAGGGGAAGCTACTCGTGAGATGACTGATAAAGGGAATGCAGGCCCCACTGCCTTTAGGACACAGCTCCTCAGCCCGCACCGGACGCACCCTCAATTTGCCCTCTTAATCTATCTCTTCACCCTGCATGAACTACGGGGCTAAGGCCATGAACACGCTGACTGACAGCATGAGTAACGCACACAGCCTGTGTGTACAAGAGAAAACCGGGCTAGGCACCCCATCTGCCTTTGCATGGCGGCGCAGTCAGAGGAAGGTGCTCCCCTGACACTGTTTCACACAGGGAGAAACTGAGGCGCAGGAGTTTATAGTCCACTAGGTCATAGCGGAGGCAGGACGCAAACCCAGCAGTTTTATCCGGAGGCTTGTTTAGCCCCCCCGTGACGTGGCTTCCCAATCTGGTCTCCCCCAACTGGTCTCCAGGACTCTGCTCCCAGACTCTCTGCTTGCTCCACCAATGTGGCCCCCACTTTCTTCCCAGAGCCTCTCCAAGCTCCTGGGCCCAATGGCCTCCATCCTCTGTCCCTCGCACAAGGCAGGTACAGCAGTCTTTTCACCTGTGCAGCCCTCATCCCAATGGTTCTGGTCACCCCACAGCGTCTCAGACAGGGCCAAGGTCACAGCAAACAAGACCAGGCAGGATGGGTAAGAACAGCCCCAGGACCAAACACGAACGCTCCCTCCTGCCGGCCTCACCTGACCAGCGTCTGGTTGTGCAGGTCCCAGACGGCAATGTTCCCATCGCTGCAGCAGGAGAAGCAGACTTTGGCGTCGGGGCTGATGGCCAGGGCGTAACAGGCGGGGGCTGAGGACGTCAGCTCGGCCTTGATGCGGGGTGTGGGCGAGGCCAGGTCCCAGATGGTGAGCGTGCTGGCCTCGCCGCCCACAATGAGCGTGCGCCCGTCAGGGAGCAGCTTGCAGGAGCGGATGTAGTTGTCCCTGTTCTGGAGGGAGAAGTGGCAGGGCTGAGTGCTACCTACTTCCCCTGCCGGGCACCAGGAGAGTCCTGACCAGCAACACCGGGCACCCTGACCAGCCTTGCTTACAGCTTCCCTTCCACCCAGCAGCTGCCAGGCTGTCCCCATTCCTCAGATTCACAACTCTTTGATCTTTCATGAATACCAGGTCATTCTCAACCCCACACACAGAAGGCACAACTGGGGCTCAGAGAGGTTAGTCAGCTTGCCTGAAGTTGCTCAGCCAATATGATACTGAGCCGGGCCCTGGGGCTCTCCCCTATGGCCCAGGCTGCCCCATCCTCCGACACCAGCTGGAGGAGGTGCAGTGGCCCTGGGATTCTCACCAGGCAGTCCAGCTGGGAGATGGGGCTCTTGCTGCCCGGCTGGCTGATGTCCCAGATCTTCACGCAGCCCTTGCCACCTGTGTAGACGTGCCTCGTGGGGTTGCTGATGGTCACGGCACACACCACCTCCCCGTGGCTGAGTGTGTTGATCTGCCGGGCGTGCCTCGGAATGCCAGGGCCTGCCAGGGCGTCGTGGGGGAAGGGCACGGGCTGCATCTGCCCATCAGCGCTCACATGGAATGAGTACGCCCTGAAAAGGCGAGAACTGTCACTGCTGCCATCCACCCCTGGCCCCTTAGAGTTCCCACAGGCCGGCCCAGGTCACCTGCACGGCCCCCATCTGGCTGAGACCACACCATTGCACTGAACCCAGTAACCCCATGTACTAGGATGGCTCCACCACGGTGGAGAGCGCTTAACAGGCCCGCTTTGATTTTCACACCCGGTTATATATGCTTGCTCCAAATCAGACCGGAAACCCACAGGTGTCCTGGGATGCCCTTTCCCACCGTCCACACATTCCCCCAGCATGCCAGCCCTGGAAAGGGCCTGGCCGAAATGCCACCTCTTGCTTTAGGAGCCAGAGGTATTAGGGAAGGGGTCTCCCTGCCCCTCCAATAGCGAATGGACAAGTCTATGCGGGAAGCCGGCCTGGCCTGCCTGCTGGTTGCTGCCCTCTCAATCAGCGTGATTCTCGTGGACAATGAGAGCACTGTGTCAGGCAGTGTCTCAGCATTATCTGCACGCTCCATCTTTTCGTTTCCTAGCAACCCAAGGAGGTGAAGGGCCGGCAGAGTGTGCCCTCCACTGCTGACAGGGAAGGGCCTGCGAGCAGCAGCAATGGGCCTTCCCAGCAGGTAGATCCCAGGGGAGCCGGGGAGGTCCACGGCAGCTCCGGGTGACTCAGTGAGGGGTGTTCCTTCTCCACCAGCCCAGTGGCCATGCACTTAGCACGCCTGTAGCTCCTCTGCTTGGGGAGTGTCTGTAGGTGCTCAGAAGTGTGGCCTGGCTACAGTTTCCTGGGGTTGCAACCGGGCCTTGGTGCCTCCAGAGGGATAGACACCTTCACAAAGGGACATGCACCAGGGCAAACCCGTGGTGGGGGTATGGGGGGCGTTGTTGGAAGCGGGGGTAAAGTGCTCTCTCCTGCCCACCCTACAAAGCATACAGTAAGTACAGCCAAAGCTTACGGTTTTCCTCCGGGAATGGAGGCCAGGCTTGAGGGGAGGCCTGTGGCCCGCATCGGGGGGTGAGGGTCAAAGCCAACCTGTAAAGCAAGGCAAGACAGCCCTCTGTCAGCCACGCCACCACGCACCCCCACCCCTGCCTCCTCCACCACCCACCCAGGTCCTGCCTGCACCGCTCTGCCACTTCATAACCCAGGAGACGAGCTGAGCAGAGCAGGGCCCACTGACCGAGAGAAACACAGGCCCAGGAGGGCTCGTGGCAGGGAGGGGCTGACAGTGTAGACCCCTACTTTGAACCAGCATCCTCCCTGTTCTGCCAGGCAGAGCTGGCCCCCACCCTGCTTCTTTCCTCTCCTGGGGTCCCAGTGGGGCCTGCCAGTGGAGAGGAGGCTGCCCCGGGCCCAGGAGGTAAAAGGAAAACTGTCTCCTGAAAAAGAGCCCCTCTCCCCGCCAACCCTCATTTTTCCTTTTTTTTTTTTTTTGAGATGGAGTCTCACTGTGTCGCCCAGGCTGGAGTGCAGTGGCACGATCTCAGATCACTGCAACCTCTGCCTCTCGAGTTCAAGTGATTCTCCTGCCTCAACCTCCCAAGTAGCTGGGATTACATATGCCTACCTGCACACCCTGCTAATTTTTGTATTTTTAGTAGCAGGGTTTCATCATGTTGGCCAGGCTGGTCTTGAACTCCCGACCTCAGATGATCCAGCTGCCTTGGTCTCTCAAAGTGCTGGGATTACAGGCCTGAGCCACCGCGCCCACCCCCTAATTCTTGTTATTCATTCGCCACAATATAAAGTCTTGTTATAAC
Organism: Sapajus apella; assembly: GCF_009761245.1. Lineage (NCBI taxonomy): Eukaryota > Metazoa > Chordata > Mammalia > Primates > Cebidae > Sapajus > Sapajus apella. The sequence goes on from NW_022436995.1 coordinate 10,875,578, forward strand.
GACTGGTCCCATCTACGAGACCCCTGGTCCATAGATATCACCTGACTCACCTTGAGATTTCCACCCCCCCCAGAACCGGGAAAGGCAGGTGTCAAGCCCTGTTTCTCAGACTGAAAGGGGCGGCTGCCTTAGGTGAGGTCACAGGGCAGCTCGCAGGCCAGTGGGGTAGAACCCCAGGTCTGATGGCCCCAAAACGTGTGCCCTTCCAGCCAGGTCTCAATTGTTTCCGATATACATTCTCCCCACAGGGGCAGCTGCCTGGCCTCGAGTCTAAGGTGCCCCTTACTGTGTGGGGAGCACCCCTCCAACTCCCACCAGCTCCCAGTACCATGCCCAGTCCCCAAGAAAGGAGCCAAAAGGTCTACGTACAGCTCCAAAGCTCACCATTGGCGATCGGCCATAGGCAGCAGCTGCGGCGGCGGCGGCGGCGCTCATCTGGGGCGGGATGTTGTGGAGGCCGGCGTAGGCGCCAGGGCTGGTGAGGGACCCGTTCATCTCGTGGTGGCTCATCATGGCGAAGGGCGCCGCGTAGGAGCTGGTGATGGAGATGGGCGTGCGCAGAGCCGAGGCTGCGAGGGGGTGGGCGTCAGGGAAGCGGGCCTTAGGGGGATCGGGACACGGCCATGGCCGCCTCACCCAGCAATAGCTCTCCCGGCATTCTTAAGCTGCCTGCTCCAGGCAGTCCTCTTAGACTGAACCCACCCAACTGGGATCCCTGCCTGCAGGGCCAAAGCAGCTTCAAGCTGGACAGATGCACCCATTTTTTTTTTTACAGAGCAGGATATGGAGGCCCAAACGGGCTTGCTCAGAGCCTCACAGGACTGACAGTGGTGGGAACAGATCTTGGGAGCCCTGACCTGTCCCACGCTGCTTTCATATGCCTGGCCCAGAAGGGGCCCCAGACACTTTGGCGTTACCTCCTCCTCAAACCTGACCGTGAAGTCCCCAAGGGCAGGCCCTGGGAGACACTGCCTGGGCTCTGTCCCATAGGTGTGCGCGGCTCCCGCCCTGGCCAGGGCCAGACCCCCCTCCCCCCAATCAGATCAACTTGGCCCATGGTGCCTACCCATTATACCTATCGGGTCCATGCCCGGAGGTTTGCCCGGCATCGACCGGAGCCCCGGGGTTGTGCTGGTGCCTGGAGTTGGGGCATCGTTCCTCGGGGTTGGTGTGTTGGACTTGAGCCCAGGGGTGGAGGATTTGTCGTTCTGAAGAGGGGACATGCAGAGATGAGGGAGGCCATGAGGCTTCCATTCTCCCAGCAGCCGGGCACAGCTGTTACAGGTCCAAGCACGAAGCCCAGAGCCAGCCCCTTATGAAGCTTCTGCCAAATAGCCTCTCAATCCTTCCCCAACCTTGTTTGGCAGGGATTGGGGTGATCATTCCCATTTTACAGACACAAAAACCAAGGCTCAGAAATGTGAACCCATTAGTGCAGGCCCAGCAGGCACAGGAGGTAAACCAGGGCCAATCCTCCACACAGTTTTTTCCACTCCACCCCTCTGCCCTTGAATCAGCACCCCCCCACCACTGGTCCCTGCTGCTCCCTTTCCACTCCCATCTACCCAGACTCCACATACATGACCAAGGTCTTTGGTCTTGGAGGAAGGTGTGCTGCTGGAAGAAGCCACTGAGGCAGGGCTGGTGGGGGCATCCTTTTTCAGGCTACGGGCCTTGTCCAGCCCATTTTCAGGAGGCGAGTGTGCCGGGCTGACCCGGGGCGTTGGGGGGTCCTGAAAACACAAGTGATGTAGAGATGCTCTGAGGGCAACAGCCAGCCTCGAGGCCTCCCTGCTCTGGGAGTGGGAAGGGAGAGGGCATGGGTGATGGGGAGAAAGGCTTAGCTGAAAGACTGGGGGTCCCGAGGTGACGGGAAGCTAACGCAACCATCTGGTCTGACTGAGGCTGGGGAGGGCGGAAGGGTGAACTTCCCAATGTCAATCACAAGTTCAGGACTCCAATCAGTATGGCTGCGTTTGGCCGAGTGTAGATGCTCTCCAGCTCCTCCTATCCTGCTGAGGCTGAGCCCCTGGGGCTCACAACTGTCACTTCAAGATAGGGAGAGGAGTGGGCTGAGCTGACCTGGACGGAGGACCACGGGGATTCGAAGCTGGCCCCTACCTGGGATCTTTGGGAGTGTCTGTCTCTCTGGAGGCCCACTGCAGGAGGCCCTCCGGGCCCATAAATGCCCAGACACCATGCAGCAAAGCCTTGCCCTGCTCCTCCTGACCCCCTGAGACCTCAAGACCCCTGCTCGGACTGCCAGGGATACTAGGGCAGACAGAACAGACCCCGCCCCGGGAGGAATAATCTCAAGCCAGAGGCCCGCTGCACCTGGGCCTGCCATACCTCATTGGAAACGTCCACCACCAGGTCGTCGCTCTTGTCTCCATCACTGTCCTGCAGCCAAGAGAGGAGACAGCCGTTCAGTAAGAGGCCATGCTTTCCCCACCCTGACTGAGCCCTAACCACCCCAGCCTTCTACCGGCCAGGACCTGAACCCGGGCCAAGCCCCACAGTCCATGATTTCTCCTGCAGCCCTGCCCTTCAGCAGGCTCCACTCCAGCTCCACAGACTCCCCAGACCTGTGCCCTAGACTAGCCCCCAGGTTGCTCCACTCCCGTGCCCACTGGGCAGCCGCAGACACCCGCCCCATCAGAACAGTTCCAAGCCCCTCCCCCAACAGCCTGCCCTTCAGCTTCTCTCTGGAGCCAGAACTTTCTTCCCAGTTGGTGTTCCATTCGCCATCCTTTAGTCAGTGTGCTGTTCTCACCTGCTAATTCCCACCCCTCTGTGTGGGAGGGCGACTCGCCTCCTCTCAAAGAAACATTTGAGTGTCCTTCAGGTATGCAATGTGTCCAAAGCCACACAGCAGCCATGTGGCTGAAGAGGGCTGAGTACAAGACCGCTGAGGCCCTGCACCATATCCTCCTCTTTCCTGTCCCAGCTCTCAGCCCTCACATCCTGGCACAGGGCAACACGACGGCCATGCTTACACTAGGGTCTCACATGCAGGGGCATCCCATTAAAGGGCTAGTAAAAGCCATGACTGGGCAGCCAGGTGGGTGCATGCCTGAGGCAGACTGAGAGGACTGTAGGGTCCACATTTTGGGGGTGCCGGGAGCAGCCCCTTAGAGCCAAGTGGGATTCTGGCAGCACTGTGACAGCGGCAAGGGGCTGTTGGGCCATCTGTGGGAAGAGACCCGACGGAGGCTGGGACGACCTCCCCGTCCACCTGCGCCTCACGGTGGCTTGCATGCTCACAGTACGTATGAACGTCACCCTAGCTCCCTCGTCACCCTGCCCTCCTCAATGGGGCCACCTATGCCTGCCTGTGCTTCTCTGACTCACTGCCAACCACAAGAGGACCCTGGCCATAGCTTGGGCCCTGCAGACACCTCCCGCCCTACCCAACAGAAGCCCCAGCGGCGCCACCACGCCTCGGACGTACGTATCGGCTCAAGCTGTCCTTCTCCTCCGCCTTCCGCTTCTTGGCTTCCATGCTGTAGTCTGCAGAGCCTCGGTGCTTCTCACTGGCCCGGAGGCTTTCCGAAGGTGACACGGAGTTATTCTGGAAGCAAGACGGTTCAGGGTTAAAACTCTCTGCTGCATGTAACAACTCACACATCCGCACACGGCTAAGTGCAGGTGACACGGAGGTCAGGGGAGGGAAGAGAAGCTGAACTCCTCTCTGCCCTGCAGATCGTGGCTCCATCAGAGCCTCGCCAGGGAAGCCTTCCCCACTCCCCAGACTGAGTCCCCAGGGAGATGCCCTGGGAGCATCCCCAGTTCTCTTTTGCAGCTCTGCCACTGCTATTAAATAATTAACCCTGCAGCGAGCCGCCTGCCTTCTGGCCTGTGAGACTACGCTCCGTAGGGACGAGGGTCACCCGGGTCTCGTTCACCACCCATCTCGCGCCTGCTGCACTCATTTGCTCAAAGGAGGGATAAGTGGAATTTGCATTGAGTCTTGTAAGATGGATCTGAGTTGACAGGCGGGGGCCATGAGCAATACTTCATCTGCTGAGCCCGACAGGAATGGGGAGATTGATAGGGAAGGAGGGCGTCAGGCAGCCACCGACTTCCCAGTGGAGATGAGCAGCCAAGCGTTCAGAGTGAACACCCCCGCCTCCGCGGCAAGGCTGTCAGCAACTCTGGAGAAACACCAGGGTTGTTAAAAAAACAAAAATGCAACGTCATGAAGCCTTTCCCTCTGACAGACAGGAAAAGGTGCAAGGGCAGGGACAGTGACTGCCTTGGTAGCCATCACCAAGTGGGGACCCCGAGAGCTTGGCGAATGTGCCCAAGCTCCCTTAGCAGAAGGTGGCACAAAGGGAACCCCTGATTTTCATGACTTCTCCCTCAGCTATAAAGCAAATGAGGATGAGAAGCCTTTGGGGTGGGAGGCCTGGGAGGAGGCGAGATGGTGGAGCAGTCCCGGGGGTTCGGAGTGGTCAGAAATCACCATGTGGCTGTTCCCACCGAGCCGGGGAGCAGGGAGGGAGGAGCCACTGGCAAGGGCACCGGCCAGCAAACCTCTGTGCACAGAGTTTAACATCAGGACCAATGCCCCTCTATGATATCGGTGAGGTTTACTCCTTCCTACCAGCCGAAACTTAACCTTCGCCACCCGCCAATTTCCAAGCAGCTGCCCTGGGTCAGGCCTGGTGCTGCAGGCCAGGAGTGGCAGAATGAATGAGACACAATCCCTGCTCTCCAGGAGCTCATGGGCCAGTTATGATGGCACTGGAAGGAAAGGTCAGGCCATCCCAGGTCCCAGTCCCAGGCCCAGTCCCCATGCAACACGGGAAGTCACATGGAGACACAGAGGAGCATCTGTTCAGAAGAGAAGAGCATCAGAAGGCAAGTGAAATGAGGCTGCTCTTCTCTTCTCCACTTTCTCAGAGGCCAAGGGTGGCTCAGGGGCCAGGGCCACCTGGAGGGAATGGACAGGGCGGTACTCGGTGGGAACGGTGCGGCCACCAGCCTCAGAACTTAATTTCCTTTCCAAAGCCTGTTTCTGGGCAGCCCTTCCCCGCCAAGTTTCTGCCTGAAGCAAATTAAAATGGCAGAGTTATCAAGCCTTGAAGAAAAAATGGAGGTTGTAATGGAACTGCAGCTCAAGCTTCCCCACAGCCGTGCAGGAGCGGCGGCGATGCGCGCACAGCCGCAATTCAATTAGCTGCTGCAATCGCCGGCAGAAAAATCACCGTCATTTCATTTCATTTCCTCTGACGGTGGCGGCCACCCTGTGCTAAGCAGAAATGCTTCCAGCCCCTCGCGCCGGCTGCCCCTCGCGGGCGGGCGGGCGGGCGGGCGGGCAGGGGAGGGGGCGTGCGGCTGCTCGTGTTTCTCTTTGCGACCCGGTGCTCAGCTCGGGAGAACAGCGAGCTCTTTCTTCTCATGCAGTCAGGCTGAAAACCCTCCCCGCTACCGGAGAGTCATGTCAGGCATTTAGCGGCATCGATCCAGCCCGCCTCTGGCTGGCAGGCGGCCAAAAAACTAAGTATTTTTTATTGCTTCAGCGAGGCAAGGAAATATGAATGAAGCTACCTCTAATTGGACTCCAGACTAACCCCTCTGGGACAGCTTCCAGCGCGTCCCCCCGTCCCCCCTCCCACTCTGACACAGCGCTGTCCTTCCTGCCATAGGCCTCATCTGTTGACAACCTGGTTTCCAAAACCTGATTATTTCAGTCTACACCACCCCGACGCTGTCGCTACATGCATGCGCAGAGCCTCGGCCCCGAGCTGCCCACCGCTGCCTCTGCCCAGCGTCTCGATTCATTCCCGTTGGAGTTGCCAGTGGCCCGTGGGTGCCATGCATGGACCTCAGCGAGTATGGTAAAAAGCCCAGATACTGGGGGTTCACGGGGGGGTTCTTTTAGCAGAAAACTTTCACAGATGGGGCACAGAGCCAGAAGCCAAGAGGGATGAGGATGAGGTAAAGACTCATGCTCTTTAAAGAGCGCTGGGCCTCCCTCTCCCCGTCCAGTTCCACTGCCATTACCCAGGTAATGTGGACCCTCCGTCAGGTTATAATGGGTCTTCCTAAACAAAGCTGAGAGGCTGGCTGAGCTGGAATTATTCTCATGGCATGGATAAGGAAACTGAGGCTCAGTGAGGCCAAGAGAACTATGCAGGGTCTCAAGGCTGGGACCAGACCTCAGCCTTATAATGTCCTCCAACCCTCCACCTACCTAGGCAAATTGCCTCTTCAAAAATGCCACTGTTAGAGGATCAGTACTGAGGCAGTGAACGTGGAATTTCAGCTTCAAGGACTCCTCTCGTAGATACCCAGCCATGAGCATGTAGGCAGGGTACAAGGAGGCACCAGCCTCGTTGCTAATGGGAGGTTTAAAAAGTCAGCCTGGGCGAGGGGAGGGCCATGAAGGGAAGGAGGGTTGGGTTGGAAAGAGCTGCCCAAGGAAGCTGCTGCCTAGATGGTTAGTTAACTGCCTGACCTTCCAAGTCCTACTTAACACGAGGTAATAACCAAAGCCATCCTAACAGATTAGATGGCCCCAGATACAAGGACGGCGATGAGGAATAAAATAGCTTTGCTAATCACTGGAGGATTTTTTTTATCCAGACTCCACTGCGCTTATTCAGAAGGCTTATTCACTTGAAACAGAACCTCAGAGCCTCAGTGTGATCAGAAAGATTTACAACAAATCTCAGAGCTGGCAGACACGCAGGCGGCCTGGCCTTAATGCTCGCCTGCTAGCACTTTCTTAAATCGAGTGAAAGCCCAGAGCAGGGAGAAACTGCAGGCGTTTGAAGGGAATGAGGAGGATGCAAGATCATACAGGAGGCATCCGAGCTGGGGGGTGGGTCAGGGGGTGGGTAAGAACCTTCGCCCTGGACATGGGACACCTGGGTCCTAAGCCCTGGGTTTAGACCATGGACTCCACAAAGCCCCTCGCAATGGAAGACCCGGGCTGGTCAGCTGACCTCTCAGAGTATCACCTCTCATCTGAAAGGGAGTTAGAGCTCGTTTAGCTGAAGCTCTTCATTTGACAAATGGCAGACCTAAAGCCTGGAGAGATGAAGGGCTTCCACAACTGAAGGTCAGTCTCAACAGGTGACAGCAGCTCCCACTGTATGACAGTAACTACCCCTCACCCTGCCACTACCACTACTGGGTCTGGACTGAGACATCAGCGCTGAAGCCAGGTCTCCCAGATCCGCACCAGTAAACAAACAAAACCCCATTTCAACCCATAGAGCAGAACTGGGAACCCAGAAGCCAATTTTGGACACCACTGGGTCTCAGGCCCGTGATTTTGGGAGCCCCGAGTCCCACCTCCTCCCAGCACCCACACACCCCTACGGGTTCCAGAGTGCCAATACTTACCGCACTGGATTCTCTCTCTTTGGGGAAGGAAGACCAGGATAGGAGGAAGGTCAGGCCCCCCAAGACAAAAAGACAAAAAAGAAAAGAAAAAGGTCAGTCTAAGTCCAGCTGGCTTTTGTGATTTGCTAGTGCACTGGTTTTAAAATGGGCAGAAGGCCTGGATTGCTGTCTCTGTGGATCAGCCAAGGCAGGGCCATTAGGTGGCATTTCCCGGTTTGGAAATTCGCCACCTCAATTCCAGTAATGCCCCGGCCCCTCCAGTCCCCTGGGGTGGGCAGGGGAGGCCTCTGACCCAGTTCTCCCTGTCATGCCAGAGGGCACCAAGTTTACTGTTTGGCAGACTAGGGTTCTTAAAGCCACAGGCTTGGGAGGGATCACGCCATACAAAATACCAGTAGGACCTGGGAGTTAAGAACATTATTGTTAAAAAAAAGGGGTGAGGGAATTTAAGAGTGGTTTCTTTAATTCTGTTTCTGAAATTAACACCATTCTCTGATTCTTTGTCAGGATGCCCCTAAAAGCTGAAGCCTCTGACAATTTGCCCAGCTAAGCACTAGCTCCCCAGTTCTCCTGTCTACTGGGGAGAGGTTCTTCTTCCTCTGCGAAGAGGATCATCCCACTGTAAGACAAAAAAATATAGCCTCCAGTTCCTGGGACCAGCTCCCGCCCTGTGGCCTGGGCCAAGGCAGAATGGTGACACTCCAGGTCCCTAGTGCTCAGAAGGTGCTGGCTACGTGCCCCAGTAAATACCATATCTAAGGGCAAAGCGCATATGGCGGTAATATTTGAAAAGGGTCTTCCAGGGAGCCAGGCCCTTCTCTTTCCTGATCCAGTGCACCCCGCTGAGGCCACGCTTGGTGCAGCTCCCCGGGTACTCATGGTAAGGTCTGTGGTGAAGGATCAGGGAAGAAGTTCTGACTCCAGATGGTCTCCTGCTGAAGTGTGCACTACCCCCACTGACGGGCAGTCAGGTACCCTTTACCTGGGCACTGACTATGCACCTTTCCCGGGTTCCTGCTTTGGTGGTACACAGATGTAAGGAAAACACCCAGGAACCTGGACCTTGTCCTAGAGAACTAATGACCTTGGTGAGCACAACACATTTTCCAGGGGTAGGATGTAAGAGGGTACTTAGCCATGGCATCCCAACTCTTAAAGTCTTATGGGAACTCAAAAAAGGGCCCTAGTCCAACCAGGAAGGCATCTTGAAGGGGTGGACTGGGGCTGGCCCCTGAAGGGCAGGCAGAGGTGTTGTCAGAAGATGGGATGGAGCTCCAGATGAACATCAAGGTCTCTAGGACAGAGAACACTAGGTCCACACCAACGATTAGGAAAAGGTGCATGGGACGTGGATGGTGCTGGCTTCCATGAGCCGGGTCTTCAATAGATGGCTCCAAATCTTTGCTAACTCCTGGTCCTAGGGTGATTGCATTTGCTGGGTCCACTCACTTCAAGGCCTATGAGGGTCCAAGGCCCTCCCCACCCCACCCCACCCTCTGGCCCAGCCCAGGCCCACCTCTGTGATCGAGTTCATGGTGGTTCTTCTCATCCTTCACCGTCAGGTGGGCCTGGCTGCCCAGAGCGCCCAGTGCCAGCAGCCCGGAGCTGCTCCCCGTCACTGGGGGGATTCCTGGAGGCTGGAGACCTGATGGGTGGGGTGGCAACTGGACCGGGGGGCCGTGTGTGGCATGAGAGAGGTGCTGCGCCTGGAGCTGCTGCTGCTGCAATGAAGTCAGTGATGAGTACAGCTGAGCCTGGGAGGGCAAGGGAGGTGCGGCCACCTCGGGAGGGAGGGAGCAGCTCTTCCCATCCCTCTCACCCCTTCATTGGGTGTGTGGCAGGGGGAAGCACCCCCAAAACCTTTGCCCCCAGCTCAGTCCACATGAATGTCTCACTGAATGAAGTCTGTTAACAGACTGCAATGTGAAGATTTATGTCTTCAAGCCTCCCCCCACACCCCAGTTTCAGGAAGAAATCTCTCAATGTTTGTTTCCAAGCCTGAGCTAAATAATGCATGCATTAAAAAACCACACAGTCATGGGGTTCCCTCTGAGAGGGATCCATTTTTAAGCTCACAACACTGGCAGTGTTTGCCCATGTGTACATGCCTCCAGCATTAACTGCCAGCATCTCCCACCCTGAGGCTGGACTCTGGGGAAGACGCCTTATTTCTTAGGAACTCCAAGCCTGCCTTGCAGAGCAGGGGCAGGGCAGGTCATCACAGCAAAGGCCCCAGAGCCAGAAGAGCTGGGAGCCAATGGAATGAGAGCTAATGTCACCAGACATGAGAGGAGAACTGGGTAACTGCAAGAGCAGAGGCTTTGGAACTAGACAGACAGGACTGAAATCCCAGCTCTGGCACTTCCTAGCTGGTGGCCTGGGGCAGGTTACTTCAAGTCCTTGAGCCTCAAATTTCCTTATCTGTAAAGAGGGGAGGCAGCAGACCCCAGAGAATGATTGTAAGATAATGTATGCAGTACCTCATGGCACACAGCTAACATTTACAAAGAGTTTAAAATGGATTCCCGAACCTTTCTTAAAACTTGCCATGCAGCAAGTCAGTATCATTGTCAACAACAATGCAATTCTCCCTGTCTCCTTCCCAGGACTCCGCGGCCCTGGTTCCAGAGGCCCAGCTTCCCTGCTCAACACCAGCCTCAAGGGCTTCACTCCCCTCTCCCTTCCACACACCCAGCTTCTCGACTACTGCAGAAGTTACGTATGCTGGTATCCACCTATACACGCATCTTTCTTTTCAAGTAGTGGAAGAGAAGAGAACCAACATTTACTGAATGCCTGGGCACCTTCCAAACACCTGGCCAGGGAGGGGTTGTGCCCATGTAATAGATGCTTAGGGGCTGGAGTAGGCAGCCAGTAATTGCCCGAATCCCACCACTAGTAAATCTGTCAACCACCACCCTCATCCAAAGAATGTTCGTTCCTAAGATCCCCAAAGCAGGAGGGGTTGGTGGAGAGTCCCATACAAAACAGATCTGAGAAGCTTCCAGATCTCACGCCTTACTGAGGGAGCTCGCCTGTCAATATGAGATGGCTTTCGGGCAACTGTGAACAGATAACAGAACACAGTGAAGGCCCATGGCTCCGGCAGGAGGAGGCAGTAAGTGTCTCAGGTTATGGATAAAGGGCCCTGCCTACTCTCCCCCGGCTAAGCTGCAAACCACCCACCTGGCCTCATCCCAGCCACAGTAGCCATGGCACTGCTGGCCCCAGAGGGCTCCCTTTGTCAGTTGTGGGTGAAAGGCTGGCACTGTGGCCATCGCTCAAAGCTGTCAGAGTCTCTGTGATGTCTGTTGCGAGGCAGTTCATGGGCACTGTCCCAGGGTGGGCTGACCCCACATCTGCACTGAGACACTATGGCAGACACAAAGCTACGGGGGCTCCTGGAGCCAGCATCACAGAGTCCAATGTGGAGATCCAACCCCTCCCAGCTAAGAAATTCCAGCTTCTCTCAGATGGGAGCTTACTCTGAGCTCCTCCACCTTTTCTTTTTAAAGAAAATGTGATTTTTTTTTATATCTTATTACAAAACTAATACATGCTCATTTTAAGAAAATACTAAAAATAAGTATATGTTAAAAAGTTTTTTTTAATTACCCTTCAATCCTACCCTCAGAAGATTCTACTGTTCGTCTGCCTGGGTTTTTCTTTATGAAAATCTACACATTTCAAATGTATTTCTGCAGAAATGGACTCTTGTGAACCATACTACTATACAGCTTTGATTTTAATTTAGGAATGTTCTGAAAAAATTTTCTTGTCCTTTTTAATGGCTACCTAGTATTCCCTGATGTGGCTGAACAATACAACGTTATCTGGATACCTGGTTTTTAAAACCAGTCTCCAGTAGGGCCCCTGTGGTTCCAATTGCTGGTAGGTCCATTAATTTTGGTGATAACTATTTAGTAAAATCCCAGAAAACAAGGGCTGAGGTATTTAATATGCTTTTTTTTTTAAAAGACAGAATCTCGCTCTGTGGCCAGGCTGGAGTGCAATGGTGCCATCTCGGCTCACTGCAACCTCTGCCTCCCAAGTTCAAGCATTCAAGCGATTCTCCTGCCTCAGCCTCCTGAATAGGTGGAACTACAGGCACATGCCACCACGCCCAGCTAATTTCTGTGTTTTTTTTTTTTTTTTAGTAGAGATGGGGTTTCACCACATTGGCCAAGATGATCTTGATCTCTTGACCTAGTGATCCACCTGCCTCGGCCTCCTCAAGTGCTGAGATTACAGGCGTGAGCTACCGCGCCCGGCCTTAATCCGCATTTTATAGTGCAGACCCAATAAGATCACTTGAGGAAGAGGAGGGGAAGGAAGGCTTCAAAGAAATAGCTTTGCTGCCTGCAGACAGAGCTAACTCCTTTCATGAACAAGTCTGTTTCTAGAGAAAATGCACATTAAACATTTGCCCCCAAGGAAAGATGGAGCTGAATAGCTCCACACACCCTGATTTTTATCTTACCAGGTAGTCTCCTCTCCTACCCAACCTTCTAGGCTCAGCTTTGCCCAGTTCAAAGGCCGTCTCCTCTGGACACCCTCCCCCTCATACTGGTCAGAATGGATTTCTCTGTTCTAAGAGCCCTAGCAGCTCAGACAGTGGAGCCAGATAAAATACGGCAGACTTGAGCTCCATCCTTTATCAGACATGAGTCCTTGGACGGGTCAGCCAGCCTCTCTGGGTTGTGCAAGGGTCACATATGTGACTACAGGCAAAAACAGAGCAGGTGCTCAGTCACCCTTAGCAAACACTACGGATGGATCCCAGGTGTAAACGCTTCCTTCGCCTTTGTGCACTGCTTGGTAACCTGTGAGTTCCAGGAACGGAGACTGTGTCTTCTCCATTCTACCACCTCTAACAGTACCTGGCATATTTGCTCGGTACATGTCTTCTGGGTGAATTCGTGAACATTTTGGAAAAGGTACATGAAGAGGCTGAGAAACAGTGCCCACAGGTGCCAGCCACCTCCCAGCTCCAAGCCTCCCTCTAAGGCCCAATTAGATGCAGCTACAACAGTCAGTTGGGATAGGAAGAATCAATGGAGTCATGAGATGCCCTGCTTGCCCGAAACATGAACCAGTGAACCAACGTCAGAATCTTGTACCCCAGGCAGCAGCGGTCGTGTGGCAGACAGTGGCTTTCAAAGCTGTTAAGCATCCAAGGCCGAAAGGCTGGTTTTCAGCTTTAGTGTTGTCAGGTAGGAGCGTCCTCTTTGCAAAAGAGAAGAGAAAAGGAATCTCCCAGGCAAAACTGAGGCATTCCTTATCTTTGAGGGCAAAAGCAACGTGCTGCAAAGAGCCAGAAACTCCCCCGAGGTCTCCTTGGGATGGGTGGAAGGCACAGCGAGGACAGGCCCAGCAGACTCCGCGAAGAGGGACAGGAGAGCCAACCTCCAAGGCTCCTTCCTCGGTGTGAGAGCAGATGCCAGGGTTGTCGGGTGGAGGGTCTGCTAACAACAGTCTTGGGTGGGTACAACAGAGAGTGAAACGAAGATTTTTCCCTGACAGGTCTGGGGGCCAGCTGGCAAGGCCCCACCTGACCCCGTCCCCATCACAGCTCAGTGCCTCCGCAGGCAGGCAGGACGCCACTATCCTCAGGCTGTATTCCTATTCCCTGCAACACGTCTGCTGGCTGCAGAGCACAGTGTGCTCAAACACAGTGATGTCTGAGTGGGAGGATGATACTGTTTTCAACTGGGTAGCTTTCCCCATGGCAGAGAAATGGAATCAGTTCCACAAGCTGAGATCGCCTGTCTCCAGCTGATACCATTCCTTCCAATATGGGAACTTCTCCATCCACGACATGAAATAAAGTCAATTCCCCCTTGTACCCCCGATCCCAAAGAAGGGCTAGGAGTCTGGAACCAGGCCCACGCCTGAGCATTCACTTTTCCCTCCTTGAACATTTCCTACCAGAGCACAAACAAGCCAAGGAACCTGTACGCCACACACGGGATAAGTGCCCATGGCCTGGCGCAGAAGGTGCGGTCACTTCCAAGAGAGGAGGAAGGGAAGATCTTGCTTGCAGTGTATGTCTAATTGGATTACACACATCACGCCTTATGCCTTCGCTGGCTGGTTGAATGCTCCGTTTCTCAGGTTCACGATTTGGAATGAACTTAGTGACGTTGTCTAAGCATTCCCAGAACCAAGGCACGCCGAGGGCTCCCACCAGAGGAGGCAAAGCAGGGTTCTGACTGCGTAAAATGAACGCTTTCTGCCCTCCACGGACAGGGAGAACAGCTCCAGGCCTCTGATCGCTCCATCTCTTTCGTATCACTCAGGGGGCACCACAGCCCCACGTGCATTGAGCTTCCGGGTTTGGTAATAGCTTTCAGTGCTCACAACAACCCTTGTGGTCCCCACTTCAGAGATGGCGAACAGGCTTGGGAGGCGGAGCAGCTCCACCAAGCCAGCAGCAGCCAGAGCTCAGACTCAAATTCAGCGTTACCTCCCTCTACCACAGCTGCCTGGCTCAAAGCCGGATCCTACGGCACACTCTCTTGGCCATCCTTTCCCCTCAGGTAAAATCCATTCAACTGAATTCAGCTCATCCACATTCTGGAGTGAATGCAAGAACCTTAGGTATGGCTTCAAAATACCCTGTGTATTTTGTGACAAGCTACAATCTCCTGCTTTCTTCCCTCCCACCCACTTAAAAAAAAAAAATCAAGTCGATGCTCTATGACATCTCCCCTACTGTTAATTTCCTAGGGAATGCAGACCAAATTGTCAGTGTTGTCAGTGGGTGAGCAGATGAGGGCCCCTCCACTTTCCAGTCCAAAGATCTGGGCAACGGAAAAAGAGTGTTCCAGAAATGGGTGATAGATACATCAGCTCACCGGGTCTTAAATCTGCTTGGGAAAGATAGATACTGCCTTCTGCAAGTTGCTGACCAAGGGTCAGATTTCCCTCCTCGTGCTCAGGAATCTTATCTTTCTCCAAAGCCCCTGCCATTCATTTATCCAAGAAGCATGTAACAGAGACAGGGCTACAGTAACCAAGTCTTGCGAGGCCCCAGCTAGAAGAGAGATCATCTTCTACCTGTCTGCCCTCGGTGGACCCTTGAGGTCCAGCAAGGGAGTGGGCAGGGTTGGCTGGAGAGCCCAGTTCCCTTGATCCGTCTTTCCTTCTTCCCCTTTCCAGATGCACCACCCTGACCTCGGATCCCGCATTTTCCTACCATCCTCATGATCAACATGCCACCAGCTACCTCCCTGCCCATGCCAGAGGTATTTGATTTCTCTTTGAGTTGGGCTGAGCCACGACCTCAGACTCTTTCAACTCCATAAGCAAGAACGTCATTAAACAAGTAGGTAGATGGAGAAACTGAGGCCCAGAGGAAGAAAGTGACTTGCCCAAAGCCCTCCCTCTAAGTCCTAGACCAGGGTGCCAGCTGCGTTTCCTTCCAGAGCAGCAAATCCAGCAGTGCCGTGGGGGTAGCCACTGGTAGCTGCCAAGAGCCTCCGGGGACCCTCCTCCTCTCCTGCCCTTTCCTGCTGGGGCAGGGTGCCTGCCCTTTTGCTCAGCCCGTGGCTCTGCACCCCCTGCCATCCTTCTCTACCTGGCTTCCCAGAGGTGGCTCAGCTGCAGGCTCGCTCTCTGCTCTCCTCGAGGAGGAGATAAAGAACGCCCTGACTAGCTCAGCGACCTCCTTCGCTGGAGTGCAGTCAAGCACGGCTCCCCAGCGCGAGCACGCCTCGGCTGTCCGTAATTCCTGCCTTGTGAGGCTCTGTCAGGCGCGGCGATTAGACGGCTGCCTGCTTAATGACAGGGCGATGGCTGTGTTCACTCAGAGCTGGAGAAGCAATTACCTTGAAAATGGGGGTCACAGGCCCCACTCGTTGGCTTTAATTGAATTCCAATGTCTGCCTCGAGCTGCCTCGACCTAACTTGTAGCTTCCTAAATGCTACTTAAAGGAAGTACAGCTAATCCGAGCAGTGCTTCTCCCCCAATTTTACTCCTTTCTTAAAACTTAAAAAAACATATTTTCATAAGAGGATTTTAATTCCAAAGACAGAGGCAGAGGAGATCCTGCTGTGGTCACTGCAGGAACTTCACCTGGAAACCTCAAGAAGATGGTTAGACAGGAGATGGGGGTGAGGAGCTGGAAGAGGAGAAACCTCAGAAAACAGAATTCACAAGCTATGTCCTATCCCCGCAGCCCCCTGCTACCACTAGCAGCAGAGCCATCAAGCTGAGGGCCGGGCACTGAGACGGAGGACACAGGCCACCCTCCAGGGCTGCACCGGGGCCAGGGGAAGAGCCCTGAGCTGCGAGTCAGCCACCTGGGACTCTGGCCTGGCTTTGCTACTCAACATAATCATTTCCTCTCTCTGTAAAACAAGGGCAACTGAGCTAGATCAGTGGTTCTCAACCAGGGGCCATTTTGCCTCCTACAGACATTTGGCAACGTCGAGACACATTGTGGGGTGTCACGAGTGTGGGGGGTGTGATTGACCTCTGGTGGCTACAGGCCAAGGATGCTGCTGAACATCCCAGCAAAGAATGATCTAGCCCCAAATTTCAACAGCGTCAAGGTTGACGATCCCTGGGCTAGATGATCTCTGAAGACACTTTAAATGTTAAAGTATCATGATTTGCCCTCTTGGGGTGCTGCCTTCCAGCACTGAACACTTCCTCACGTTCCAGTTTCAAGATTCCTCTGCCCATTGCACACAGTAGGCCAGGATTCAAACCAGGCCAATGCTTGCCTCCCCCACCACCTCCAAGCAGCACTTGGGCTCAGCCTAGAAGGACAAACCCACTGGGCTGCCTTCACCAAAGGACTCTGTAGCCATCACGGGTCCTGATGGCGTGATGGAGGGATCCGTGTCCACGTGTCCTTCGGGGATTCCAGCCTCCCAGCATTCCTGATAGGAGTCAGGGGTGCCCAAAGAACTGAGATGCTGTACCCTCTCCGTTTACAGATATAGGAACTGAGGCCCAAGGAAGAGAAGGGACTTGCCAAAGGTCACGTGGGGGAAGAACCATGACTAAAGCATGAACCTCCAGGTTTCTGCCCCAGACGGAAAAGTCAAGAGTCATCATGTTTCCCATGAGGCAGAAGAAAATTCTGGAGCCTTCAGTTCCACCTTGAAATAGTGACTTCTCGTAAGAACAGAAAGAGGAAAGACGACGAACCAGGTTCCCAGAATGTTAGGGTTGAATCAGTCCATTGCTTCCCGAGCCTAACTACACTTCAGAATGAACTGGAAATCGTTCCAGACTCCCAGTCCTATTCCCAGACCTATGGAAAAGACGACAAATCTGTACTGTCCAGAAGCTCCTCCACAGATGCGGAAGCAGTGATCCCACCCACGCCCTTCATTTTAAAGATGTAAGGTGGACAGGTACACCCCAAGGTAAGAGCTTTGCCCAAAATCACTGAAAAGACTTCTTCCTCAGGAGCTTATCTTAAATATGCTAGCCTCACACCAAAGCAGCAAGCAGGAGGGAGATGCCACTTGAACCTATGAAATCCATTAAATATACAAGCCAGGTAAACCCAGCTTCCCCTTCCACAAAGGGGCCAGTCCAGAAGTGGGTGTCACAGAGCACTCTTGGGGTACGTTTTCCTATGTAAGGGGGAGACGGGACTTCCAGAAGGTCAGGAAGACCAGTGTAGGCTCCCCAGCTGGAGTTCACAAGCCGACATCACGAGTGCTCAGCCAGGCATCTATGCACACGGGACAGCAAGACACAAACCCAAATTTCACAGCACGATGCACATCAGCAGTACAGCAGAGACTGTTCTGATCCCAGGCGGCCAAAGAAGGGCAGACTTCTGCCAGGGAGGAGGCAGACAGGCCCCGGGGGAAGTGTGAGAAGGTGGCCAGGCACTGGCCAGTCGGCCTGGCCTTGAAAGTGACCCTAGGCCCCTGCCCTCCTCAATGGCAGGGACACCAAAAGCCAGTGGAAGATGAGGCAGATGGCTGAAGTGGTGGATTCGAGGCATGTCTGGCTCCTCTTTAGTTTGAGGACTAGGAGACAACTGAGGAACCAATGGGAAACAGCCCCAAATGGGTCCACACCCTTGGGATGCCTGCAGAAGCCCTGGTGCCGCCATTCTTTGAGGCCAGCTAAGGTCAGGGTCAATCTCTGGTTATGGTAAATGAGAGGAATAAAAGGGCTATACACACGGTAAGAGGCAGATTGGGGAGTCCACGTACCCCGATGATGGCGTTCAGCTCCGTCATGGTGACCTGCTTGGCGCGTTCCACTGCCTGCGCCACCTGCTGCTGGTGCTGGAGGGAAGAGGGCACGCGTTAGGTGCAGCCACCCTCCTGGACAGAGGAGGTGACGGGCTGCGCAGCACTGACAGGGCCTCTCGGGGAGCCCCAGGGCAGACAGAGGAGCCCCACTGAACACAGGGCACAAGGAGGCGGGAGGGTGACGGGTGATTTCACTTTCTCTCTTAGACCTTTTTCAATGAGCATGTATTACTTTTGCAATTGAAACTTCCTTTTAAGTTCTAAAATAAAGATGGATGCCAAAAGATGGCTATTAGTCAACCACGTGCACACAAATTTTTCCATGCAATTTGCATATGAGCTGGATATCAGATGATGTATTACAGAATGATTACTAATTTTCTAAACACAGTAAGAGTACTACAGTCATGAAGGAGGGTATCCCTATTTTTAGGAGATGCAGTTATAGTAGTTAGCGGTGAATTGTCAGGATATCTGCAATTTACACTCAAAAGGATTTGGGGGAAAAGTGTGCCTACATACACCTTCTCCGTATCTGTCTAAATAGAGAGAAAACAAAGTATGTTTCCAGATAAACAGATAAAGAAAGAAAAAGTAGCAAAATAAACCCTTAACTATGGACTTTGGGTGATGATGTGTCGATGTAGATTCATCGGCTGCAATAAATGTACCCCTCTGGTGAAGATGCTGGTAGTCAGGGAGGATATGGGAAATCTCTGTGAACCTAAAACTGCTTTTAAAAAATAAACTTTATTTAAAAAAAAAGTTGTTGCATTAATTCCCTTTCGCTTTGAGGTAGTACCAATCACATACACAGCTGTCTCCCCTGCTGGGCCGCAAGCTCTGAGCCACTGATTCTTATACATTAATTCCGTCATTTATTGGTCACCACTCTGTGTCCAAGACCCAGCAGTCTGTAAGGGAGCTGACATGGTCCCAGACACTGAGGGGGAGTAGAGGGCAGGGCCTGCCCTGGCTGGAGTGAAATCAGGGGACAGAAAGAAACTCCGCTAAAGTTAACCTAGCTGTCTAGTCGACACCAGGGAGCTTCTTTGGAGACATTTCTCTCAGATCACCCACTGATCCAGCTGCTGCCCCAAATGGAGGTCCCTTGGAAGGTGTGCTTAGAAAGTGACACGACCATCTGGTTATGCTCTCAGCAAGGGCACTCTGTAGCAGGGACTGAGGTCCCCTTTCGGCTGGGAATGCTAGTTTGGATGGGAAACGGGCACCCACTGCCCACTGCTGGTTAGGTCGCATAACGGAACCCCCACCTCGGACTCAGGCAATGGCAGAGAAAACAATTCTACCAGAAGAAGGAGCAAACTGTCCCTCTGATGTGGCCCCCTGCCCCCAGACTGGCCAGAGAAGGCTCTGGAAATCTCCAGGTTGTCAGCTCAGTCCGTATGAATGGACAGGGCCTGGGGCTGGGGCTCAAGCTCCAGTGAGACCCCACCAGCCACTGGGCTGATTTGGAAAGAAAAGGAAGACATAATAAAAGAAGGTCTTACCTCCTGTGACAGGAAAGGCATGATCTGTGCTAAAATTGTGTTCAGTCTCTTCGCAATCTCTGTCTGTAAAGGGAAGGAGACCACGTGAAGCTGAGGCAAATAAATCAAGTCACCGAAATGTCACAGACAAGTGGAAATTCAAACTCCCCCCAAACCACAGCCCCTCTCCACTGGGCTCCATGCTTTCTGGCCTCAGTCCGCCTCCGGCCAGGAGGTTCTAGCTAAATCCACAGCATGAAAAAATCTCTTTCAACCCCCTTGCAGCCAGGTTGCCTACATTTTAGGGGAGCTCCAATTTCCATCAGAGGTGGTCTACATGTTTGGTTCAGAATACAGTTTGCATCCTCTGGATGGAATCCCTAATTAAAGCAAAATGAAATAAAAATCACCCCGAAAAACCCAGCAAAATCCACTGTAAGAGTGAAACACAGGTTAGTGAGGGAGGAACTGCTCTGCCTGCTGGTGCCCTGTACCAACAGGACACGAGCTCTCAGACAAATGGGACAGAGCTGATTAATTGGCCCCTATGTGGCAAAGGGTTCCCTGTGGCTAGCCTCTCCCTCATCAAGACTAATCCCTACCCCATCTATTTGCTACCAGGCTGAAATCCTACCATTAAGCCTCTTTCTTTTTTTTTTCTTTTCCATTGAGATAGGGCCTCACTGTCACCCAGGCTGGTGTGCAGTGGTGCGATATTTGGCTCACTCAGCCTTGACTTCCTGGGCTCATGATTCTCCTGCCTCAGCCTCCCAAGTATCTGGGACTACAGGTGCACCGCCATGCCCGGCTAATTTTTGTATTTTTATAGAGACTGGGTTTCACCACATTGTCCAGGTTTTGAACTCTTGGGCTCAAGCGATCTGCTCACCTTAGCCTCCCAAAGTGCTGGGACTACAGGCATAAGTCAGCACACCCAGCCAACACTTCATTTTTTGGGATATAGCAATGCCTTGTCTAAGAAGCTGCTCAGACTGTAATTCATTAGATCCCTAATCCCTCACAGAAGTCAACCTTAGAAAGGTAGAGCAATTCTCTGCCTCATCTCCCAACACCCCAGAAAAGACTGCATTTAGAAAATCAGCAGTTTCCAGGAGCATCCTATGCAAACTTTAGATCTCAGATCAAGAGTGGTGCTAAAGGGTTAACTGAGTCCAGACAGAAAGGCCTAGAACCACTGACAGTGACTCTCAGGATTGCTTTTCTTATCTCACTCTGAATCTGAGCCTGCCAGGACTGAGGTCCCAAAGCTGGTTTCCACGCTTTCATCAGCACATAGCAATCTTTCAGAGACAAAACCATGACAACAGCCTTTAAAAATCTGTGATCATCTGCATGTCAAATGATTCTGGATGAGAAATCCTTGCGCACTTAAAATAAAAACAATGCCATCCGAAGGCGTACAAAGAGACCCTAGACTTCAGAAGAATTCCTGGGGCTAACACCCTCCACCCCCTCCACCCTTGGCCACTAAAGAGGACGCCTCTGGTTTGTGGACAGGCAGGCCATCAACTAAAGAGCCTTATGGGCTTTGCAGGCCTGCGTCCTGGGCTGCCGGCCACAGTGGCAGGGCTCTCCAACCTACAGAGCCTGTCCGCTACAGTGGGGGTCCTGGCGGGGAGAGGACGGGGGATCACTGCTGTCAGCTTTCTGCCTGGAACACTCTAGCTCCTCAGGAACAGAGTCAGTGTTTCCCAGCCGGCACCACTGTTGGCATTTGGGAAGAGACAATTCATGTTGTGAAGGGCTGTCACTCATATCCCAGGCCAACTGTGTCAACAAGGGCCCCCACTTCCAAACTGCCCAGCTCGGACCCACTGGGACTCCACACTCACACATGTGTGGGGCACTCTAGCCAGGACACCATACATCAGGGGTTCTCAAACACCATGCTATTGACATGTGGGGTCAGGTAATTCACTGATGTGTGAAGCCGTTCTGTGCACTGCAGGGCCTTTAACAGCATCCCTGGCTTCTCCGCTCACTAAACACCCATCATTCATACACTTAAGGAACCCAGGAGGATGACTAAATAATCATTATATAAATTATCTATCTAGTTAAGTGGGAAGAGCTCTCCCAAACAGAGTCCTTCCTCACTTTGCTTATTTTTCCCTCGCCTAAATCGACAGGTAGTAGAAATGGGGAATGAAGCGTAAAGGTCCAGCTTGGACAGGGCAAGAGTTCTGGAAACAAGCATAGGCTGCATCTCACTCCAAACTTGCACAGAGTGACACGTGCTCTCACCTGTGCGTTCATGTGCCAAATAAGAATCAAAAGATGGATTAGAAACAAAAATAAACAAAAGAAACCAACCTTACTGTTTAGGAAGTTCACAGTTCCAAGGCCTGTTATCTTAAAGATAGAGCAGTGCCTGGCACACAGTAGGTGCTTCATAAATGTCTGGCCCAAAGAATAACATCACCAGCACCCCCACATTTGTTGAGACTTCACATTGCAGTGGCCCCTGGCTGCAGATCTGGGCCTGCCCCAGCGTGGGCAGCATCTGTGGGAGGGGTCGACGTGGATGGAGTGTTGACATACAACTGGCTGGTAGATGGCCAGTGGCCCAGGCCCTTCACCAACGAGACGGGGTGGCACCTGCAAGCCAGGTCAACTGTAAGTCACCTAGATGGGTCTCTGGCCACTGGCCCTCCCCATGGCCAGAAAGGCAGGGAGCAGGCTCAGAACATCCTCAGTCACTCTGGCCTCCTCGGCTATCTCCCACAGTCGCTTTGGGGGAAGGGGGCAGGGTGATTATAACAGGGTTCTGGCTGTGGCCTCCTTCCACTGGCAAACAGTCAAGGGTCAGGGTCTTGGGAGTTGACCAAAAAAAAAAAAAAGTAGCTGACCTTCCCCTTCCCCACACCTTTCAGCAAACACGTGGCCAAAGGCTTCCCACAGACAGGATCTTCCCATAGGGCTGGTCTGGAGCACAGCCCACTCTGGTTATGAGGACAAGGGATCTCCTAGGCTTTATGTAGCCATCCCAGCCACCAGGTGACCACAGCTGGGTGGCTCAGGGCAAGTTCCAACACCACAAACAAGCATCAACTGAGGGTCATTGCAACAACGCCACACAGATACAGAACCTTCCAGAAGCCTGGGGTAGTGGCGTTCAGGCTGTCTTTCCTGAGGCCCACGTTCGATGAAGAGAGGCCTCTCTGCATGGCAGGAAGGCCTTTGGCACATCACAAAACAGAACTGTGTAGGGTTGAGGCAGGCAGAGGGGAGGGGCTGGGTTTCCACTGGGAGAACCTCCTGGTTCAAAGTAAAAGTTCTCCCAACTGAAACCCAGCCCCTCCCCTGGGGAAGGGGTATGGAGCAAGCCCTTCCCATCTCTCCCAGCTGTCACTGTGCCATCATCTGCTAGTACCTTCTTGCAGAGGGTCTCCCCACAAAGTGGAAGCAGGGGCTGGGCCTCCCTCATCTCTACACAGCCTGCCCAACTCTGAGGATGGGCTCCGTGCACTCTGCAGAGTTGAAGCATGAACAGGAAAGCTTTTCACTCAATATTTTTAAGAAATGTTTACTTTTCGGAGGGTGGCGCTTGGAGGAGGGGAAGTTCCTGGAAGTGGAAAGTTGGCATAACAGAAACGCTCCTAACAGTAATGACCGCTGACATCCGCCCGCCCAATCACCACGTGTGCATCCGCAATGATCCCACAGAAAAGGCACCTAACACCTCCATTTCTCAGACGGGGAAACTGATGCCTAGCCACGAAGTGGCTTCACTAAACGACTTCCTACCAAGAAGCCAAATTCTGACATTTCCAGAGAGCTTAGAGAAATATTTTTGAAAGAAAAACCACCATTAGGGTTAATAATTGACAGCACTTCTGATTAGAACAGCTGTTAAAACAGCACTGGCTCCAACTCAAACAAGCTCTGAACATCAGTTCCAAAAAAGGAAAAAAAAAAAAATCAAGACGTGTAACCTCAACAATTGGGACAGGTCACAAATCACAAACTGGAACTCAATCACACGCTGGAAGGTTGCTCCTTTTGATAACTCAGCGCAATCTGTTGTTATCAACAAGGCGGCTGCGGCTCCCAGAGGCCGGCCTCCAGCCTCCCCTCCGTCTCGGTCTCGGAAAGCCACTGCTTTTGAGCCAGGTCTTCAGAAGCGAACCTGAGAGGTGGTGGGAGGTGGGAAGGCGGCTGCCTTTGGAAAGCACTTTGGAAAAGGTGTTCGGGGAGGCTGGTGCCGCCTTTGAAAGTTTCTTTTCAAGTATGGTTCAAAGCAGGCGGCTTTGTTCGTGGAAAAACATCGTGCCTGAGAAGGAACTAATCTACTAGATAACAGGCAGAGAAGCAGTTCAGAGACGCGGGCACAGAGGTCCCGCTACACTCAGAATCTGCACTACCAACTGGGCGCTGGGAGTAACATCTGCCCTGCAACTCTGTGGAGATTGTTAGGCAAATAAATGACAGAACACAAGATAGTGGGGGGCAAGTGTAATTTCCCAAAGAGCAATCTGTTCCGTGCGCCTTAGCAGCTCCCATTTGCATGATCATCTCCTCATTAAAGCAGGACCTCTGAACATCTTGCTGTAAACTGAGGCTGCTTGAGCATTCTAAAAGTCGATTTTTCCAAGCACACTCTAGTATTCACGTTGGCCGCTGCTTCAGGCCATCCTTGGCCCTTGACCCAAGACACTAACTTAAGGGAGACGGAGCCTGCTCTTGATCCGCACCCCCCAGCAAGCTCCTGCTCCTGGGCTTTCAGGACCCAGCCGGACCTTGCGTTTATTTTTGATTTAGGCGACTGTGTTCAACGCACCGTTGAGTGCTACTTCCATCTGTTAGTTTTGAACTGCCCTGTCCTGTGTACCTGTGGACTCCGAATGCACAATTCCTTTTAACCTCAGCCAAACGAAGACAAAAGAAAACTGCCCCTTTCAAGAGCATGTTCTGCTCCAATGTTATGCAGAAATGACCTGGTTTTACATCTAACTCCACCCCCATCTAGCTGTGGGCATTAATTTTATTGTCTGCAAAATGAAGGAATGAACTAGATCACTTATAAGATCCAGGAGCCCTCGTTTAGAATTTTAGAACCCTAAATATTCCAAAATTGCTGTGCCGCACATCATCTCCTCCATAAAGATCTATAAAACACAGCATCACACGAATTTACAAAGGAGCAGTGGAGAAGAGCCAAACCACCCTGAGATGTGGATGGATGCTGGCTGGTGGCTGGGCAGCTGACCAGGGCCAGGGCCCAAGGACCAGTCTTCAGAGCACGAGGCATCCAAATTTGTCCATCAGCAAAACTGAGCTTCACTGTGGAGGGAAGAGCCTCTAGGCAAGAACAATGATGTCATATTTCTAAGTGTCAAGCCCCTACTGTGCAGTTTCTGTGATTCACAGGGGAAGACTGGTTGGTGGGCTGAGACAGCCAAGCCAGGGTTCTCCAAGTTGTTGCATTCAGTGGGAAGTAATTCCACGTCTGTTAGACAGGCAAGCGGCCATCCGACGCTACGAGGTTTCTAGTTATTTATGAAATGAGGATTTCTTCCTCGAAGAATCAGGGCAGTGTCTTGCAAAGAGCATGGTACTGTGAGTCTGGAGACCACACCGGTCTGCAGATGTGTGTAAAAGACGAGATGAGGAAGAGACCTGCCCATTTTGAAAGGTGAATTGCATTGCAAAGCCATGGCGAGGTGACGATTTTCATCCCAGCAGGTCTCTGGGCCTCAGGTTACTCCACTAGAAAACGTGTGTGTTTGGGGGTGTTGTTTCATTCAGCTCTTGGGTTCTTAAATTTTAATCCGGTTTCACCTGGTTCTCTGACTGAGTCGTGGGGGTTTGAAGAAGAGTCTGCTTCATCTTGAATTAAATCCCAGGGCTATGGAAAGAGGCTGGGGTGGGAGGCTGTGAAGAAAGAGGTGACCCCGGCTCCAACATTCCCAGCAGCCAGGCGCCACAATCACCCAGACTCAGAACACCACGTCTGGGCAATTTTAACTTAAAATATCCCACTGCATGTCCTAGGCCATTCTAAATGGATAGCCCCTCAATGATTTGACTGAAAGAGGATATTCCTTGCCAGGTAGTTTCTCCTTAGGCCGAGCTCAGAGAACACTGAAACAAAGCAAGTGGGTGGTCTATGAACAGAGGAAGGGAAGTCCATGGGGGGCGGGGGGTGCCAGGAGACAGCCAGCAAAAGCTGGAGGGGTTGTTCCCAGGCCCTGTTCCATCCACGCCATGGGCTCTGGCGGGTGGCAGTGCTACAATGTAAGAAGGGGAGCACGTCAGCAAATGATCCATGCAGCAGCCCTGGGAAATGCAGCCCCTCCCGCTACTGGAGGGGCTGCTAAGGTTCACATCACAGATCACTCAATGATAGGTGAGCCTTCTTAAAGGCCCTTTTAGCACTGACATATTGATCAAATTATATATAACTACAACGCCATTAAATATGTATGCCCTCCAAGGAAGCCTGCTGAATTCTTTATGCTGGGAGGACTTGGTACAAGACAGACCCAGCCCCCTCAGCGTGACCCTGAGGATCTGTCTCCTGGGGGAGGGAAGGCGATGCTGGCCTGAGCCTGCCTGTGAGGACACTCTGGACACCAGCCCCTGTGCCCTTCACAGGTGGGTGAGGATGACAGAGAGGACGCAAGGCAGGGAAGAGAAACACATTCACCCTTCCCCAGCTAGAAACAACCAACAGCAAGGAACTCTGGGGTTCCCTGAAAGGAATCCCACCTCCCCTTTTCTTCCAGGTGTCTACAGTGTAAGGGAGTCCGGGATGGTGAAGCTGAGTAAGCATGCATCCAGGTGACCTGACCCTGGAAAGAGGTGGCAACATACAGTCTAGAGCCCTGCATTACTAGCCCAGATTAGCCCTGCACTTGGGCCTCAGTTTCCACTGTATAAAGAAGGCATATCTAAGTCCAGCATAACACTTGGAGCTCTCGAAAATGAATTAGGTCCTGTGTGAGTGCCCTGCCCTTGGAAGCATTCCATGGAGACCCAGCACAGACTTGGAGGCAGACACCATAGGGCCCAGATGACAGCTCAACTCCCTCCTGGCTTTCGGACTCTATGAGTTCCATTCCTCAGACTCTCAGTTTCCATCTACCGGGCTTCCTGTTAACAAGATCCAATAATCTTTAAATATTTGTTCACTTTAATTTCTTGGTTCCCAAACACACTAAACTCTGCCTGCCTCCCACCCCTACTTGTGGGGGGAGATGGCTCTCAAAGAGCTTGCTTGTACAGACAGAACAGGGAGTGCTTTTTAAGATTACACCTTCCCCCAGCACTGCCCATTCATCCCAGGCACCACCACCCCAATCCTTCCCTCTCTCTTTCCCTCCCTCCCTCCCCTCAGATAACCCCCTGCCCCCTCCCCCACCTTCCCAGACTCCATTGGCTAACTCCTGCCAGGAGGAAAAATTCTCAATTCATCCCAGTGGGGTTGCCATGGCAACCCCCAGCCACCTAATCCCCCTTGGAACATTATGCAAATCTCCCCTTGCCCCTCAACAGGCTGTAAAAGTCATATTACCCTTGCAGAGACAGCTCATTAAATTTTGGGGGTCTCCCCCCATCGGGTCAGCACTACAAATGAAATGCTGGCTAGGACTTTTTAAGGGCAGGGACTCTTGGGGAAACCCAAGGGGCAATTCTATCTACCTGCCATCTTCTTCCCAACCAAAGAGCATAGCTCTTCTGTAAATTAAAATCAAAAGGGTTACAGGGTCTTCTTTCTCCGAATAAGGAAGGCAGGAGTGATGGCATTTCTTAGGCTATGAAAACCAGCATCAGTCATTTAGAAACTTATTTTATATGAGCTGCTGCTTCTCAAACTGACCTCCTCCCAAGCCACACCATTTGACCTCTCATTTTACAGATGAGGCAAATGAGGCCCAGAGAGGGCAAGAAGCTGTCCCATGTCACACAGCAAGACCAAGTGGTAAGCAAATCTCCCAGGTTAGAGCCAGACTCCTTCCCTCTCTATCAAGGCCTCTCAACCAATAGTAATTGTTTCCCCAGGGGGTTCTGGCAAATGTCTAGAGACATTTCTGGACATCACAATGGGGCAGTGACACCGACGAGTGGGTAGAAATTAGACATGCTGTGTCAAACGTCCTAAACACAGAGGACAACCTCACCACAAAAATTATCTAGCCCCAAATGTCAACAGCGCCCAGGCAGAGAATCCCTGATCCACATGTGGCTGATGCTCATGTTTTACTGAATTCTTAAAGGTTTCATCTGGTTTCTTCCCAGCACTGGAACCAATGCCTGTAGTATGGTGGTCTGGGAGTGGATATGTGGGAAGACCACAAAAGACTTCATCTTGGTATGGCCTATGGATAAAGATCACTGAGGTCCACGAGGGAAGCAGGCCTGGTTTCCAGCTCTGAACCGGCCGCTGGTCTGCTATGCAAGAATAAACAACTTACTTAACCTCTCTCTTTTTTCTTTCTGAGACTGATTTTCCTTTTTGTTGCCCAGGCTGGAGTACAATGGCGCGATCTCAGCTCACCACCGCCTTTGCTCCTCCCGGGTTCAAGTGATTCTCCTGCTTCAGCCTCCTGAGTGGCTGGGATTACAGGCATGAGCCACCTGGCCTGGCTAATTTTGTATTTTTAGTAGAGACGGGGTTTCTCCATGTTGGTCAGGCTGGTCTCGAACCCCTGACCTCAGGTGATTCACTCGCCTCAGCCTCCCAAAGTGCTGGGATTACAGGCGTGAGCCACCACGCCCGGCCATACTTAACCTTTTAACGTCAGTGCTGCTATCTGATGAGTGGCATGCACGGTGCCTACGCTGCAGGACTGCAGAGACAGCAAGTCACATGTGGCAAAGGGCTCTAGGAATCTTACAACATATGCAACACCAAGGATCTTGTTCTCAAGATCCTTGACGCTTCAGGCCTTGACAATCTGAGGACTCTGTTCCCTTATGACACTACCTTGCTTCAGCCTTTCCATGTGCAGGACATTGTGCTAAGCAGGCTATACACATCCTTCATGGCAC
Source organism: Sapajus apella (assembly GCF_009761245.1). Lineage (NCBI taxonomy): Eukaryota > Metazoa > Chordata > Mammalia > Primates > Cebidae > Sapajus > Sapajus apella. The sequence continues at coordinate 10,903,669 of NW_022436995.1, forward strand.
TCCCTACAACTGTAACCATACAATTTATGAAGCCACCAGCCACCTGTGGCTAGCCAGATTTGATTAAAATTAAATTTCAAACTCGGTTCCTCAGTCACAGTAGCCATATTTCAAGGGCTTAAGAGCCACACGTGGCTGGTGGCTGCCTTACAGACACACAGCATTTCCATCACTGCAGAAAGTTCTACTGCACAGCACTGCCCCAGCAGGCACGTGTTATTATGATCTCTACTGCAAACTGAAGACGACAGAGGCCAAACAGTCTGCTCAGAGTCACACACCAACAGGAACCGACCTAGGACTCAGACCCACAGGTGTCTGACTCCAAAGCCAACCTCTTAGTCATGAAGACAAATCTCCCAGCTCCTGGTTGCTCTCCACCTAACTCTCCAGGATCCCCGGCAAGAATCTATTATCTTCTGAGGGAGGAACAGAATCCGCTGTCCAATAAAAACTGGCTTATCGGGAACCCGCCCCGTCCATCACCCAGGAGGCCTGGAAAATGCCCAAGGGGCATTCAACCTCTTGGGAGTTTAAGAAGGGGTCTGGGCAGATGGATAGTGAGGAAGAGCTGGGTAGGGCTCTCTTGAGAAGTAAGGTAAAAAACCAGGTAAGAGAATAGTGAGAAAACCCAAAAGGCTTCAAGAGGAAGGAGAATCTAGACACTTCTCACGTTCCTGCAGGCTGGTCCTGTGGGGGCCACACACAAGGACGGTGTGACATGGAGACCAATCCCAGGCCAACAGTGGAAGGACCCTGCAGGGGAGGGGCAGGTCTCTGGGGCTCTAAACCAGGCTGCTTTTCCCCCATTTCAAGTCTGGCTTCATGGAAATCCCCCATGTCTCTGGGATGAAATAAGAGATTCCCCACGTTTTTGGGATGAAGTAGGAGATCCCAAGGATTGAGAGGTTGGAGACAGGGATTGTATCGTCAATCTCAATTCTTCCAGTCTTTCCCTAGGACTTCTGCTGTTAGGCAAAGTAAGAATTGGACTTGAGCTTTCTTTTCTGGAGAGGGAGATAAAAGGAAGGGGCCTCCTTCTAGGAAAAGCAAGTAAGGGTTTAAGGATGAGCTAAAGACCTATTGAGCAATCAATCGGGGCCAACAGCCTCACTTCCTCTATCGCCCCATGCTCCTCCTTCCTCCATCCCACCCGACCAGTTAGACCCTCCCTCCAGACCATCTGGCATCACCTGCTGCTTCTCAGCCCTCTGAGTCTCCTACTTCTTCCTGGACAGAGGCCAGGAAGGTTGATAGAAGTTCTTGTGCCCCACCCCTACCTGGGAGCTAGAATGGACTCCCATCCCTTGTTCACTGGGTCCCCACCGAACTGGCTTCCTCTCTTCGTTTTCCCCAGCAGAAATCACCACTGGCTCACAAAGCGTCACCGGTTCCAAAGCATGCCCCTGCCAGTATCATCAGAAGAGTCAGTTTCAGATCCAAAGTCAGGAAAGACCTGTCAAGGGCTAGCCCAAGGGAAAGATCTGGGGAGTGGGTGGAAGGCCATCTCCGCCAGCCTTTTGGTCATGTAGCTGACTGTGTGGTGTAGAAGTCTAAACCTCCTGTCTTCATGGCTGACCAGGAAGGGAGGAGGGCCCTACCCTGTACCCAAATTGCATTTGGTATTCAGTGCTAAAACACTAGCGGGAAGAGCTCTTCTGCATTTGAGTCTCCATTTGAGGAAAAGTTCAGCCTTCCAGTGCAAACGACAAAGAAATTTCTATCGGCCTGCTAGTTTTCATGCAAAATTCACAAACCAAAAAAAGCAGAAGAGCTGTGAACAATAGTCAAAGATTTAGAAGGCGAATGAGATAAGGCCACGACACTTGGAAGTCCAGGTCCAAACAGTCAAGGCACGGCAAGCCGAGTTTACCCATTTACCTACTCAGCACCCGTGTCTTCCCCAGGTCTGCTCTTTCCCACCCCCACCCTGCCTTCTTCCCCTTCTGCACTTAAAACTGTCCATAGTGTGAGATGAAAAGAAAAAGATGCCTAAGATACATTAAAGACACTTTTAAATAAAGGTTCATGACACCTTTACAACTCTTTCTACAGTCACAACGTTTGCAGCCTACAGGCCTCTGTCAGAAAACTAAGAAAGCCTCTATTCTTCCCAAAGAGTCCATATCACCATTCAGGGTCAGAGAGTGCCCTGAGCTGGATGGAATATTACCTTCCCTCCGCGAGTCCCCACAGAATGCACACTGCATATCCAGTATGGGCCAAACACTGCTCAGGGTTCGCGGACCTTAGTGAATACAAATACAGAATGGTCCAGTCTTTCAGGGAACTCAGCCCTTTCACAGCACAGGCCTCACCTCCCGCACCCCAATTTGAGAAGCCAGCCAGCCCCCCAGTACCCAGGGCATCTGTGTACCCCAAGCTTCCAGGGTGTGCTCCTGGTGTCTGTCCTGGATCCCATTATTTTAGCTACTAAGGTGAAAATGTCTAATCTGCTTTGCAATCAAGTGCCACAGAAATTCGAAGGGGCTATATTGTTTATAATCTGTACCATCTGGAAGATCAAATTTTTCAAACGGTTTGTCCTCAAGAAAGTACTTCCCCTGGGAGTATCCGGTGGTGGCAGCAGCTGCCCAGAACACTGGATCCTATCATTCACATGGTGGGTGATGGAGGGGCCATCTAAGACACGCCAGCCAAGCCCATCCTTGTTCCTACCCTTTGCCAAGAGCAGCCAGCCCGGGAGAGAACAGGGCGACAGAGACTCCAGGCCCCAAGAGGGTTTCCCTGGCCTCTCTGGCCCCACAGATGGGAACTTGCTTCTCTCTTCACCCTTCATAGGACACACCGGCAATGGGAGGCTTTGGTAACAGGCAGGCAAAGGAAATCTCTCCCCCAAAGGGCTGCATCTTCAAAGCAATAATGAAGCCAGCTGGTATGAAGGGGAGAAAGGTATCTGTTCTCGGTTAAAATCTTTGGGGTTGACTAGACTAGACGTACCCCCTGGTTAACCCTCCGAGCCTGGTCTGAACCTCTACTTAAGAATCCAAGTCCCTGTTGATTTCCAGATGGGCCTCTTGGGCCGTCAACTCTGCAGCCTCCTAGAACCTGATTCCTTGGCGCTGCAACCTGACTCTCCAACAAAGTGACCCCTCCCCTCCCGCCTTCCCCCAGAAGGTGGCCTCGGCCTAAACATTCACTGTGACAGCTCTGCAGCCCACTGATTGTGCAACACCCTTAGCAAACAAAAGAATTCAAAATCAATGCTGGTGCGAATTAAGACTTCCCCCATTACCTCCTTGAGAAACGCAAGGGCCTAAGGACCCTCAGTAGGGAAAGGCTGGCCCACAGCTTGCTGCCTGCAAAGGAGGCTGCTTCAAAACAAACCCACCAAGCATTCCCCGCCTACATGACGGCAGGACATTTTTCCCTTCCTTAAGTTTCCCCTTAACCCCAACTTGAAGGGAACATTGATTTTATAAAGAATTTTTTTTTTAATATGTATTTTGAAAGAGAAGAGAAAGCCACAAGAAGAAAGGAAAAAGAAAAAGGAAGAACGCATCTTGGCTATGAGTCTCAGAGAGCATTTGTTGAAAACAAGATATTGTCCCTTTAAGCATATAAAAACAAGGCCCTTGAGGACGCAGTTCTCACTCTGGTACACAATTATGGGTGCTTTCAGCTGTCTAGCACTACTTCAAGTGCTCTCTTAAACCAGACTGTCAATGGCATGTTGAAAGCTATTTTGCTGGCTGCTATCATTAATAGCAAAGTGGAGAGCTGGGCTGATGAGAATTAAATATGGGGGAGGGGCGGGTCATAACCAGTCATTACGGAATTACCAATATGAGAAAGGAGACAATGCCACTTTGGGGAATGAAGTTCAAAGCAGCGTACTATGGTAGGGAAGCAGGCAGGGCAGGCCACAGACGGCCCAGAGCGGCCCCCGGCCCCACCCTGCAGCAGATGGACTCAGGCCAGCCCTGGAGAGCCAGCCACGCAGGGATGGAGGGAGCCACCGAGCTGGGAGCCTCGAGGGCAAGGGCAGAGGGGCCTTGGAGATCGCTCTGCTGCAAAATATCACCACCTCGCCTCACTTCCCAAGTGCAGTCCCCGCCCCCCGTATCACTCCGAAGACGTGTGGCTTCCAGAACATATCTCACTGCCTTGCCGTGAGCTGTTACCACTCTGGAGGGGCCTCCGCCAGACTTCTGCCTCATAAACCCTGCCCTTTCTTTAACACTCGCCTGGAGAAAAGCCCTTCAGTGAGGTCTGCTCTGACCTGACTCTCCTCTCCCAGGAAGAAGCTGTTCTGTGCTGGGTGCTCCTCCTGTGACACTGGGGCCACATTAGCACTTACCTCACTGCATTGCAATTACTTAGACACCCGACTCCCCAGCAGAGGGAATGGTGTCTTATTCGGCTGTGTAACCAACTCCTGCCCACACCCAGCACATCCCAGGCCCCTAATAACTGCTTTGGGAATGGATCCAACCCCCTCATTTCACTGATGAAGAAACTGGATGCTGGGCCATAGGAGGAAGCCTGCAGAGCAGGCGGCCAGCCCACAACTAAAACCCCCGCTTCCTATTCACAGGGCTCAGGGAATCGGAGCTCTACGCTCAGACAACCTGAGTCAATTTTCAAGAAAAACCAAGATGTTTACTGAGCACCTATTACGTACTAAAGTGCTACAGAGACCTCAGCAGAGGGGCTTCCTTCCTTCCTACAAAAATGAGATGAGGAATGAGTGCCAGGTCACAGGGGAAAACACTGCTGAGATTAGGTCTTTGTCACCTTTTTGCCCTGGTGTCCCAGTATTTTGATAGAACGACATTCTCCTATGCAGAAAGCAAAAGGAGATTTATTACTTGACTGCCTCACTCCTTCAATAAAATGGAAGCAAAGCCTAGACCCTTCCTCCGCCGTGGGAAGGAGTTTAAGTAGAGGAAGGACTCTGCCTGCCATGGGCCCCTGGTCCAGGAGAGTTCAGAGAATGAGTTCTGAATTAGGAGCCAGGTTCCCACCCCTTGATCTATCTGTAAACACAAGACAAGGGGCCATTTGCTCATCTCCCAGGGTCATTTCAATGACAAATGTACAAGAAGGAAAAGACCCCAAAAGCACTGAAACCCCCACTCTGTACCACTCCCACTGGCGACTAGAGAAAAGGGGTCCAAAGTCAGTCTTCAGGGGTGGGGCAGCCTCCCTTTGGCTAGACAGTGTGCTGGGAGCATGGACTGTAATCACATGCACCCCAAAGCTGAGCAAGGCAGGCACCCGCTCGGTGAGAGGACTCATGTGATTACAGTCTGTTCCAGAGACGATCAATATGGCAGGAAAAGTCAGATGGATACCAGGGTACAGGTGGGTTCTTGGATGCCAGCACTCTGGCAAAAACAAACAAAAAAAAGAACTCTACAGCTCAACTCAGATGCCACACAAATAGGCACTGCCCTAGTGGAAGGACCTATGACCCCTTCTGCTTTGCAAGTGGGCCCACATTCTCCTACCAAAATAGGTTCAGCTTCTTGGCTGAGTCTGTTGTAGGCTCACCGCCTGGTGACTCCCTCTGGTCACCGAGGACCTTGCACCTTCACTGCGGTCCCAGAACTGGTGTCTCAGGATCTTCCAGCCAAGCCTCTTATCACGTAGATGAGAAGATCCAGAGAGGGGAGGGGAGAGGAGGGACAAATGGGGATTTTCCATTTCCCACCTCAGCCCTGTGTTTATGGCCCCCCATGGCTGGGGTAAAAAGTTCACAGGTCGCACCACCTTTCCCTGTGTGTGAATCTTCCCTCTGGGATTGCTAGTTATGCATTATGGATTATTATTACACACATCAAATCATTAGTTGTGCAAATAGCTGGCAATTCAGAACAGGACTGTGGACAAGAAGGGTTCAGCGATATGATTATACAACCCAAATGGGGCACTTTGGACTTTGGTGGGGCCAGGTTTGTAGCCTCAGCCTGTTTGGACAATAAGGCAGAGAAAGGCAATAGTAATTAAAGACACAGAGTACATTAAAAAAAGGAGCGCTCTTCATTTCTTGAGTCTTGCAGAAAAGAGTCCTGGGTTGGAAGGGAAGCAGCACTGGAGACACCAGCTTCCCTTCTCCAGGCCTCCGTTTCCTCATCTGTAACTTGAAAGGTTTGCATGAGAAGCCAAAGGGCTCTTCCAGTTCCAGGATTCAAAGAGAAACTTACAGGAAAGGTTGTTCAGTTTACAGAAAAAGGTGACTGTATTGTGTTGGCACGGTACTGCCCTGAAATCAAAATGGCTCAAGTCCACTTTCAAAAACATCAGTGCTCACCAACAGTGGGCAAAAAGGCTGCCTGACCCAGCTTCACAGAGCGCCAGTGCCTCAAATCCAATGCATGGCAGGGGCTCTGCGGCCCCTGGTTCTAAGCTGGCGTTGTTATTTGTGGCTGACACTGGAAAGCCTCTGCACAAACAAGATGGCAACTGATGAGCCGGTCAGTCGCCGCTGCCTCCCCAGCCTCACTGAAGATGCTCGATGCTCTGCCTGAAAGCAGGGGGCTTGGAAGAGGTGGGTGACCTCTTGAAGTCCCGGGCCAGGCCTGTGATTCTGTAATCTTTGCTTTACCGTAATTAGGGAGGGAGGCAAAAGAGTAGGAGGAGAAACCATTTATTACTTCTCGGGGATTTTGACAGCTTGGAAAAAGCGAGAGGGAGACAGAGAAACAGCCAGAAAAGGAGCCAGCCACATGAGTTTAACCTCTCAGTAAAATAAAAATGGGCTGGCCGCACCTCATCAGCTGCCCTCTGTCAATACCCGGGCCCATCTGGCAGGACTTGAGGTTCCCAGCTAATTGGCATTTCCCATAGAGCCAGCAAAGGCAAGCTTTTAAAAAAATACGTGGTGGTGATGGTGGAGTGCGTGTGCACGCGCAGGCTGAGGACTGCCACACTTCCCAAGGTGCTAGCTCTGTAGATCATCTATTATATAAAAGTACAGACAGTCCCCACCCCCACCCCTAGCTTAAAGATGAAGAATCCAGCCTGTTTGTTCCAGGCAGATGTAATCACACGAACAGTCAAGTCTAGAGGGCAGGACACTGCATGAATAATTCAAGCACTCCAGTCACTTGATTGTGTGTGCAGATAAAACACCAGTCAACCGCTAAACAGGTCAGCTGATAAACTTGTTTGCTCAGGCCTACCCACCATTCGCCAAATGCACCCAAGACCCACACTACAATTAGTGGCAGGGCTTTCTTCTACAGAACCCTTGCAAACCTAGGGAGTGGCCAGCCCCATTAGGTCAGGGTTGCATTTCACAGTACAGGATTTCTTCACCTCTTTGCCTCTTTGTTCCTCCATAGCCACAGGGTGATTTCACCCAACTCAGAGACGGCCATAAGCCTGCAAAACCACTGCATTCAGAAGCACACATGTTCATGCTGGGAACTGAGGCTGGAGGGCAAAGGTGAGTGGCAAGCAAGGTAAAGTGCCCAGTGAGGAAGGCAGAGGCCTGGATTTGAGTCCCAGCTCCTCCTTCCTGGCCTCCCTGAAGCCTCAGTTTCCTCACCTATAAAAGGGGGCAAAGAATCCCTGTATCCACCACTGGCAGCTGAGAGGATGACAATGTATCCAAGCCCCAGGCATTCTCCCCCTAAGAACCTTGTTTGCTGCGGAACGGCCAGAAATCCCAGATGCACACAGCTGCTCTTGATATAAACCCCACCACCAAATGCATTAAGATATTTAACTCTTCCTGCGTTCACAGCATCCCCAGGACTCAGAGAACAGACCTTCTGCCAGCCAAGGTGGATTCTTGGTGCCAAAGCACCATCCACTCACAGACATGTGGAACACCACCCATGCAGACCTCAACATGCAACAAGACATTACACCTTAATTACCAAGCTCTTACAATAACTGCTGCTATACATTTTAAACCTGGGTGCAATTACTCTTTAAACACACCCAAGATATTAAGCATTGAGAAAAAAACAAATTTTAAGAGGGGGTGGAGAAAAGGAGGAAGTGGCACCCTGCATACACCCCAAGGTCCTTGAAACACCTGGGACCCCAGTTTCATTTCAAGCATTCTTTCAGGACGAGTCGGATCTGCCCAGCTCCGGTCGCAGAACCTGTCTCTATTCTATTTTCCCAAGGAGAAATATCTTTACATATAAAGCCCTGTCTGTTTATTATTCCTGTGTGTCAAGAAGTAAAAACATGGTAGCCTTCATGTGCCTTCCTAAGGGACTAACTAATCCCTCAGGAAGCCACAAGCTGGCTTCCCACATTGCTGGATAAACTCAGGCCCCTTTCCGGCTTCCCTTCACCCAGCACTGGGGCTCCCTCCAGGAAGCCACTTGGGTGGGTAGGAATCTGCCTACTTTCCAGGGTCACCTGCCCTTCTCACCTGCCCTGGGTCCTGCCTCCTTAAAGAGCAAAACTGAAACCTTGTAAACGACTGTTAATTTAGAGCAGAAAATCCATTCAAGTCATGGTCACCAAAGGCTAGAATGAGTCAACAGCCTTCTGAGACTTCATGAACACCAATTGTTAAAAAGAACAACCGGCCTGCCTGCTCCATTATACGTGCCAAGTCAACCCTAATCGTTGGCCAAGCCAAATTATAGGCAGCCTTTCCTCAGAACACAAATACACAAACAGGCCTCTCCCACAGCCCAGCCTAGCACCGGGACTAGTTACTGATATGCACTGAGATAAAGGGTGTTTATATTTGCTCGGTTTGAGGTATACTGTTATTAGAAGGGTGACAGTAGCAGGTAGTTTACATATCCATCAAATGACACCACACTAGCTAAACTGGTTTGACTTCAGGATTTCAAAGCTGAGCTCAACTCCCAGCCCTCTCAAAGTCCTGGCTAGGCTGCCCCTAGGCAAGTTAACTTCACCTAGGAGCTTCAGCTTCCTTCTCTGTAAAATGGGAATTCGGCTGCCTTCATTCAAATCAAGACAGAGGTGAGAAAGCCACCTTGTCAATGCCAGGCATTAGAGTTGCGTTTCATTCCGGCTTAATATTTTTAAGCAGTCAGTGGCGTCGTTCCCTTAAATTTCGACATCTCAGCCAGGCTTTTAAGGCTCTTGAAGTTTAATCTTATCAAGGCAGAACATCACATTTTTGCAAAAAGAAAAAAAAAAAAAAAGAAAAAGGAAAAAAAAAACCCTTCTGCATTTCCTCTTGAGAATTTTACATTAAAACAGACAAAGGCAGCCAGCCATCTCTGGGCTTTCAGGAGTTTGTAAAGCAGATCCTGGAGGTACAACTTTCCCTCTGGTGCTTTATCCTCCACCAAGATCCAAGACCAGGACTAATTTCACAAGCTCGAATGCTAAAAGCTCAACGTGTCTAAAAAAATCAGAAAAACTTCAAACCTTGCATTTCAAGGCCTGGATCCATTCACTCTTCAAGGAGAAGGGGGAGGAATAGAAGAACCAGGCTCATTTTCAAACAAGAGAGAACATGAGAAGTCCACATAGGGAAGTTTTTTTAAAATGAATTTGTAAAAGAGAACAGCACTTACCTGCTTGTGCATTTCAATGTTCAAGCCATAGGACATCTCATAGTACTAAAAGTAAAAAGAACGGCTATTAACAGACAGAAATCTGCTCATTTTTCAAAATCAGTTTTTTCTTGGAAAAGTTTCGGCCAAGTCATACTTTCATGATACATTTGCTAAAGAAGTTTAAATCAAACCCCAGAGCCAGCTTACAGAGCGGTTTGAGAGCGACAAGGGCGAGTATTCCTCTCATCTCAACAGAACACTATATATTGTGGTAGTGAGGGGGGCTGGGCTCTCCCTCCTGCAAGCACCGCATGTGCCCTATATCCTGTTTATACAAGGTTCAGGTTCAACAGGGAATCGTGTGTACACTGGGACCCTCTTGTTCTCTGAGAGTTATTTAGCACTGTGTCGAAGGCCTCTTATGTGGAAGGCAGTGCAGGGAGCCGGGCTTAAGTGCCTCCCATGCCCTCTCACAAAAGATGATTAAAACTTGCTGAAACAGACACTGGGCAAAAAACGGGAGACAGTCTGCCTACTGCCCCAGGGTGGACAAGATACCCAGCTGGGGGATCCCTGAGGAGGGGAGCGGGGGCAGATGGCTGTAAAGGCCTCTCCACTCCTCACAACACCCTAGGGAAGGAGAGCTTGTCCCATTCTGGCTAGATCCCAACTGCAAAGCAGGAAAGTTTCCAAACACTCCCAGGAGGTCACCAAGAGATTTTTTTACCAACCCTAATTTCACATGGGCTGGTCCAATCCTATCTTACCAGCCAAGATAAGGCAATGGCAATCAGCCCCTGAGAAACCTTCAAAACACAAATTAAAGGCACACAAAGACAGTGCAGGAGTCCCCAGCCTGGAATTGGGGTTTCTCTTTCTGCCTCTCCCCTCAGCCACCCTCCTCCAAGTGGCCCCGGCAATGGAAGCTGGGGAAGGGAAGGACAAGACCAGATTATGCCCTCTCCCAGGGCCGCCATGCGGCTGGGCGGTCCTGGGGACCTGGCGCTCAGCTCCCCAAATCCACAGCGCGTCCCCGGCCGGGGCTCGGCGCCCCCCATCCCCCAGGCCCGCAGCCGCGTCTCACCATCACATAATGGCGCTGCATCTCCGTCTTCTCGTTGGCCAGCTTGTCGTACTCCACTTTGAGGCTGCGAGGGCAGGAGGAGCCGGCTGAGGCCTGGCGCCTGCACAGTCTCCCGAGGCCCCGACCCAAGGGCCTCTGAGAACCACTTTTCCACTTCATCGACATCCCCCCCCGGGGGCGTCCCCATTATCCTGCAGCCTGGGGGCGCAGGGAGATTTGGGTCCCCGCGGTGGGGAGGGAGATGTGAAACAATTCGAAACTTCCAGCCAGAGGACTTATCCCGGCCGCAGGGGAGCAGGACCCCGACGCTGGCTCCCGACACCCAGAACCCGGAGCGAACCCGCCCGCGACCCAGACCCTCATTCGGGGACCCCACTGGCGGTGCTGGGAGCCGGGCGGCTGCGGGCAGTAAAGGGTTAAGGCGGCGCGCTCGGAAAGGGGAAACAAAAGGCGGAGGCCCGGGCTGCCCCGCCGCCCCGGGGTCGGGAGCCCCCTCCGTCCCCGCGGGGGATGGCAGGAGCCGGGCCGGAGCCGCCCCTCCCAGCCAGCCCCTGGGCGGCCCCCACCAGCCTTACCTGTGATACTGAGCTTGCAGGAACTGGAATTCGTCTTTGATCCTGTCACAAGACTCAGCCACCGTAAATTTAAATCCCGGCTGCCCAGGTTGATGGGGAGCCTGGAGCCCGCGAAGACAAGACAGGGGAGGGGGTGGGGGCATGAGACGGCGCTCAGAGCGGCCCCGGCCCCTCCCCGCCGGTGCCCAACCGGAGAGGCCACCCTCAGCCCAGAACCTTCCCAGCAAGTTTCTCAGCTCTCCGACGGGGCGGAAGGGGGGCGCCCCATCTCTCCCCGTAGGCAGCGGGGCTCCCATCCCTTTCACCAAGGGCCTCCCTCTCCCCAGTAATGCGGGGGTGGGAGGCACGCCGGTGAGTTGGGAGACTTAGGAGCGGGGCCGGGGACCGCGTGAACAGCTCCCCCTGGAACAGAGACAGCCCCCCTCGTCACTTGCGCGGAATTAACCTCCTCTCTCAACGGCGCCCCCAGTCCCCATCCCCTTTGTGTGAGCACACACACACAAACACACACACACACCATAGAGATAGCAACAAGCAAAATGGAGGTGCCAGATAAACTGCCTCGTTTACCCTGCCATGATAGATGCTTAAATAAACCGAGTTGCAATTACTCACCGGATGTCTGCCCTGCGGATACATGGCAGGGAGGGGTCGTGATTCCGAGAGCGTGGAAGCGCCGAGAGCCCGGGCCGGGGAGGTGCGGGGGAGGGGGGAGCCAAGCCCCAGCGGGGGGCGGCTGGGAAACCGAGAGCTCGCCCCCGGCCCCCCCAGCTCGCTCTCCCAGCGAAATCCCAGAGTCGGGCGCCCGCCCCAAGTGGAGACAAAGAGCCGCGGAGCAGGCGGCAAAGTCGTCGGCGGGCGCCGGGGCCGGGCGGCGGGCGCGGGCTTTGTGCGCCTAGGGTTCGGCGGGCAGCGGCCGGCAGCCTTCCCCGGGCTGCGTGGAGCGCGTCAGTGCCCGGGGCTGCGCGGACATCGTCGGCTCCCCGGCAGGTCCGGAGCGGGGTCCCGAGGCTGGGGGCCCCTCCTGGGGCGAGCTCGGGCCCCCTCCGGGTCACTCAGCGCGTCGCGCCAGGAGGGGGGCGCGCCGGGACAGCCCCAAGCATCCGGGGCGCGTGGGTCCGATCCCAGAGGCGGCCGGGCCTGGGGCTCGCGGCAAGAAGAGGAAGGAGGCGGGCAACGAGGTGGCGGCTTGGGGCCGCAGGAGCGCAGGAGGGTGAGGGCGGGAGCCCGGCGCGGGCGCTTCGACGCCCCCCCTCGGAGAGCAGAGCCTGCTGTTCCGTCTGCTACTGCCGCCGCCGCCGCCGCCGCCGCCGCTGCAAGCCCTTCCCGGGGCCGGGGAGGAACTCCGGGCTCAGTAGATGCAAATCAAACGCCCTGGCATCCTAACTCCAGCGGGCACGGGAAGCTTCCGCAAAGGGTCCTCGCTGCTCCCAGCTCGAGCTCCGCGTCCCCAGTGAGGAGCGCTCGGCGACACCGCCGCTGCCGAGCGCACAGGCAGGAGAGCGCTGGAGGGGAGACAGCCCGAGACCGGGGAGCTCTGCGGCTTCCTTCCTTCCCCTCGGCCTGGCTCTCCTCTCCGCGCCCCGGCAAACCCCCAAAACACACACCCAACACACACACGCCAAAAAAAAAAGTGCCCCGGACCTACGGATACCACACACAGACAGGCGAGGGGGACGAGCACGAGGTCTGAACTGCCGCGAGAGCAGTTCCAAATAGGGACTGAAAAGTAACAAAATAATGTGGCAGCCTCGTCAGGCGCTGGCCAATGGGAGCGCGGGGCCCCCACGTGGGGCTGCGGGACTCGGCCTGCGACTGGGCGCCGCCGGGCGCGACGTCACAATGCCCTCTTGTGTCTAAAACTATGCATGAAAAGTAGCAATCAGGCCCTACCCGCTGGTGACTTTCGCATGGGAGTGAAAAACAGCGCTCCTCAGATCAGAAATTAACAGAAAGACATATAATAAATAGACATATATTATAGTCCTGGGCTGCTAGAGGTTTTTTACTCCTCTTTTTTTTCCCACGATCTACTAGCAAATAATTATTCGGCGGGAGGAGGAAAGAGGGAAGACAGAGGAATAACAACAAAAGAAAAAGACAAGCTGTACAATCCTCAAAACCTGTGGCTGGTAATAATGTATCAGTTCATTCCGCAGCGAAGGCGAACGATTCCTCCCTCTAATCTCATTAGGTCTGCAAAGCGGCCCAATTAGATACAATAAAACAAACAGAATCACTTTGTCACTTTAATGTTTTCACTTCAAAAGATTTAGGACCGATAAAATGGTGGCTCCTAAAGTTGCCTCCGACCTTTAGAAATCTGCTCGGAACTGAGGATGTCCCCTCTTCGGCACCCCTTCCTCGGCCCGCCTCCCCGCCCCCCTTAGCCCCCAGCTCTCCTTTGTTCACTTGCTGCCCTTCTTTTCAGAAAGCCAAATAAACAGTTCCTTTGATGTGCGGCGGCTGCCTGCGAGAAGTCTGACGGACTCTGGCTTGGCGGGGAGCGCGGATGGAAGGGCCCGGCAGCCCGTGGACAACAGGCTCAGCCGCGGCTGGCCCCACTTGGGGCGCCTTCCCCGTGGGAACGGCTTCGCCCTCGCCGCGATCTCGGCGCGCGGGCTCCTCACTGCATCCGCGGGCTGAGGATTGGGGATGGGGTCGGGCCCCCTGCTCGGCCGAGGCCCCGGAACTCCGAGTTCCCACCGGCTTGCTCAGCCTGCTCCCGGCAGTGTCACGGCGTTGGCGGACGCCTGTGGGTGTCTCGGTCGCCAGCCTAGACCCTCCGGGGCACGCGCACGCTTCCCCCGCCAGCGCCTCGCCCACCCCTGTCCCGCGCCCCCGGGACTCCCTGCTTGGTCGCACAGGCCACTCGACTCCCCGGCCAGCTTGCCCGCAAACCGACGGCCTCGCCTTCCGGCGCTCGGGGTTACGGCGGGGCAGACGGGCCAGCAGGGAGCGGCCCTCGGAGCGCGCACCGCCCGCTGGGCGGCCCAGGCGGGACCCCCGGGCCCTCCCCGGCCTGTCCGCGAGCCCGCACGCACCCCGGGGCCGGCGGCGGGCGCGCGCGAGCCGGCTGCGCGCCCCCGGATCTATATTTTCCCCTCATTAGGAGCCGGAGGTTCGCTTTTGCATCTTAATGAGGAGCGGAGAGCTAGCGGGCGCTCGGAGGCCGGAGCGCGGGGAGTTACACGTGAGCACCCGCCTCCGAACTGAACCTCCCCACGCCCGCTCCGGCCGCCAGTCCCGAATCGCGCTCCCCTCTTCATTTATTTATTCTCCTAAATAAAAACATAAATCGTGTTTCGGCGCGCACCGAAGGCTGGGGGGAGGGAGAAGCCTGGCTCGACAGATGCGAGCATCTGGACGCAGCATTCATTAGACACAAAATGGCTCCTCTTCGGAGCTTCCTTTCCCCCTCCTCTTTCTCTGCCCTCCCCCTTACGTCACGGGTGGGCGCACCCGCTTCCTACCCGCCCCGCCCCTTTCTCGCTCCAGCCCCCACGTGGGGCACGCCGACCACGCCCCCGAGCAAGGTGCGCGCCACCAATCACGGATCGCCGAAGGGGCTCTTCGTTGCTGATTGGCGGAACTGCTGGGTGCTGTCAGTCCGCGGCCAGAGCTGTCAGTCAAAACCACGCGGGGTGGGGGAGCGCTGACAAATGCCGAGGCTTCTGAGCCTCCCGCTTGCAAATAGTGCTTGGAATGGCTGCTTAATTAGCTTTGAATGGCTTTTCCTTCCAGCTCAAACAATCTGTCACTACCATGTGGTATAAAGGAGCCATGCATAAAAAAGTAAGCAGAGGCTAAATATCAATTTGATTTTGTGTATCAAAGGAATATTTTATTTTTCTCCCTAGTAATGAAACGTATCAATTTAAATAATAAAAGGTAAAAACACACACACAAACAAAAAAAAAAAAAAAAAAAAAGAAGGAAAGAAACAAAAAGGAAAGGGAAAGGGGGAAAAAAAGAATGAAAAAGAAAACCCAAACTCCACGGTATTCCGACTCCTGCGCACGCCTGAAACAGGTCACTTCTACAGCCCACGTTCTGGAGGAAGCCTGAAGACTTCCCCCTCCCCCCTTTAAACTTGCATGTAGGGTTTTGCTGTCGTCGTCCTCCAGAAGTCCACCCCTCTAGGAGGGGTTGGGGGGGGCTGTAAAAGGGGACGTGGGGGCGGGGAGGGGGGCAAACTTTAAATGGAGCTCTTTGAAGCTGCTACTCAAAGTAGACGGGGTTTTAAGACCCCGTAAATTGGGGGTCCTACAGCAGGTCTCGATTTGGGAGCCCAGAGGGGAGGGGGATGAGAGTGGCTGTGCGCCTCGCTCAGATTTATTAAACACAATGCCTTCAAGATACCAGAGACGCGGCGCCTCGCCGGGCCTCCCTCTCCGTCTCCCTCCGGACTGGCTCCGACGGCGCCCGCCCGCAGGCGGCCGAGAAGCCCCAGGGCACCTAGGTCGGGTCTTACGAGGACTGTGTACAGAAAGGCACAGCTGCTGTGTCTCTGGCCTGGGCGTCCCTCCTGCCTCGACGTCCGCGCCCCTGGTGACCACACGACCCAGCGCGCTCCCGCAGGGCAGACCCACGTGGAGTTCACCTGCGAAGCCCAGCGCCAGCGCCGAGCCTGGCACGCCGGAGGAGTTCGCGGCTGCGTGTCCCCGACGCGGTTTTGCAGAGCGCCGCCTCCTCCGCAGAGCCGGGAGGTGGAACCACGCCACGCAGTCAGGAAGAACAGCGCTTGAGCGCTCAGTAGGTACAAGGCAGGGCACTGCTCCCCACGCAGCCCCCCCCTCTTCCTTACCTCACTACCGAAGGAAGCAGTTTGGCCGGGGACTGCATTTTATAGAGCGAAAAAGAGAGGCTGAGAAAGCTGTCATTTGCCCCGAGCTGGGCAGAGTGGTCAGGATTCGAATCCAGGGCAGCCGGTTTAATGGCCAACCTCAGCGACCCCGTTGCTGAAGCAAGCTGAATACGTACGAGCTTTTGTTGAAGAAAAGACATTCATTCATTCATTCATTCCCAGCCCTTTCTGAGAGTCTGGCTTTAGAAGAACAGGCCCAGCTCTCCTGCCTGTAGCTCCCACTCACTCCTCACCCAGCGTCACTCACCGGCTGCCTGAACCCTGAGCAGGAAGGGGGCAGGGAGGTAAGGAACCAGGCCAACATCCCTTTAAGCTTACCACCGCTATCCGCCCCCCCCCCCCGTCACATGCCACCCCACAAATTAGGAAAAACAAGGAGAAAAATACATGTCTTTTATGCTGGAGAAAGAGAAAAGAAAATAAAAAACATGTATACAACACCCCGTCCAAAGGCTTGACAATTATTTTAAAGAAGGAGGGGAGTCGACAGAAAGAGTTCAAACGTCTCTGTCTCCAGTTCTAATTGGAAACGTTTCAACTGTTTATGTTACAAGAAGTGTCAGGGTCATTTGCTACCGGAGAGCTGACTTTTCATTGGCTGCTTAATTGAGTACCTCGGAGTCCACCCCACGTGGGAGAGGAATTCCTGGCACATTAAAAAAAAAAAAAAAAAAAAAAAAAAAAAAAAAAAAAAAGTCACCCGGTGAGACAGAAAGCCCGGCCTGGATTTCCAGAGCAGAGGCTCCCCAGCCCCCAGCCCCTCATTTGGGGTGCAAAGTGGCTGATGAGAAACTGTCTGCCAGTCCGAAGAGCCACTTCTCTGGTTTTTTAAAAATATTCGTCAAGCACTTTTTAGCTGAGCTAATGTATGTTTTGCCCCCTTTCTTAGGAATTAAAGGGTATGTATGGCTCAGGCCAGTCACCGGGCTGTGGTCACCTATTTGAGGAACTGATCACAGTGCCTTGGGTGGGGTTGCAAACCTCTCCCTGTCATTCCTTCCTCTAGTGCCTCACTGGCTTTGATTTTTGGAAGCCTCCTGCTGGAACTGCTCAGTGAGGACAGAAATCTCCCTCACCATGCCCCGGTCCCTTGGTTGATTCTATAAGCTTCCTCCAATTCTTGAGGTTTATCTTCATGACTAGGATTATTCTGCCCCCCACCCCACCGCTCCACTCACCAGGCATCCCAGACCTTCCTCTACAAGCAAGCACCTCGACATAGAGCAAAAGGAAGGGAAATTTTTACTTATTTAACAAACTCTTACTTAGTGCTCAAGCTGTGCACAGTGCTATTCTAAGCACTTGACAAACATGAACACATTTAATACTCACACAAGAAATGAAGTTGGTGCCATGGGTATCACCCCCGTTTTGCAGACTGGGCAATTGATACACAGTGGTACAATGATGTGTCCAAGGTCACGTTGATGACTGATGGACTGAACCCAGGCAACTGGGTATCAGTATCCCTCCTCTTAGCTACTACACCCTGATGTGTCTACAAGCTTGGCTTTCCTGAGAATGCAGGCCAGGGCCGCAAGAGGTCACAGGAACCTGGAGGGCCCAGAGGGTCCCAGAGGAAGCCCCTATAAAGCTTATCCTGCAGCCACCTCATCTCAGGCAAGGAGACTGAGGCCAGTGGAGGTAGAGGACTTCCCAGGGTCTCCCAACTCGTCTTCCCATTCTCTGACTGGTTCAAGCTATGTGACCTTGGGGGACTTATTTAATCTTGCTAAGCCTCCATTTCCTCATCTGGAAAGTGGAGATAACAATCCAGTCCTGAGAGGATTGTCCTGAGGATCGATGGAGGTAATGCATGTGGTGTACTTAGTGCAGAACCTGGCACATTAAGTGATCGATAACAGTTAGCTGTGGTGGCCATGACGATAATGTACAACCATCTGGGTGATTCAACTCCTCCAACATTTTCTGCGTGTCTGGACAGGCTAGGAAGGACTTCTATCCCAGTCCTGTGGGGAGCAAGCCAGGCATCAGCCCGAACCTTATTCTGCATACGCACAGCCAAGCCCAGGTGGGAACACCCAGCTCCTCTCCTCTGGGCTCTCAGGAAGGCCTTCCTGAGGTCACTGGGCCTTCCTCTCCCTCTCTTGAAATCCCATTCTTTATCATGGTCCTCAAATGACCTTGAGCATCCTTGCAGCCCAAGGACCCCTGGGGTGTGCAAGAGAGGGGAAGGAAGCAACGGGGAGGGGCAATTCCACAGTAAACCCTGGGGACAGCGGGAGTGGATAGAGGCAGAGAGAGAGCTCTGCCTGCCACCACAGTGGAATTCATAGCATTTCTGAGAAGACAAGCCACAGACAGTAAGTCTATAAAGTATGAAGTAGGGGAGAACAGGCGTCAGAAGGGTGATTCTGGAAGGGCTTCCTGGAAGGGTGGAGCTGGAGCTCAGCCCAAAATGACGGACAGAAGTTGCAGCGGGCAGAGGGGGCAGGATCAGCAAATACTTCTAACAAAACCCTTCCCTTCCCCCTCACCCCCACCTGGGTGGTTTCTGCTTCCTTAGGTCTTTTCTTAGTTTTGCCACCTGACAGGCTGTTTTTGCTCCCTGGGGAAGGGAGCTTCTAAGTGCTTGCTTCTCTAAGACACTGCCACCATCCTGACTCCCAATTCAGGCTCCCAGGAGGATGCCTCTGAAGGTTACACAGGCAGGAGTGAGGGAGCCACTCATCGGGACAGTGTGGCAGCACCAATCTGGGCTTCAGGAGGCCTGAAGATCTGTACAATCTGGGGCAAGCCCCCAAACTTCCTGAGGTCCCCATTTCTACCTCTGTAAAATGAGAATGATGGCACCTAATTTCTTACCTGGCAAGAGTTTACAGAAAGCTTTCCTCCAAAATCTAAGGAAGGCCCTTGCCTTTGAAAACATACACAAGGCCAGACTGCCCCCAGTTCCAGGCCGTTTTCCAGGCGGTATCTAGGCCCGCAGAGCTAAATAGAGCCTGTGCAGGGAAATAGTATTTGGTAGAAGTGTTTGGCAGGGTTGGGGTTGGGGAGAGCCGGGACAATTAGGGAAGCTGCCTATAGAGGGTAGCCCTTGCTGTGGCTCGGTGGGGAGGAAGAAAGAGAGTTCCAGATAGGAGCAAAGGTGCCCAGACAGGACACTCCAGAGAACACTCCCTGGGGAATAGTTTGGTTTGCTCTGTGGCCCAACTAGCAGAGGAGGTCCCTGCCTCTCTCCAGAAAGCTTTAGAGGCCAGACTAGCAGGCGATGATTTACAATGAGGCCCTCGTGTCCACCTGAGACTTTGTGGGGGGCAGGGGCGGGTGTGCAGAGTAGGCATGGAATGTGTTTGTTCACCTGTCTTTAGCAGAAGCATAAGACTGGAAACCTTCTCCCCACACCCGCTCCAAAGTTGAGCTCAACTGCATCCGGCTGTTCCCAAGGTGCGCTTTGCTGACCTCTATTGACTAATGGCACAGGGTTTCCATGCCTCATGCCGGAACCGGGTAAATATTTATCGAAGTGATTGGGCGTTCTAATTAAGAGATTTGTGCCGTCTCTTCCTTTCCTTTTTAAGGATTCAAAGCCGAGGCTTAGGAGATTAAGAAATATTTTGCTGGTATTAATGCATTCAACTTCGCAAGGGTGGAGGCCCATGCTGTAAGAATTATCCAGGCCATTGGAGGGGAGTTCTGGGGTCAGTCTGGATCATTTAGGCAGAACTTGCGCCAGGCAGCACACCTGATCTTTGATGGAGATTTTGCGTTGGGGCAGGGATGGGGAGGGAATGAGAGATGAGAGGGTGTTTGCCTGCCAGATTTGATTTTCACTCCCAGATCTGTTATCGGCTTTGTATCTTTTTAATAAATAAATTTATAAATGTGAGCCTGTCACATACATCAAGCAATAGTGAGAGTCTGATTGTTTATCAAGTGTGTTCTCTTACACCAGTGGCTCTTCACTGAGGGCGGTTTAAAGACATTTTCAGTTTTTACAACTCAGGGTAGCAGTGCCTTTGGGTACAGAACAGAGATGCCTCTACATATCCTGCAATGCACAGAACACCCTCCTCACAAAGAATTATCCAGCCCCAAATGCCGATAGTGCTGAAGTTGAGAGACCCTGACATATACTCTCTCATGTAATCTTAACAAATAGGGCCATTGTCTATGTCCTTATTTTGCAGATGAGTAAACTAAGATACAGGAAGGAAAATGTCACACGTGCAGGAAGGGAAGAAGCTAATTGGTGAGCCCAGACCCCTCTGTCTCTAAACCTTACCGCCTGTCCTGTCCTCTCAGTGCCTTCTCTACTAGACAGTGATTCAAATCCCCCAGCTCTAGGTTCCCTGCCTTGTGCAGTATTTGAGCCATTTTAACGATTGCACTACAAGTTAGCAATTATCTAGTCATTCAGATGAAGTCTCTTTATGGAGCGCTAACTCTAGAGAAGTCCTGGGATCCTCTGGCAGCTCCTCCAAGTGGGAACAACAGTCCTGGGCCATTAGGTGCCTGTGTAACATTGGAAAATAGTCACAAAAGTTGCTCTTGGCACATCCCTGAAAGCCATCAGGGTGGAAGGCTAAATGGAATTAGGTTGCTTGGAGTTTGGCAGGGAAGAGTGATCAAATAATGGGGTATTCTTTGCCTTTTGGGGGAGTACCCTCCCTGAAGTTGAGGTTCTGCAGGAGGGAGATAGGGGCAACCAGAGAGGAGTGGGTTGGAGCGGAGGAATACACAAGAGACTGATGGGGACTCTGGAGGTCCAGGCTGCAGGTGGACCTTGGAGTTCTGGAAATAGAGAGATAGGGACAAGAAAAGGGGTAAGGGGGCTTCACTTGTAAGAAACGCACATCGATGACTATAAATTTTGATGCTGGAGTGGAATTGAAAAACAAAAAAGACTCATTTTTGAGGGCCTAGGGGTCAACGTATTATTTGACCACTAACCTACCACAAAAAATCTGTAGGATGAGGCAAGGTACAAACAAAACCAACACCATCTTACTGTGGTCTTGTGTTTTCTGCTTAAAGTATTATCGTGTCTGTGGATTCTTAGTTAAGACACAATGTGCAGAGCAAGGCAGGGGACCGCCATGCAGATGAAGAAGCTGAGGGCCAGGGAAGGCTAGGCAGTTTGTCCACCGCCACACGAGTTGACGGTGCGGAGTTCTGACCGGAGTGAGGTCTTCTGCATTGGAATTGATTCTTTCCATAAACCAGTCAAGCTTTCACATTGTGCCCTAAGGAGGTCCTGGGATCCTCGGAAGTTGATGGGGGTGAAGACGAGGAAGTGAAGAGAGTGGCTGCAGGGTTTGCTTCCCCCCTTCAATCAGAACAGCTTCAGTTTTCACCTGTTTTACAGTTTAGGTGTCACGGTGATGCCTCATTCCGAGGACCTTTTGTTTCCTTTAGCTCTTATTTTGCATCTCATTTGCTTCTGTGAAATGGAAAAGGGATACACTGAGAGGCCCCATTCACACCCCCATAGCTCTTGGTAGGGAAAGTAGACTCAAATTCAAGCCTTGCTGTGTGGAAGGGCTGAGCAGCTCAGAAGGGAAAGGCTACAGATTATTCTGGGGGCAGCCAGCCCCTCCTGCCATCCTTCTACAGAGAAGGAAAGGAAGACCCAGGGAGATGGAGTAACCTAGCCAAGTCATACAGCTCATGCATGGTGGGCCTGGGGTTTCATGTAAGCCCTGTCCAGCTGCAGAGGCTGTGCCCGTCTGGACAGGCACAGGGGAAAGCTTCATGACATTGAACTTGGCAATGAGGTGTTGGCAGTGATGCCAAAAAGAGGAAAAGGGGGCCAGATGTGGTGGTGCACACCTGAAATCCCAACACTTTGGGAGGCTGAGGTGGAAGGATTGCTTGGGTCCAGGAGTTCGAGACCAGCCTGGGGATCATGGAGAAACCCCATCTCTATACACACACACGCACACACACACACACACACACACACACACAATTAGAGGCTGTGCCCGTCACCACTGCATTACTCTACCCAATATTCTCCTGCTTCACTAACCCACCATTCCTTCATGCCTGGTCCCAGTGAAATAATGCTCTGCTTTCTGCTAAGTAGGGGCCTGGCACTTCCTAATACACCACCTAATTAATTATCTTGGCCTCCTGGCTCTTGTCTTCCATTTGAACCTCCTCACTGGATACGTTCTACACTGCAGAGGCTGACAGTTGAGCTTTATGCTTCAAGGCTCTTTCACTGCAAGGGTTCTGAAGAAAACACAGCTCCCCCGTTAGATGCACCCAAGCAAGATGGGAAGGCAGCAGTAAGACAGAGACCATCTCTGCTACTTGTTCTTTCTGGCTGGTGATGTGTTTGCAGAGATGGTGAGTTCTTCTGCATCTGTGTTCCAGCATCTAGTCACTACCTTCATAAATGTCAAGCATAAGTTGTGTGTGTGAAGGGCGCAACTCTCTGAGCTCTGAATTTTGATGACAGCAGACCTTCCTGAAGTCAGAAGTTCTCAAGGCGACCATCTATTTCGCCATCCTCCAGACTATACCAGAAGAGGCAGCCCTTTGACACTATAAAACTCCTAAATGAAAACACAGGGGAAAGCTTCATGACATTGGACTTGGCAATGAGGTGTTGGCAGTGACGCCAAAATCACAGGCAACAAAAGCAAAAATAGACAAGTGTGACTAGAACTTAAAAGCTTGTGTGCGTGAAAAGAATAGGTTAAAAAAGAGGAAAAGGGGGCCAGATATGGTGGTGCACACCTGAAATCCCAACACTTTGGGAGGCTGAGGTGGAAGGATTGCTTGGGTCCAGGAGTTGGAGACCAGCCTGGGGATCATGGAGAAACCCCATCTCTACACACACACGCACACACACACACACACACACACACACACACACACACACACACACAATTAGCTGGGCATGGTGGTGCACAGCTTAGGAGGCTGAGGTGAGAGAATCACCTGATCCCCAGAGGTTGAGGCAGCAGTGAGCTGTGACCTCGCCATTGCACTTCACCCCAGGCAACTGGAGGGAGACCCTATCTCAGAAAAAAAAAAAAAGAGGAAAAATGCAACCTACAGAATGGGAGAAGTATTTGCAAATCATATATCTATAAGGAAGATATATGATATCTTCCTTATAGATATATGACTTGATATCATATATCTAGATATTCATACATTAATATCTAGAATGTATTAAGAACTCCTACAACTCAATAACAAAAAAACCAAATAACTCAATTAAAAAAACGGGCAAAGGACTTGAAAGACATTTTTCCAAAGAAGATATACAAATGGCCAAGAAACATATGAAAAGATGAATCAACGTTACTAATTATTAGAAGAATGCAAATCAAAACCACAATGCTGTATCACCTTACCCCCATTGGGATGGCTATTTAAAAAAATAATTGATGGGTGTGGAGAGATTAGACCACCCTTGGTGCATTGTTGGTGAGAATATAAAATGGTACAGCCACTATGGAAAACAGTATGGAGGTTCCTCAAAAAATTATAAATAGAATTACCATATGACCCAGCAATTCTTTTGTATATACACTCCTAAGTATATATACAAAAGAATTGAAAATAGAATCTCAAAGATTCTATATTTGCATACCCATATTCATGGCAGCATTAGTCACAATAGCCAAGAGGTGGAAGCAACCTAAATGTCCATTGGCAGATAAGTGAATAAAGAAAATGTATTAGCTGGGCATGGTGGCACACACCTATAATCCCAGCTGCTCAAGAGGCTGAGGCAGGAGAACCACTTGAACCTGGGAGGCGGAAGTTGCAGTGAGCCAAGATTGCACCACTGCACTCCAGCCTGGGTGACAGAGTGAGACTCCCATCTCAAAAAAAAGTAAAGTAAAAAGTAAAAAAGAAAATGTGATGTGTTGTGCTTGTGTGTGTGTGTGTGTGTGTGTATACACACGCAATGAAACATTATTCAGCCTTAAAACGGAAGAAAATTCTGTCACATACTATAACATGTATGAACCTTGAGAGCATGATGCTAGGTGAGATAAGCCAATCACAAAAAGACAAATACTGTATCATTTTACTTATTTGAGGAATCTAAAGTAATCAAACTCATAGAAACAGAAAGTATCATGGTGGTTGCCAGGAGCTGTGGGGAGAAAGGTCTGGGGAGTTATTATTCAATAGTACAGAGTTTAGGTTTTGCAAGATGAAAAGTTCTAGAAATCTGTTGCACAACAATGGGAATATAGTTACTGTTGAATTCCAAACTTAAAAATGGTTAAGATAATACATTTTATGTTATGTGTTTTTTTACTAGGATTAAAAATATAAATAAAAGGAGGCAGCACTTCTGGCAGGTGAGCTCTGTGCAGTTCTAGTCACAGTTCCCGCAGGCCACACCCCCAGGCAGCTTAAGATACTAATTCCTTCTATTACATGTCTGTTTCAAGTAGCTGGAGTGATTCTTGTTCCCAGCACATGGACTCTGACTGATACACTCCTGCTTCTTCCAGCTCACCTCCCTACTGTCCCAATCTCTGCCCGACTGGTGCCTTTTCACGTCATTTATGTTTCCTCAATGTTTATCTGTTTCATTAGAATAGTGATATTGACTGTAATGACACAAGGCCATTAAGCATATACACAAATAGGTGAATCTGTGCAACCTAGGCACAGCGTGCTGCTCAGAGCTTAAGTGCTATTCACAGATACACGAACTGGGATCCTGACTTCCCAGCTTTTTTGCTTTAGGACCTTAGGCAAGAACCTTGTTTTTGCTAAGCCTCAGTTTCCTCATCTGTAAAACTGGGATCATGCTGGTGCCTCGCTCACAGGGTTATTGTGAGAATGAAGCAGGATAACACAGTTGGCAGCAAGCCAACTCACAATGACTGTGAGTGATTCTGAATGAATGAGGACACGTCAACCGCTTGGTCTCAATGTGTTCAGACTCCTCAGCTTCTTTATCTAAATCCAGGCTCGGACACTTTTCTACAGCCAGATTCTCTGCTCCTAGAATTTAAATATGTCTCACATTAATGGGAGACATAGAAAGATGGGAAGCTGGGGAGCCAGAGATCTCAATGTTAGAAGTCAGTGTTAATTAGAGATCCCTGGAGTCCTCAAAAAAGGAGAATCCATAGGTGGGTGGGTTTTCAGTAGACCTGAATGTGTGTGTAGGGGGAGAGAGGTAGGGAGCCGCTCCTCCAAAGCCAGCAAGGGCCAAACGTGGAGGGCGCTGGGCTTCGGAGGGAATCTTCAGAAGACCTCCATTATGCTGTTGTTTGGGATCTGCAGAACTGAGGTATGGAGAGGATCCACATGTGGGGCCATCAACCCATGGGGGAATTGTGAACATGGACCCCTTCCCAGATGATACTCCAGCATACCTGATTTTGGAAAGGGTTCCCCAAAAGGGGCTGAGGGAGATCAGAAGAGCAGACAGCTTGGCTCTAGATGGCTGATGGGTTGAGGGCCAGGCTAAGTGTCCTGGCCTTTATTCAGGGGATACTAAAATTACTGACTTGTAGGTGTCAGCTTTGTGCTAAGCTATTTACACGATTGTCTCATCAAACTGTGTAACAGCAGGGTCGTGATTGCTTTCCTCTCCCAATACTCCCTGCAGCCCCACCGAAGCCCCATACCCCAGCTGCAGGGAGTATTGGGAGAGGAAAGCGCTGAGCTGAGACCCCTTCAGCAGAAGACAGGCAGCTGCCTCCCCAGGAAAGCCAGCCTCAAATGACGATAGGATGTGAGGGTCCCTGGAGGCCCCCTGCCCCAGCCTCACTCTGAGGCAGCTCTGAAAGGCCAATTCAGCTCCAGAGCTCCCCATGGGGTCGCGGGGGACCCTTTTCATGACTTCATCAACCCTGTCTACTTTTCCCTATGCCCCATCCTGCTTCCAGGTGAGACGCTGGCAATGAAGCACTCTTCAGTGCACACCCCCCCAATGGAAATATTCTCCACTTTATGGTTGCCAGATTTAGCAAATAAAAATACAGGACACCCGGTTACATTTGAATTTCCTTTAAACAACGAAATTTTTTATTTTTAAGTATAACTATGTCCCAAATATTGCATGGGACATACTTATACTAAAAAAAAATCACTCGTTGTTTATCTGAAATTCAAATTGCACTGGGTGTCCTATATTTTAATTGGCAACTCTGCTCCATCTCAGGCTGTGCTTTGGGGAACCTGACCTACAACAAGCCCCACTGAGTGGGCACTATCATTGCCATCATTTTAGAAACAGCACTCTGAGCCTCAAATTCTGGTCCTTTGAGTGACCCTGGTTATTAAGGGAGGAGTGGAGCAACAGCAGTGGATTTGGGAGCTGGATCAGCTGGACTGGGATGGGGGTGCAGAAGCTCCTCAACTGTTTTCACAGCCCCACCTTGAACTGGGTCTACAGCTCTGGAGGAAAGGGCTCCAGGACGGGTTTTCCAGCCAGCCTTTCCCCGGGCAGGGCTGAACAACCCCCTGGAAGAACATTTTAATCAGCCGCCTTGTCTCTGCCTCTCTTGGCCTTTGCTTTCATTGTCAGAGTCTCTGTCAATAGCTGGAAATCCAGGCAGCAGCACAAGCAGACATTTCGCTCCTTCCCAAGCAGAAATCTCACAAAGGGCAGGGCTCCCCTCTTTACAAGGAAAACAAACAGGTCTTCAGGCTCCCAGGGGCTGGGGGTGGGCTGGGGCACAGGGAGGCTTAGGGGAAGGGGAGTGGGCAGCCAGCTGGCTCAGCCTGGCCCAGGCTCTCACCCTCTCTAGCTTCCCACTTCCATCTGCCTTTCCCCCACACAGCTCCAGACTGCTGGGGGGAGCCTGGGCGGGCTCCCCTGTCCTCTGGAGAGTGCAGCTGGCTGAAGCCTCAGTATTGCTCAGCCAGCCCTAGCAATCCCACTCCATCCCTGCCTAGGAACCAGTGTGACCTCTAAGCAAATTGGGTTCTGCCACTCCCCTGCTCCCTGTGGACACAGACAGTGCACGTTCATACCTCAGGCCTTTGCCCATCCTGCCCCCTCTACCTGGAATGTCCTTTCTTCTCTACTGGATCCCACCCATTCTTCAAGACCCATTTTTCTTCTGTGAAACCTTTGCTGTCTGTCTCCCACTTAGTCAGAAGGAGTCCCCTCTCTCTCTGGGCTAACGTGGTGTCTTTACGTGTGTCTGACGCCCTCACCCCAGACTGTCCTGCTCCATGTTTCGCTGGGCACGTGTGGTCTCTTCCCCAGGCTGCAAGCATTCATCTGACCTTCGTGCAGCACTTTCCAGTTCGTGAAGTGGTTTCACGTCTCTGCTCCCTTAGAGCTCTCTTGGATAGACACCGTTGTCCTTGTTTTCAGGATGATGCAATAGAGACCTGAACGGTTTCCTGATGTACTTACTCATCATCAGGTACCTAATAACGGCAGAGCAGGACTCGAATGCATAGATCTTTGAGTCGAAGGCAGCGCTGTTTCCAGGAGAAGCTGGCGTTCTCACCTTATATGCAGACACCACCTAGCTCAATGGCTAGACACACATTACTTCAACTGTGCTAAGAGGAACCCTTCCCCTGCTCTCCCCACCAACCCTCCTGAGGCCCCGGCTCCTGGCTGAGCACGAGGATGCTGGGGCACGAGTTCGACTTCTGGCCCTGCCTGCTTCCTCTTTAACCGGAATGCTGGGGCCGCGTGACTGGGAGGTCAGCTTCTGGGGAGTGCAATAGGAAGCTACCATCATTGTGCCGTTGATGGTAAGGCCAAAAGGACCTGGGATTGGGGCCCATGCACTCCGGAGAGGGGGAGTTGGACCAGGTGCCCTCTACCTCTGGGTGGCCTCAGCATCAGCAGCCTACCTGGCAAAGAAACAAGCCTGGGGATCTCCCATTTCCCATGGGCCACTTACAGGGTAGCCCCAAGTACAGACCATAGGTAAGGGCTTCCACCCTAGACCTTTAAAGTGGACACCAGTCTCACCAGGGAAGCATGATGACTCTCTTGTCCAAACAGATCCCAAATCCCACCTCTTGTCACCCTCTCTGCTGCCACCAGCAAGTCCCAGCCACTGTTTTGCCTCTGCTGGCAGACTCTGCAGCCCCTAACAGGCCTCTGTTTCCACCTTCCACCCCTCTGTGTAGTCTGCTATCAAGAGAGGAGTCAGGAGGATCATGTCAGTCCTCTGCTCCACACCCTGCCCTGGCCTCCCATTTCCAGCCAAGAAAAGCCCATGGCCTTCAGTGGCCTGGTGGGCCACTGACAGCTCATGGAGACGATCTGTCCCTGTGGTCCTCCACCCCCTCCGCCTCGCTCACTCCATTGACTCCCTCCTGTGTGCCAGCTCCAGCCCGGCCTCTGGCTTCACACTGGTTGATCCTTCTGCCTGCAAAGTTTTCCCCAGAAGCTCGCTTGGCTTTTTCTCTCCCTCTTCCTTCACATCCTGCTAAGAACCTCCTCTTTTTAATACGGCCTACCATACTGGAGTCAGTCCCATTCCACCCCCACCACTCCTGACCCTACTCCTTGCAGTACTTTTGGTTTCTTTGGCAGTCCTTTCACCTTTTTTGTGTTTAAGATGGAGTCTCACTGTGTCGAGAGGCTGGAGTGCAGTGGTGCGATCTCGGCTCACTGCAACCTCCACCTCCCGGGTTCAAGTGATTCTCCTGCCTCAGCCTCCTGAGTAGCTGGGACTACAGGTGCGAGCCACCACACCCAGCTATTTTCTTTTTTTTTTTTTTTTTTGTACTTTTAGTAGAGACAAGGTTTCACCACGTTGGCCAAGATGGTATGGATCTCTTGACCTTGTGATCCGCTGGCCTCAGCCTCTCAAAGTGCTGGGATTACAGGCATGAGCCACTGCGCCCGGTCCCCTATCACCTTTTAACAAACCGTGAAGCTCGCTTATGTTGATTGCTCACTGTCTGTCGCCTGCCCTGGAATGCTATCTCCAAAAGGCAGCAGGGACTCTGTCTGTCTTGTTCATGACTATAGCCCTAAAACAGTGCCTTTGCCTGTGGTATGCACTCAGTAAACATTTGTGGGTGGAACTGAATCTATGAATGTGGGTCAGGGGTCCCCCACCCCTGGGCTGTGGATCAGTACCTGGCCATGGCCTTTTGGGAATAGGGCTGCACAGCAGGAGGTGAGCAAGCATTACTGGCTGATCTCCACCTTCTGTCAGAGCACTGAGCCAGCAGGTGCAAACCCTATTGTGAACTGCATATTCAAGGGACCCAGGTTGTGCGCTCCTTATGAGAATCTAACTAATGCTTGATGATCCCAGGTGGAACAATTTCATCCCTAAACCATTCCCATCCTGTCCGTGGAAAAATTACCTTTTTCCACGGTCTCTGGTGCCAGAAATCTTGGAGACAGGTGATGTAGATAACAGTCCCTACATCATTGAACTATATGATAATTAAATCAATCCATCAAGAACATGAACGTTCTCGTGATCAATATGTGAAAATGAACATGACCCTCATCCCCAGTGAAAGGGGTTAAGGGTATTCCTACCCTCTTCCTTTCTGCTGCTGGGGCCTGGGCCCCATTCTGGTAGTGAGACCTCAGCTCACAGAGACCTGGCCTTCTCCCCTTCTAATCTCCTGCTTTCCCTGGAGAGTGGTAGGTGGGGTGGGGAGGGATTCCTAGAACAGCCTGTGTTTGTGTCATAGAGGAGCATGATGGCCCCATGTGGGAAAGGGCCTGGCCTGAGGTCTGATGCCCAGCCTAGGTTCCTCTCACCATCCCTCTGGCAACTACATATTTGGAATCTCAAAGCAAGTGTCCGTATCTAGCAAAGGACGCATTAAAAAAAAAATCTGTTTGTGAAATGTTTTAATATAGAAAGCCTTACATAGGCATTTTTCATTTTTATTTGGTTGTGTTTACATTAAATTACTTTCGATGCAAGGAATAAAATAATATGAAATTTAAAATGTCCTGGAAAATCTGAGGTATATGATTGTCTATATTTTTCATTTCAATAGATATTTATGGAGGACCCATTATATGTAAGTCTTGGAGATGGAGAAGGACAAGACACATTCTCTGCTTCCAAGAGTTCTTTGGCTGGGGTCAGGAGAGGATGGGCCGTATTGTGTAGGAGAAGAAGCGGCTGATGTAGCAGTCGTGCTTTTTGGTATTCATCCAAATGAATTAAACACATCCACAGAAAGACCTGCACGGGGATGTTTACCGCAGCTTTATAATTGCCCAAACTTGAAAACAACCAAGACACCCTTCGATGGGTAAACGAATGAACCAACTGTGGTACATCCAGACATGGGAATATTATTCAGGGATGAAACACGGATAGGAGCTATTAAGTCGCGAAATTACATGGAGAGACTTTAACTGCATATTCCTAACTGAAAGAAGCCAGTCTGAAAAGGCTGTGTGATTCCAACGAGATGGCTTTCAGGGAAAGGCAAAACTACGGAGACAGGAAAAAGAGCAGAGGCTATCAAGGGTTAAGGGGAAGGGAGGGATGAGTAGGTGGACCATCGGAGACTTTCAGGACAGTGCAACTACTTTGTGTGATGCTTTATACATTTGTCAAAATCCAAAGAACGTACAACACCAAGAGTGAACCCTAATGTAAACTGAGGACTTCACCTAATCATGTATCACTATTGGCTCATCAATGATAGCAAATGTACTATACTAATGCAAGAATGTTAATAATAGGGGAAACTGGGGGTGAGGTGAAAGGGTGTTGGGGAATTCTACTTTCTGCTTGATTTTTCTGTAAACCTAAACCTGCTTAAAAAAAAAAAAAAAAAGTAGCTGGGTGCGGTGGCTCACAACTGTAATCCCAGCACTTTAGGAGGCTGAGGCGAGTGGATCACAAGGTCAGGAGTTTGAGACCAGCCTGGTCAATGTGATGAAACCCCGTCTCTACTAAAAATACAAAAATTAGCTGGGCATGGTGGTGTGCACCTGTAATCCCAGCTACTTGGGAGGCTGAGGCAGGAGAAGTGCTTAAACCTGGGAGGCAGAGGTTGCAGTGAGCCAAGATCGCACCATTGCACTCCAGTCTGGGCGACAGAGCAAGATTCCATCTTAAAAAAAAAAAAAAAAAAAAAAAAAAAAAAAAAAAAAAAAAGGGTCTGTTTAAAAAAAAAGAGCGTCATGAAGTGTAATCATGGAAAAATGCATAGGTGTTGTGGGAGCAATCTGGGGTGGGAGTGGGGAGGGCTTGGGAGCGTGGGAATCAGTAACCAAGTCAAACCCCTGTATGTAAAGTTGGATGGTTTCAATCTCACCTCTGCCACTTATCTACCGTGTAGCCTTAGCCAAGTTACTTAACACCCCTTAAACCTCAGCTTAGTCCTCTGTCAATTAATGATGCCTGCCACCAAATTATTATGAGATTTAAATAAAACTCAAATAAAGTACTTGGCACTGCCAGTGATGAGAGTCAGCACTTGGTGAAAGACAGCTCCTCTTCATGCCACGGGAGGTGAGGAGGCTGGCTCAGGTGGAGTGCAGGAGGAGAAAGCGTGCTAGCCCGAGAAGCAATGTGGTCAGAGCCCTGGAGGTTCAAGGAAGAGCAGATGCAGGGGGTTGGGTTCAGCCGAGAAGAGCATGCGGAGGGAGGGGCCGTGGCTGCCGAAGCAAAAGAGATAGGTTGGGTGCTGGTGGCCTGGTTTGCCATGCCAGGGAGTTGCTCTTTCCTCTTGAGGATTGATGGAAGGCAGGATGACCGGTACTGGGGAGAGCCATGATTGGCTTGTTAGAATGTTCCCTCCAGTAGGCACAGAAAATGGTGGGAGACAGTGGGGGAGCAGGGGGGAAGCAGGACAGGAGTGACAGCAGCAATCCAGCCCAGGGGCAATTTTTCTGGGGCCAAAGTAGTGGGAAGAATTCAACCGTGGGGCCTGGGAACTCAGGATATGACTTGGGAAAGCAGCTTAGCTGAAGTCACCCACTGGCTGGCTGTGTGACTGTAGGTAAGTCATTTAACCTCTTAGAGTCTCAACTAGTTCTTCTTTGAGAATGTGTATCTTCAGGCCGGGCGCGGTGGCTCACGCCTGTAATCCCAGCACTTTGGGAGGCCAAGGCGGGCAGATCACAAGTTCAAGAGATCGAGACCACCCTGGCCAACATGATGAAACCCTGTCTCTACTAAAAATACAAAAATTAACCGGGTGTGGTGGTGCATGGCTGTAATCCCTGCCACTCAGGAGGCTGAATCAGGAGAATCACTTGAACCAAGGAGGCAGAGGTTGCAGTGAGACGAGATCAGGCCACTGCACTCCAGCCTGACGACAGAGCGAGACTCCATCTCAAAAAAAAAAAAAAGCTACCTTCTAGGGAGATCCTGAAGTTGAAATAATAAGAATCAAAGAAGTTCTGGGGGCAGGAGAGACACGAACTGTATACTTAAGTCTCCGACTGTGGGAGGTGGAAGATGAAACGACAGGGTCTAAAACTGCAGCTTTCAGAGCCAGGACTGTGAGGCTGAGAGTGCTGGGTTCGAATACTGGTCCCACTGCTCACTAGTGTGAAATCTTGGTCTCACCGCGTAATTTCTCTGAGCCTCCTTTTCAGCATCTGCAAAATGAAGATGATAATACCTACCACACAAGGTTCGGTGGTGGGGTCACGTGACACAGTTGCCGAGGGCCCAGAACACAGTGAGCTTCCAAAGATGAGAACGGTCATTGCTGTCGTCATTGTTACCATCATCCTTGGAGGGATATAATCAAGTACATTTTTTTCTTTTATTGTGATCTGTCTTATCAACATGATGTATGTACCACGAGTGTTTGGATAATAAAAAACTTGATTTATCGAAAGAATAAGAAGACAAGCCACAGAGTGAGAGAAAATCTTTGCAAAAGACATGTCTGATAATGGACTGTTGACCAAAATAGACAAGAAACTCTGAAAACGTAGCAATTGGAAAACAAACGACCTGATTTCAAAGTGGGCAAAATATCTGAACAGAAACCTCACCAAAGAAAGTATATAGATGGCAAATAACATGAAACGGTACTCAACATCATATGTGATTAGAGGATTCCAAATTAAAACAATGATGAGACGCCGCTCCACATCCATTAGAAGGGCCAAAATCCAAAACACTGATACCACCAAATCCTGGTGAGGATGCAGAGTATGTGTGCACTCTCGTGCGCTGGTTGTGGGAATGCAAAATAGGACGGCCGCTTTGGAAGACAGTTTCAAACAAAACCAAAAGTACCCTTATCATAGGATTCAGCAGTCTCACTCCTTGGTATTTACTCAAAGGAGTTGAAAACGTATGTCCACACAACAACCTGCACATGGGTGTTTAGGGCAGTGTTTTTCATAATTGCTAAAATTTGGAAGTAACCAAGATGTCCTTTAGTAAGTGAATGAATAAACTGTGTTATATCCAGACCATGGAACATCATTCAGTGATGAAGAGAAATGAGAAGCCAGGTGCAGTGGCTCACACCTGTAATCCTAGCGCTCTGGGAGGCCAAGGCAGGAAGATCACTTGAGGCCAGGAGTTCAAGACCAGCCTGGGAAACATAGTGAGACCCCCCATCTCTACAAAAAAAGAAATGAGACATCAAGCCATGAGAAGCCATGGAAGAATCATAACGCATTTTGTTAAGTGGAAGAAGCCAATCTAAAAAGGCTACAGAGTAGGATTCCAGGGATGTGATATTTTGGAAAAGGGAAAACTATGGAGACAGTAAAAAGACCACTGGCTGCCAGAAATTAGGGGAGAAAGAGGGGTGAATAGATGAAGCACAGAGGATTTATTTAATTTCAGAGACAGGTTTTGCTCTGTTGCACAGGCTGGAGTGCAGTGGTGCAATCATAGCTCACGGTAACCTTAAATTCCTGGGCTCAAGTGATCCTCCTGCCTCAGCCTCTGAAATAGCTGGGGCAACAGGTGTGCACCACCGCACCTGGCTTTTTTTTTTGAAACAGAGTCTCCTTCTGTCACCCAGGCTGGAGTGCAATGGCATGATCTCAGCTCACTGCAACCTCTCCTTCCTGGGTTCAAGCGATTCTTCTGCCTCAGCCTCTTGAATAGCTGGAATTACAGGCAACCGCCACCACGCCCAGCTAAATACTAAAAATTTGGTATTTTTAGTAGACATGGGGTTTCACCATGTTGGTCAGGCTAGTGTCGAACTCCTGACCTCGTGATCCGCCTGCCTCGGCCTTCCAAAGTGCTGGGATTACAGGTGTGATTACAGGTGTCTGGTCACCTGGCTAATTTTTAAAAACTTTTTGTAGAGATGAGGTCCTGCTATGCTGCCCAGGCTGAGCACAGAGGATTTTTAGGGCAGCAAAACCACTCTGATGCTGTGATGGTGGGTGCATGTCATTATACATTTACCAAAACCCATGGAATGTGCAACAGCAGCAGTGAGCCCTAATGTAAACCATGTACTTTGGGTGACAATGACACATCAATGTAGGCTCATCAATTGTAACAAATGAGCTCTCTGGTGAGGGGTGTCGTTAATGAGGAGGTTGTATAGATGTGGGGGCAAGGCGCGAATGTATTGTCCATTCCATTTTGCTGTGAACCTAAAACTGCTCTGAACAATAAAGTCTATTAAAAAAGATTTTCTAAATTAGCTCAGAGTTGACACACAGAAAGAAACATATCCAGGAGATGAAGCACAGATGAAGCTCATGGATTCAGAATCTTGCAGAGGGGAAGATCTTAGAGATCCTGTTTTCTCAGTCTCCAAACTGTGACCCTCACTTTTTTTTTTTTTTTAGATGAAGTCTCGCTGTTGCCCAGGCTGGAGTGCAGTGGCATGACCCTGGCTCACTGCCACCTCCACCTCCCAGGTTCCAGTGATTCTTCTTCCTCAGCCTCCTGAGTAGCTGGGATTATAGCCGTGCACCACCATACCCGGCGAATTTTTGTATTTTTAGTATAAACGGGGTTTCATCATGTTGGCTAGGATGGTCTCAATTTCTTGAACTCGTGATCTGCCCCCCTCAGCCTCCCAAAGTGCTGGGATTATAGGCACAAGCCACCGCTCCCAGCCTTTGACCCTCACTTTTATAGAGGATTCCCTCACTAAACTGGCCCGGTTGGACTTTTTCACTGGGGCATCGCTTTCTTAGAATCTCAGTGGGTCCAAAGTAAAGACCTTAAAGATCGTTGCCTAGCCCTTTTGTGGTTCTGTTGAGAATTGGGGTGTAGGGGACAGTGCCCCATAGTCTCCCCTCTGTGAGCAGTACAGCTGGATTGAGCCTCTGAACTCCCTACGCAGAGTGCTCTCTCCTGTCGCCTTCCCCCTTGCTGGAAACCCCTTCCCCACCCTCCAAAGTGGGCTGTGAGGGTTGGACCCGGGAGGATCAGGATGGCCAAGGTGTGCAGTGCCTGGCCCAGGTGGAGGAGTAGTGAAGGATAATAAAATTCTCCTGAACTCCAGGCCCAGGCCCAACAATCATCCTGCACTCTCCAACCCTCCCCCTTCCAGGCCGATCCTCCCAGGTCCCAACCTTTCATTGCCCTTGGCTTTGCTCCAGCCTTCTCTAGGGAGAGAATGAGGAGGGGCCTCATGGTCTAAGAACGTCAGTGTCAGGCCTCGCAGCAGGCACAGGCTGGGTCTGGACTTTTCCATTCCAAGCCCCACTTCCCCGCCCCTAGCCATGCAGTTGACCTCCTCTGGCAGGAAGGGATGGTGGACAAACAGCTTGCATGTGGTCTGCCGTTTAGAGGGAGGTGGAGGCGCTCCCGGGGCCCCATCCATGGTTGCACAGCGTCTGCTGCCCTGTCATCAGATGAACAGCCAGCAACTGCTCCTGAGAGGACCTCATTGATTAAGTATCTCCTTGTTATTAACAGCAGGAACTCTGGGCCAGGGTGTAGCCTTGCAGAGCTCTGAGGGAAACAGGGTGATGAAAGAGAGACCTGTGGTCACAATCAATA
This sequence comes from Sapajus apella, assembly GCF_009761245.1. NCBI lineage: Eukaryota > Metazoa > Chordata > Mammalia > Primates > Cebidae > Sapajus > Sapajus apella. Next base: position 10,939,488 of record NW_022436995.1, read on the forward strand.
CATATCCCTTGCTGGCTAAAGCCCACACTCCCTCCAAGGCCCAGAGGGTGACCTCAGCAGCGTCCTCTGAGGTGGCTGCGCTGGGCTCCAGAGCTGTACCGCCCCTCCCCAGGCCTGTGGACCCACTAGCAACCAGTGATGGTCTGGAGCCACCTCCCTCTGACATTCGATTGTCCACATTCAGTGATATCATGCCACTATGAGTGTTTACACATACAATGGCAAATGCTACCAGTCTGCTGGCCCCTCCACCATCCACCATGGAGCCAATTATTAGAAATTTATGAGCAGGTGGGGGCCGGGCATGGTGGCTGAGGGTGGCCTGTAACCCCTGCACTTTGGGAGGCTGAGATGGGTGGATCACGAGGTCAGGAGTTTGAGAACATCCTGGCCAACATGGTGAAACACTGTCTCTACTAAAAATACAAAAAATTAGCCAGGCATGGTGACATGTGCCTGTAGACCCAGCTATGCAGGAGGCTGAGGCAGGAGAATCGCTTGAACCTGGCAGGCGGAGGTTGCAGTGAGCTGGGATCACGCTACTGCACTCTAGCCTTGGTGACAGAGTGAGACTCTATCTCACAAAAAAAAAAAAAAAAAAAAAGAAATTTACCAGTAGGTTGCTGTGTATGCTGACCTTTGCCAGACACACACTTCCTTCTCTCTTTAAAAAAAAAAAAACTTATTATTTTTTTAGAGACAGGTCTCGCTCTGCCGCCCAGGCTGGAGTGCGGTGGTGCAATCATGGCTCACTGAAGCCTCAATCACCTGGGCTCAAGCAATCTTGCCTCAGCGTCCTGAATAGTTAGGACCACAGGGGAGTGCCACCACACCCAGCTCATTTTTAAAATTTTTTCCAGAGGTGGGATCTCGCTATGTCCCCCAGGCTGGTCTTAAACTCCTGACCTCAAGCAGTCCTCCTGCCTCAGTCTCCCAGAGTACTGGGATTACACACATAAGCCACCACACCTGGCCACTTCCCTCCCTTTTTATACCTCAGTTCAGGTGGGGTTTCCTTAGAGGGCCTCTCTCCGCTCCCCCAGGCCTGCTCACAAGGGCTGTTACAGGCCCGTGTCTCTCCTCTCTCCTCAGAGCTGAGTAGAGTGTGGGGCATGCAGCAGGGACTCTGTAAGGCCGTGGGGAGGTGCATCAGACAAGCTAAGGCATGACGGTCGCAAGAAGGGAAGAGCTGTAGACACCCTTCTCGGGGGAGCTGCAGTGTAGCGCTCTCTCCGTCTGCTCCGGTTACGAATGATGTCTTCCTTCTGTGTCCCTCCTCCCTGGAACAGATGATCTTCATTTTCTGCCTTGATAGCTTCAAATCACTGCCTGTCTCTGGGAGGACTCAGCCACTTATCCTTCCTCTTCAGCAAAGGGAGGATCTCCTTGGACCTCTCAGCCTGGCTTTCTGTATTCAGCAAAGCCCCTGGAAGTTGTAACCTCTGCAAGGCTCCCTGCCTTTCCAAGCCCTCTCCTTCTCTAGCACCACCTTTCCCTTCCTCCCTGCGGGCCTTCACACTGCCCTCAGATTCCCTCTTCCCTCCCATTTACAAACCTTGCTTTCAGGCTCAGACCTGCAGTTGGTCATTTACAGCTTAGTGAGAATTAGTGGTGAGGCAGCCAGAAGCAATGGGTTCCTTTTATCTTTCATCTTTCAGGGCTCAGCTCAAACCTCCTCAGAGAAGTCTTCTTGGAACAATTTCATCTTGACTTGGGATCATAGAACCTTGTTAATTTCTTTCACAGCCCTGACCACAAGTTGTGATATGTATTCATTTATGTTCCTGTAGCTTGTCTGTTTACTGGAATGTTGGCTTTAGAAGGCCGGGAAGCATGTCTGTCTTCTCTACTCTGACATCTCTGGTGCCTGGCCAATTGATGTTGAAGGAGAGTTTCTTGGCCACACAAATGATTGCTCATCCATGTTCGAATTCCGTGCTCTGCCCTGCCCTGCTGGGTCACCATAGACAACTCCCTTGCTCTGTGTCTTGGCATTCTTGTCTGCAGATTGGAATAACAGTACCCGCCTCTCTTGATTTCAAGCTTGTTGTAAGGATCAAATGTGACGCCAGGTAGGAGATGTGGACCTCAGCCATGTGTGTTGGGGTGCTAGGGTTTACTAATCCCAATGGCTGTGCAAATGGCATCTGCCCTCCCTGTCTCCCTGCTGTGTGCAGTGAGGGGGTTCAAGGGAGAAAGAGAATAATAATTAATGAATGCAAATAATGATAACCAAGTAAATACTAATAACGAAAGTAGTAATAGCTGACTTTATTAGGTACTGCGACAGATGCTGTTCTCAGCTCTGTATAGGAATTAACTCCATTAACTTTACAACAGCCTGATGGTTGCAGATTCACTCTAATGGGCTGATATCCAGAATTTACAAAGAACTAAAACAGATTTACAAGAAAAAAACTAACAAGCCCATTCAAAAGTGGGCAAAGGATGTGAACAGACACTTTACAAAAGAAGACATACATGAGGCCAACAAACATATGAAAAAATGCTCATCATCACCGGTCATCAGAGAAATGCAAATCAAAACAACATTGAGATACCATCTCACGCCAGTTAGAATGGCGGTCATTAAAAAATCTGGAGACAGCAGATGCTGGAGAGGATGTGGAGAAATAGAAACACTTTTACACTGTTGGTGGGAGTGTAAATTAGTTCAACCATTGTGGAAGACAGTGTGGCGATTCCTCAAGGACCTACAAATAGAAATTCCATTTGACCCAGCAATCCCATTACTGGGTATATATCCAAAAGATTACAAATCGTTCTACTATAAGGACACGTGCACACGAATGTTCATTGCAGCACTGTTTACAATAGCAAAGACCTGGAACCAACCCAAATGCCCATCGACGATAGACTGGAAAGGGAAAATGTGGCACATATACACTATGGAATATTATGCAGCCATCAAAAACGATGAGTTTGGGTCCTTTGTAGGGACATGGATAAACCTGGAAACCATCATTCTCAGCAAACTGACAGAAGAGCAGAAGATCAAACACCGCATGTTCTCACTCATAGGCGGGTGTTGAACAATGAGAACACATGGACACAGGGAAGGGAGCACTACACACTGGGGTCAGTTGGGGGGAAATAGGGGAGGGACAGTGGGGGGTGGGGAGCTGGGGAGAGATAGCAAGGGGAGAAATGCCAGATGTAGGTGATGGGGAGGAAGGCAGCAAATCACACTGCCACGTGTGTACCTATGCAACAATTTTGCATGTTCTTCACATGTACCCCAAAACCTAAAATGCAATAAAATAAACGGGGAAAAAAAAAAGAACAGCCTGATGAGGTAGGTCCTCTCACGGTTCCTTATTCTATAGGTGAGAAAACAAAGGCACAGAGAGATTAAGTAACTCTTCCAGGAAGTGGAGGTGGGATCAAGTTTTACTTTATGATGGGACTTTCCCCCAAATCCCTTCAATCTAATAACTTTCCCCATTCAGTTTCATGAGTGTTTATTGGATTGCTAAAACCAAGAGTTTATGTCTGAGTGTTTTTTTTGCCCTTTTGGCAGCCTCTGGAGGCCCAGCAGTGCGTGGAACTAATCCCTGCCCCCAGGGAATCCATTACTGGGGTGCAAGAGTGTGTGTGTGTTGTGTGTTCGTGTGTGTGTGTGTGTGTGTGTGATTCTCAGCTCCCCAGCCGGTCAGGAAACTCCCTGGGGACACAGGGAGGACTGTTCCTTCCCTGCTGTGTTATTCTAGGACAGACTACATACTTACAGTCCTAGAACCCCAGAAAATTGGGACCAGAGTCAGCTGCTCATCAGCAAAGTTGCTGATTCCTTGCTTGGGACTAGGCTTGGCGTTTCATGCCAGGGACACAGCGGGAGTGAAGCCAAGCCCCCATCCTCAAGAGACATCCATATGTAGGGATGCAGCTGGGACTCTGTAGGTCAATTCCTAAGGTCAACTGAGTCCAGAGAGGGCAGGAGCCCTCCAGGGTCAAGAATCGGGTCAGTGACAGAGCCTGGACTAGAACCCAGGGCTCCTTCCTCCTCGCATTGCCCCTTCCAACTCTACCACATGCCTCTGGATCCTGTGGGTGGCCGGCTCTCCTTCCTCCAGGATGCAGGTTGCTACCTGGGGCAGTGGCTGACCCAGACCATACTTTTAGCTCAGGGCCTATTGGGATCTGCAAGGGAAAGGTAAGAATGAACTCACCACCCTGCCCTCTACCTGGCCTTCAGCTGCCTACCTTTATCACCTTGTTAAAGGCTTTTTCCTCTGCATTTGGAACCTGGAATTTCATTATTTCGCATGTGAAGCTTAGGGATAATAGGCTGCCACTTGAAGGCTGCTTTTCATCTTCAAAGCCCTCTGTAGACTGTTAATTAGTCCTCTCTGGCCTGCTCCAGTCAGTGTTCTTGGGCCAGGAAGGGGGAACCCAAGGGAGGCCGAGGGACTTCCCTCAGGGATGTGGGGCTGGCAAAAGACTGAAGAGGAAAAAGAGGAGCCTTGGATTCTGGAAGCTTCTCCTAATTCGTTCCTGGCTCCCAGGCTCCTTCCGGTTAGGACGGCCGAATAAACGAGGGCAGGAGCAGATGGGAGCCCTCCTGCGGGAATGTGGCTCAAAGAACGTCACGAGCGGACCCTAACTTGGAATCCCATCCCCTGCTAATTGCCTGACCTTGAATGATAATTAACCTCTAAAACTCAATTTTCTTCTCTGTGGAATGGAGGTAATAACAAAGTGCTCTTTGAGTTGTTGAGTATTGAGCTAGGTAAGTATCTGGCACAGATTAGTGCTCACTAGGAGTGAATGAATGAATGAATGAGTGTGGCTAGTGGCGGGCTGGAGTAGGGGAGGATTAGAAGTAGGGAGGGGCAGGGTGAGGACTGAGAGGAAAAATTGGGACTCTCCTTCCTTTGCCCCTCCTTATCGTTACTCCCAAAGCCGGGGGTTTTGCCCACAAAGCAACCACTATCCATGGTGTTGCATGGGTAGTCAAAGAGGGATTGATGTCTGTCTCTGTGAGCCCTTGAAATCCCCTGAAAATGGTGATATGATCTATTTTTAACAGTGGAGAACCCCGTGTATGAGTTATCAGGTGAGATTATGTCCATCTGTTCAGCGTCCCCAGCTGGACCGCTGTGAGGGTGAAAACTAGACAGTGGATGCTGCAGCCCCAGCTTCGGGGTCTCTCAGACCTGGAAACAAATCTCTCCTGCTCCACCCACTTGGACAAACACTCAAGCCGAAGCAGGGAGATTCCACCCCCCGCGTGCCACCTCTCAGGGTGACTGAGTTTGGTTCTGTGATGAGCAGTATGTGCATACCGAGCAGCTCGCTGTGGAGCTCAGTGGCAGCCAAAGCCAGCAGTGTAGGAGCCTGGCGCACCAAGCACAAATTGCACCCTTGAGTCCATGGCCACATGGAATGGGGAGAAAGGCTGCCTCTGGCCAACTGGTCACCGGCCCTGTCCTCTCCATAGACTGGCGCTGAAGCTTAAAAGGAGGGCTGAGAAATGTGTTCAATGTTTAAAAGTCATTGCTGGCTAGGCGCCGTGGCTCACGCCTGTAATTCCAGCAATTTGGGAGATCGAGACAGGAGGATCACTTGAGGTCAGGAGTTCAAGACCAGCCTGGGGTTCAAGACCAGCCTGGTCAACATGGTGAAACCCCATCTCTACTAAACAAACAAACAAAAACACAAATTAGCTGGGTGTGGTGGTGTGCACCTGTAATCCCAGCTACTCAGGAGGCTGAGGCAGGAAAATCTCTTGAACTCAGAGGTTGCAGTGAGCTGAGATTGTGCCACTGCACTCCAGTCTGAGAGACAGAGTGAGACTCCATCTCAAAATAAATAAATAAATAAATGCCATTCCTTAACATTTTGATACCCTCTAAATTTCAGCACCAGGGATCGCTTTGCCCCATCCTACTCCGGACTCCTATGGAAGTTATTTAATGACAGTTTTATCCTTCATGTCCTCTCTTCAAACCCGTCAAAAGCAGGGACTGAGTTTAGGGTATGTCTGGGTCCCCAGTGGCTGGCACACTGTAGGTGCACAGTTAATACTTGCTGTTGGTGGTGACAGTGTAAGGGATGGGGTTTGGAACGTGGGAGGGATCAGAAGGACATCATCTCGTGAGGAATCAGAAACACTGATCCTGCCTCCTGTCTGTGCCCAGAAGGTAGAAATATTGAAAGAGGATGGGAAAAACTCCCACGAGAGAAGTGAGTACCATGTGGCTGGCACTGCCACCATCTGCCCAGCCCTCTTGACTGGGACGGGGGGTACAGAAGAGCTAACCAGATATGACCAGATCCCTGAGGCAGGATGTATTTGCTGAAGGGTGGGAGGAGCTAGCTGGTTAAGGGGTGGCATGGGGAGGGGTGCGCTAGGGGAACATCCTAGGTTAAAACCCCAGGGTGGGCAAACCCCAGAGCAGCCCAAGGTAACCTCTGCCTGGGGAGATTCCTCCTTCCCTCAACAGCCAGTGTCTCCTGGGGCCCTGCAGAGACAAGGAGCCCAAAGTCCAAGAGGCCTGGGGCATCTCAACCCTGCTTCTCACAAGAAGTGTGATTTGGGCAAATTATCTAACCAGATATGGCTGGAAAAGCTTTGCCCCTCCCTTGTGCAAAATCCCCACTGGCTCTCCAGTGCCTGTGCCAGGCATCGGTGGTCTGGCCGCTGTGAGGATGGTTTCGTGAGTGATCTGTAGGTTCTTTCCATACCTTTCCAAAGCTTTGTGAGTGCCTGGTACCTTCTTCTGTGACATGACTCTATGGTCAACCAGAAATGACACATCACATTTACCCATGCGCTCACTTGCTCACTATTCAAACTTGATTGAGTTTTGCTATATCCCACAGTGCTGGCTGCTGGAGATTAGATGCGAATCCCCACCTGCCAGGGGTTCACAGCTCTCCGAGGGAGTCAGACAAGCAAAGCATGACCACACAGAGTGATCAGAGCTCAGCAATGAGCCTGTATCCGGGGGTCAGCAACACTGCCTGGAGGAAGCATTAAGGTTTGAGCCCAGAGAGGAGAGAGGATACAGAGGTGGGGAAGAGAAGCTTCCGTGTGGAGAAGAAGCTTTCCCATGGGGACACATATGCAGATCTGGAGAACCACAAGCACTTCAGCAAGCCTAGCAGAGAGCTGAGGAGTTAGGTGGTCAATGGCCTTGCATGCTGGTCTTTATTCTGAGGGTAATGGGGAGCCATGGAAGAGTCTGGATCACCAGAGTGAAATGTTGAGAACATTTTTTTTTTCCTTTTGGCTAGAATAATCATAGCGGAGCCAACACTGGTTATTCCGAGGGAAAACACACGTCATTGCTTAAAAGAAGTGGTCTATTCAGAAGAAAAGGGCTGCTAAAAGGTGGGATCCAGAGAGAGAACCAAACAAAAGGCCTTTGGTGGTGACAACATTGGTGACCTCAGGCCCACATCCTACCTCCTCACCTCACCACCCCAGCTTTGCCCCCATTATTTTAGACAGACCCTCCTTCCAGTTGGGACACATGTGTGTGGCTGTGCCTGTGACTCAGCTCTGAGGTCACCCTGCCTGTGTGTGCCACTGCCATGCCTCCCTGCTCCTCGCCACTCTCTCTCTCCAAAACCCAGTTCTGCTGCCTCCTCCAGCAAGCCTGCCCTGGTTCCCTCCAGTTCTGGAGAATATTTTGCCATTTCCACTTGGAAGGACTTCAGTAGGGTTTCTAAGGCAATGTGAATGCTCTAGTTGAGCTGTGTGGTAGAGTAATCAGTGCTCAAACCTTAATCTGCCCAATTAAACAGTAAGCAATTCGAGGGCAGGGACTATGCTTTATTCCTGTTGGGAGACCTCAGTCATCCGGCTCTGTGCCTGACAAGCAGCAGGTCCAATATTAAAATGCCTGTTCAGTGGAATTGTGTTTTACTGTGTGCATCCTAAACACGTCCAGGAATATGGTGAGCCTCATCTTTGGAATAAGTGTGGGACCACCCCCCCGCCTAAATTTCTGCAAGGTCATTCTCTTCAGTGCCTGGTGGCCCAGTCCCCTTTCTAAGTCTTCTGGAATTTCCGAGCACAATTTAACATCCCTTTTGCTGGGCTCCCATAGCGATTTTGGTGCCTATCCCTATTGTGTTTCTTTTTATTATCTTTTTCTTTCTTTTCTTTTTTTTTTTTTTTTTTTTTTAGTTGGGTTTTTTTTTTTTTCCCCCGGCTGGAGTGCAATGGCACAATCTTCACTCACTGCAATCTCCACCTCCTGGGTTCAAGTGATTCTCCTGCCTCAGCCTCCCAAGTAACTGGGATTACAGGCATGCGCCACCATGCCTGGCTAATTTTGCATTTGCGGTAGAGATGGGGTTTTACCATATTAGCCAGGCTGGCCTCGAACTCCTGACCTCAGGTGATCCACCCGCCTCGGCCTCCCAGAGTGCTGGGATTCACCGTGCCTGACTTCTATTGTGTTTCTTATTCTACAGGGTCAAAGGCATGCTTTTAAAAGTGTCCACTCTTTCCACCTCCCAACCCCCACACCCGGCCCAGTGTCTAATCCGCAGTAGGAGATCAATAAGTGTTTGTTGAATTAAAAAAATGTACTAGCAAGAGTCCAGGACCACTCTTAGGCATATTAAATGGGAACACAATCACCAATTGAATTTGTTTCCTTCAAAAGAGTCATGTATCCTGGAAGCTCCATTCCAGACGTCCAGATGGCAAGGCTGGGGAGAGTTGGGAGTTATTCCTATTGAAACCGTTTCCTCCAGAAGGTCCAGAGTTCAAAAGGGAGGCATTTGCCACAAACAAGTGGGCCAGTGTGAGACGATGTGGGTGGCAGGTTTCCAAGGTCTTGGTGGGACTTTGAGCAGTTACCAATGCAAATAGGAGAGAAAAGACTTATCCCCAGGGGCAACCGTGGTCACTCAGAAATGGAGCCTTTGGCAACAAGGAGAAAAAAACCAGGTCAGCCACTGCACAGGGATTTTCCTAGGGCCTTGGCGTGGCCTCTGGACTTGGAGTCAGGAGGCCTAGGTTCTAGCTGGGATCTGGGTTTCAGATCAAGGGTTGAGATGATCTAATGCCAACCTTATTTCCCAGAGGCGTTTTTCTGAGCCAAGAATTAAAAGCAGGGCACATCAAAGGAATTTTCCTGATTTGTGAATTGTTTCCACCAACTCAGGCTTCAGAATAAAGCTCCCTTTTCTCATTCTTTGAGATTCATCTATTGAATGTAGTACTATCCTGAAAAACTAAATGCCAGTGAAGCCCATCTCCCAGAGCTGTCCCTGCGCATCCTACTGTCTGACCTCCCTGTCTTTGCTCACGTCCTTCCTCCTTTCAGAGAGTCGTCTCCTGATACTGCATTGTCATCCAGACTTTGTTCAATGGTTAACTTTTCTCTGAAAGCTGATCACCACAACTTATAGGGATCCAGAGAGAGAGAGAGAGAGAGAGAGAGAGAGAGAGAGAGGGAACCAATAAGCATGTAGAAGACAGGGAGTACCTGTTACTAGCTAGCATTACTCAGCACTGCTAGCTAGTAATAGTGACTCAGCACTTGCCATGTTCCAGGCGTTGTGCTAAGTGCTCTACAAGTGTGATCACACCCAGCTCTCACAACAACCCTCAGAAGATCATTCCTATACAATTTTAAAAATCCCTATTTGTGGGTGGGGTGTGGTGACTCACACCTGTAACCCTAGCACTTTGGGAGACCAAGGTGGGAGGATCACTTGAGCCCAGGAGTTTGAGAACAGCTTGGGCAACATCAAGAGACCCCATCTCTACTAAAACATAAAAAAAAATAAAAATTAGCTGGGCATGGTGGTGTGTACCTGCAGTCCCAGCTGCTCTGGAGGCTGAGGCAGGAGGATTGCTTGAGTCCAGGAGACAGAGGCTGCAGTGAGCTGTGATCATGCCACTGCACTCTAGCCTGGATGACAGAGTGAGATCCTGTCTCAAAAAAAAAAAAAAAATCTCTATTTATAGTGGTCATTAGTGCTGTCATCCTATGCTTCTAGTTCTCTTTCTTCTGAGTACAAAGTAGAATTTCACTTCCTGACCCCCTTGTGGTTGGTCAGGTGGAGCCATGTGAATAATTCTGGCCAATGCCTTGTGAGATGAAGTAACACATCGTTCCTGGTTGGATAACATTTCATGTTCCCTCCAGCATGGCGACAGGCCAGTGATGTTTGTGATGATGACCACATCAGCCTGCTTTTTGCTCAGCGACTAGAATGAGCAGAAACTCCGACTGACCCATGACAAACATTCAGCATGAGCAAGAAATACATTTTAGTAGTTTTATGCCACTGAGATTTTTGGACTTGCTTGTTAACGGCTGCATAATCCAGTCTATGCTGACTGACACACAGTTTTACAGATAGAGAAATCAAGTTTGCATGGGGAGGCATGGATGACCTTGGTGAGGAGGTAGCTTGAGCCCTTGTTGTGCCCAGTGTCCTGACTGGCTGGCTGGCTGTGAAAGGCTTTGAGGGGCTGAAATGACAGGATTTGATGCTGTTGTCCCTGAAGCACAAGGGAGAGTTTAAAAACAGGAAGCAACACAACCATCTTTCTTGGGCTTTCAGAAGAATGGCTCTGGCAGCTGCTTCTGGCTGAGAGGTCACTCTCTATTAGTCCATCTGAAAAGATCAGGCCTGAACCCAACTGAAAGCCAAACTCCCAGCCACACAGAGACCCTCAGGGCAGGTCTGCCATGTGCTTACAATTCCCCAGCACCCAGAGTGGCCCATCCGTGTCTCCACACCAGCAAGGCTGGTAGGAAGAGGGAGCTCCCAGGAGCGTTTCTCCCCATCAAGGGAGGCGTACGGGCTCCGTTGTCTTTTTAAATGACCATAAACCAGCACAGAAATGAATGCCAACTAACAAGGTTAAAGGATCCTTAAAAAACAAATGATGCCATTTTCCCCCCAACTCGCTGCTGAGTAAAAATTTGTCACTTCAGTAAGCATTTTATTGGTAATTACAGAGTTACTTTATTTGCATATTACAGAGCTGCTAGCGGCCCTAGTGAAAATGCTTAATGTCGCTGAGCATCTTGGAAGGAATTACTCAACCCAGGGAGGGAGAATTCAGTAATTATTTCCTTAAAACTAGAATTTGCTAATAACTTTTCAGTAGATCACTTTGTGCTCCCCAATACAGCAATTAAATAATAAGCAATTAAGTGCCAAAGTGACTCAGGCATAGGACCTATCCCCAAATAGGGCCTCTGCTTTATTTCCTTTGAAAGGGGAATAAAATTACATACAGTTAACCCTTTTGACTCCTGAGCCACCAGGGAACACCGATTCCTCTTAGAGCCAATTAGAGAGAGCTAGTGCTAAATGTCACCTCCTCATCTTCAGAGCAGGATCTAGAAGCCCAAAGAGAGGCCTGGGGTCCAGCCTGCAGTGAGGAAAGGAGGCTGGCTCTCCGCTCCAGCAGCTGGGATGGCGGGGGCAGAGGCTAGGAAAGAGGATTCTGGCATCAACCTGGCTGGGCTTGTCGGCTGGGTCCGGCTTATTATCCAGGCGTCTTGGACAGGTTACTCAACCTCTCTAGGTCTCAGTTTTCTCATCAGTAAAGTGGGGTTCATCATGTGATCGACTGAACCTGGTGGCTGTGAGGCTTAAATAACGTGACACGTGGAAGGGAGAACTTCAAACACAGGAAATGCTGAGCAAGTGTGAGTTGCAGTGCCTGACCCAGAACTCGCCACCACACTGACGAGGAAAGCCCAGGCCCCTGCCAACTAGGAGAAGGGAAGACACCTGCCTGCACTGGGGAGGTGTGATGGGGGGGAGGGGTGGCACTTACGACTTGGGGTTCGTTCTGCCCAGGATCAAATCCTGGCTCCTCCTGCACACACTCAGAGCCAGTGGGACTTTGGGCCACTCATACACTCTCTAGAGCACCAGTTTCTCACCTGTAAGACGAGGAGGGTGATGCCCATCTGAGTGCCAAGGTCGCCAGGTGACCTGTATTTAAGCACATGCTTTACTTGCTTAGCTTCCTGCCAGGCAAATTTACAAATATATAGAGAGAGCAAGTGGACATGGACCCGTCCTTGAAAAGGATTCATTACAATTTCAGACTTGTTTTGTCTTAATTTCTGATTGATACTTAATCAGCAATGGCTTGGGACACTGGCTTTTAGTTTCTCTCTCTGTTAAGTATTTAATGATCTGAAAACAAACATTGGAGAAGATGCAACCTACAGGGGTCCCTGACCCTTCTGCAGTCCTTGATCCTTCTGGGATGGGGCTGAGTCCACTCTCTATTTTGTCTTTCTCAGCTCCAATGTGCTATTTATTTTATCTTTATCTACTCCAGTGTGGTATTCTGTTGAGTCATGTAAAATGCTATTTCATGAAGGAGAGAGTACAGACAGGTATCCTGTAAAAGCTTTGCTTTCCCGCCTCCACGCCTGGCCTGATCCCTGCCTCTAGGTGGGTTTGTGGGGAATATCTAGTGGCCCTTTGAGAAGGAATATCTGGTGAGATAAAAGAGGTCCAGCCCTCAGTACAGGACTTGGCATCCAGCTCTGTGAAGGCTAGTTCCCATGTGCAGCTTGGCGTTGCCTGATATTATACCTAGGAAGTTTTTCTCTTTAGCTTAAGGCATTGGTCCGGATTCACATTTTTCCCAGCCTCGATGCTGATCTCACTGTTACTGATCACTTACCTTTTGGCATGGCCTATTTTCAGGACCATGCTTCAGAGCTGTCTTGCATCTCAGGGCCAGGAGAGGGGAAGAAGAACATCAAGTTCTAGCATCAGCGGAGGTAAACACAGAGAGAGTGCTACCTTGGACACCCCTCCTAGGAACTTTAGCCCCTATTAGTTGCTGAGGGTGGAGTGGCCTCGGTTCTTGGGGCCCTGTCCCGTGTGTTAGCAGTGGTCATTTTAAAGGTGGCGCTCTCTGACTAGTGTGTGGCCCATGGGGATCTGGTTGGCCTTTGCTTCTGCCAACTTTAGAGGTCTCTGCAGGCAGCAGGCTGGACAGCTCAGGAACTGGGTTGTGTTTGCTTTACGGATACTCCTCTCTTTGGCCACACAAAACATGAATTCCACGTCCACTTGGTGGCTCTGCCAGCTTCCAAAGTAAGCTCTTCAGGTCAGACTCTCACCAGACCAAATGATGCCTGGTCCCTGGGCCTCCTCCTGTGACTTGGCTTTTGGGGTGCAGCTTGATCGCCGGCTCCTGGACTCATTCTGGCTTATTGGTGCCTCCCCTAAACATAGTGGCAATCCTCATTTCACCTGTGCTAGCGCTTCAGATGGATTCGTGTGGAAGCCAGCTGGAACTGACCGAATGAACTCATCTACCATTGCCCAGCCGGGAGTTTGCAAGGAGAGAGGATTGCTGATCAAAGCAGAGCGTGTGTGGGAGGTAGGGAGGAGAGGCTTGGGAAGGACTGGGCAGGGTTCATCAGGGACTCCAAGGAGGGTGGCTCTCTGCTACGACCGGAGCATCCAGCACACCCCAGAGGATCTAGCAGGAACTTTTAGCAGGGGCTCTGGGGAAACTGCAAAAAAAGGCCTGGACAATAAGAAGTGTAAACCAACATAGAAATGGCTTTGGGAGTGCCGGGTGCAATGGCTCTGTAATCCCAATACTCTGGGAGGCCAAGGCTGGAGAATTCTTGAAGCCAGGAGTTTGAGGCCAGTCTGGGCCACAGAGTGAAACCCTCATCTCTATAAATAAATAAATAAACCAGGCGTGGGTGGCACATGTCTATAGTCCCAGCTACTTGGGAGGCTGAGGCAGGAGGATCACTTGAGTCTGGAAGGTTGAGGTTGCAGTGAGCTGTGATTGTGCCACTGCACTCCAGCCTGGGCAGCAGAGTAAGACCCTGTCTCAACACACAAAGAAATGTCTCCGTCTTTGTGGGAATAAAATAACACAAAGCCCAGTCCTCCCCTTATGAGATGCCCATGGACAACTGAGCAGCCACCACCTTCTTCCTGCCCACCTGCCAACGCTAACCGCCCCTCCACGAAGACCACCCCTTCTCCAGGGCTGCTGACGTTTGCAGCATGTGTTGTTGGCACATCCACTTGACAATTCTGCACTGTGACAGTCTCATTTCTGACTTAATCTCTCATCCATCTCTTCCAGGGTCATTTAACTTTTTGCCTTCAGCATTCAGTGAGTGGAGGCTTTGAGGGCTGGGCCGAGGTTTCACAGCCTCTGGGGTCTGTGCAGAGTGGGGGCCAATCAGTGTTGGCAGCTCTGGTTTGCTGTGGGCAGCATGGGCTGGAGGGGTGTAAAACTGCTCACATGGAGGGAGGGCCAAGGCCTGGGGGGATGGAAGACACATTTCCAGCCAGGAACTCTGGAACCCTCGGGATGGAGTGCATCCTGGAATAGAAGACACGTGGATTAAAAGTCTGACCTCAGATGGAAATTTCTCATCCATAGCCTGTGACTCTCTTTTCAGTTCCTAATGGAAGCTTCTACAAACTGGCTTGCTTCCACACCACTTGTCCCAGCCCTGCAAACTCTGCCCAGCTGGCAGTCAAGCCCAAGGACAGTGGTATGCTGGTAAATGTTTAACAATGGGCTTTCTGGGGGAAAAGACTGATTTGTATCCTGATTGGTGGCATGTGCCAACTTTTTGTGCTCCTCATCATCTCATCATGGCTGATCCTAAGCCACCCAAGTGAAGCCACTGAACACAGAGGTGGGAAGAGGTGCAATGGAGTGGCTTTCTCCGACAGGTGGGAGCTGGCTCTAGCACACCACTGCCTAGCAACCTCTTAGTGCCACCCCCTTCTGATCTCCCCACAGTACTTACCCCCTCCCTGGGCTTTTGAGGCTACGAGGGTCTCCTGGTTCTACCTTTGCACAGTCTGTCCTTTGCTTCTCCATGAATCGCTCCACCCCCTGACCCACAGAGCAGCATTCTCAGGCCTGACTATATGTTCGGCTCCCATAGGGAGCTTTTAAAACGCCAATGTTGGCTAAATGCAGTGGCTCATGCCTGCAATTCCAGTACTTTGGGAGGCCAAGGTGGAAGGATCACTTAAGCCCAGGAGACGAGCTGGAGTCCCAAGACCCTGTCTTTATAAACAATTTTTTAAAAAGCTGGGTGCAGTGATGCATGTTTGTAGATCCAGCTACTCCAGAGGCTGAGGCAGGAAGATGGCTAGAGCCTGGGCGTTTGAGGCTGCAGTGAACTAAGATAGGGCCATTGCACTCCAGCCTGGGCAACGGAGTGAGGCTCTGTCTCTAAATAAATAAATAAATGAAACTACCGACGCTCAGGCCTTACCTCAGAGCAGTTAGATCAGGGTCTCTGGGTGTGGCATCCGGCATCAGCAGTTTTTGAAGCTCTCTCCAGGTGATTCCAATGTGCAGCCAACTTTGAGAGCTGCTGATTTAAAAAAATACCATTGCTGGTTCTTCCTCCCCACCCCAGTCAGATCAGACTCCCTTGGAAAGGTCCTTGGTTCACAGCATGACTTTAGATCTCTGCAGATTAAGCTGTGTGTAGCCACCACTGAGGCTCGCTGTCTCCGAAGCCCCGGGTCCTGTCCTCCACCCTTTCCTAAGCACTCACCGTTCTCCCCAGGTGGCCTCATCTCCCTTAATGTCCTCTCATAATGTCCTCATCTGTCCTAGAGATTTGTCTTTTCAAATCTCCATTTCCAGCCCTGATCTGTCTCTTGAATTCTTCCTGCTTTGCCATGTCCACCTGGGACACCCCAGATGCCTCAACTGATCACGTTCGCCACCTAACTCAGCCTCTTGTCCATTCCCTGTCTTCTCCATTTACACCCTTGTCTCAGCGTAGGGCACCCTCCACGCCACGTGCCTCTTCCTTTCCTACCACTTGTCCTGGCTTGGCCCTGAAGAAGTCTGGAGTTCATGGCTCTTTCCATTCCTGTTCCAGCTGCCCTAGCAGCTCTAGCCTGGGCTTTTTGAAAGTCGTCTTCTGGACTCCCGCGCCCTGCACTGCTAGTGATCCTCCTAAATCACTCCTCTTCCCAACCACATGCCTTGGCTTCCCTTGGCCTGCAGTAACTCTGCAGTGTCTCTCTTGCCTCCTGGCTTCACGATGATCACATCCCAGCCTCACTGAACGGCTCAGTGCTTCCTTACAAGGCCCAGCACCGTCCTGCCTACTCCATTTGTTCCCATTGTCCACCAGCCTTCCTTCTCCACCCATGGACACCTTCTTCATCCTGCAAATGCCCAGCTCAAGTGGTAGCTTGGATTAGTTAGTTTTCACACTGCTGATAAAGACGCATCTGCTGGGTGCGGTGGCTCACGCCTGTAATCCTAGCACTTTGGGAGGCCCAGGCGGGTGGATCAGAAGATCAGTTGTTCGAGACCAGCCTGGCCAAGATGTTGAAACCCCATCTCTACTAAAAATACAAAAATTAGTTGGACACGGTGGCACGTGCCTGTAATCCCAGCTACTCAGGAGGCTGAGGCAGGAGAATCGCTTGAACCTGGGAGGTGGAGGTTGCAGTGAGCCAAGATTGCTCCATTGCACTCCAGCCTGGGGGACAGAGTGAGACTCCATCTCAAAAAAAAAAAAAGATATATCCAAGACCGGGTGATTTATAAAGAACAAGAGGTTTAATGGACTCACAGTTGCATGTGGGTGGGAAGGCTTCACAATCATGGCAGAAGGCTAAAGGCACATCTTACACGGCAGCAGGCAAGAGACAGAATGAGAACCAAGTGAAAAGGGTTTCCCCTTAGAAAACCATCAGGACTCATGACCAATGTGGGGAAACTGTCCCATGATTCAGTTGTCTCCCACCAGGTCCTCCTGCAACACATAGGAATGCTGGGAGCTACAATTCAAGGTGAGATTTCGGTGGAGACGCAGCCAAACCATATCACGTCTCTTCCATGAAGACTCCTTAACCCCATCCACAGAATTAATGATGCCCATCCTGGAGCCTTGCTGCTGCTGTGCGCAGTCAATTATGGACTCATTCTTCCTTGGATGATCACAGTCAGTCCTCTATTTCTGTTTCTGCCACTCTTTTCTATGTTCTGAGGAGGTAGGGAGCTTCTTTAAGCATCTTTATGTCTCCCAGTATTTAATAAATCAATTAGCAGATAGGGGATGCCTGCTACATGTTGTGATAGGAGTGGATTGGATTTATTAATTTAATGAATTCATAATTTTATATGCTTTTTTTTTTTTTTTTAGATGGGAGTTTAGCTCTGTTGCCAGGCTGGCATGCAGTGGTGCAATCTCGGCTCACTGCAACTACCGCCTCCAGGGTTAAAGCGATTTTCCTACCTCAGCCTCCATAGTAGCTGGAACTACAAGGGCACGCCACCACACCTGGCTAATTTTTGTATTTTTAGTAGAGACGGGGTTTTGCCACGTTGGCCAGGATGGTCTCGATCTCTTGACCTGGTGAGCCACCCGCCTTGGCCTCCCAAAGTACTGGGATTACAGGCATGAGTACCCACTCACTTTTTTTTTTTTTTTTTTTTTTTGAGACAGGGTCTCGCTCTGTCACCCAGGCTGGAGTGCAGTGCTGTGATCATAGCTCACTGCAGCCTCGGCCACCCAGGCTCAAGCGATCCTCCCACCTCAACCTTCCAAAGTGCTAGGATTATAAGTGTGAGCCACTGTACCCAGCCCAATGAATAAGCTCATCAACAAGTAAGATGGGTTGAGCTTCGTCCTCTATTTTTTTTTTAAGAGACATGGTTTCACCATGTTGGCTAGGATGGTCTCAATCTCCTGACCTTGTGATCTGCCCGCCTCGGCCTCCCAAAGTGCTGGGATTACAGATGTGAGCCACCGCGCCCAGCTGAGCTTTGTCCTCTAAACATTCATGTGCTGGAGCCCTAACCCTCAGTATCTTAGTATGTAACCTTTTTCAGATATAGGGTCTTTTCAGAAGTAATAAAGTTAAAATGAGTAATTCACCATAGGGTGAATCCTAAACCTCTATGCTGACGTCCTCATCAAAGAGGAGAGAGGTAGACATAGACACAGAGGGAGAACCTCAGGTGAAGACAGTGGCAGAGATCGAGATGATTCTTCTACAAACCAACAAATGCCAAAGATTACCCGCAGACCCCCAGAAGTGAGGGGAGAGGCAAGAAACAGGTCCTCCTTCTCAGCCTCAGAAGGAACCACCCCTGCCGACACCTTGTTCTCAGACTTCTGATGAGGTCTGTAGCGCCAATGTTCCTATTTTGCAGATTTGAAAACTGAGGCTCAGCCAGGTTTGGATGACATGTTAGTAAATGGCAGAGCTGGATTTCAGTGCAGGCTGGCCTGGTGCCAAGGCCTGTGATCCTGATCAGCACATAAAGCTTGTCCCCTCTCCCTCCAAAGTCACTGAGCCTCATCAGGATCCAGGCATTAAAGATACTGAGAGAAGCGAAATACAGCCCCATCTTCACTGAGCTGCCAGTTAAAAGAATTGCCAAGCCTGTAATCCCAGCACTTTGGGAGGCCGAGGTGGGTGAATCACAAGGTCAGAAGTTCGAGACCAGCCTGGCCAACATGGTGAAACCATCTCTACTAAAAATACAAAAAATTAGCTGGGCATGCTGGTGGGTGCCTGTAATCCCAGCTACTTGGGAAGCTGAGGCAGGAGAATTGCTTGAACCTGGGAAGTGGAGGCTGCAATGAGTCGAGATTGTGCCACTACACTCCAGCCCGCATGACAATGTGAGACTCCATCTCAAACAGAAAAAAAAGGAGAATAGCCTCGGAGACCGGTGGTCACTATGTGTGAAGCCTTCCAGCCTCCAGAACTCGAGAGAATACATTTCTGTTACTGAAGCAAATCAGGTTGTGGTACTTTGTTATGGCAACCCTAGCGGAGCAAATAGCAGGTAACTAGTACGTCCTTGAGCTTTGATTCAAAACTGAGTTCAAAATCATTTTTATTCTACAAATGTTTATTGCATACTTGCTATTGGCAAGGCAATGTTGTGGGCCTGGGAGACACAGCAGTAAACAAAAGGGACAAGGCCCCTTTTGTCCTATGGCTGCTTTTCCAGGAGGAAAACAGGCAATAAAAACACAAACAAGGACAGAGCTAATGATGACGGTTGCAAGGACTCCTGGGGCATGGCCTCTTCTTTTTCCTCTCTTCCTCTTATTTGGGTCATGAAAACTCATTGATAAATGTTCCGTCTCTGAGTTTTACTTGAGTGGAGTCCTTAAGAACAAAACGAGATCTGTTTTGTTTTGTTTTTGCTTGTTTTTTTGAGACAGGGTTTTGCTGTCACACAGGCTGGAGGGCAGTAGCACAATCGTGACTCACCGTAGCCTCTATCTCCCAGGCTTAAGCAATGCTCCTACCTCAGCCTCCAGAGTAGCTGGGACTACAGACACATGCCACCATGCCTGGCTAATTTTCATTTTTGTATTTTTTGTAGAGATGGGGTCTTACGATGTTGACTAGGCTGATCTCAAACTCCTAGCTTCAAGTGATCCTCCTGCCTCAGCCTCCCAAAGTGCTGGATGACAGGCCCGGGCCACCATGCCTGCCCCAAATAGAGATTTTTAATAATCAAAGTGCTTTTGTTTTCTTCTTGCCACTTCCCTGGTTAAAAAAAAAGGTGGGTGGGGGGGCTAACAAAGCAAATGAAACAAAACAATGTTTTATTATTGTTTTTTCTCCTTTGAGACAGGGTCTCGCTCTGTCACCAAGGCTGGATTACAGTGGCACGATCTCGGCTCACCGCAACCTCCGCCTCCCAGTTTGAAGAGATTCTCCTGCCTCAGCCTCCCCAGTAGCTAGGATTACAGGCACGTGCTACCATGCCTGGATAATTTTTTGTATTTTTAGTAGAGATGGGGTTTCACCATGTTGGTCACGCTGGTCTCAAACTCCTGACCTCAAGTGATCTGTCTGCCTTGGCCCTTCAAAGTGCTGGGATTACAGGCATGAGCCACTGCGCCAGGCATCTTTTTATTCTTTATTAAAAAAAAAAAATCAAGCTACTCAGGTGGGGCCATGCTCTGCAGAATGGATGACGAGGGTGACTGTCCCAATGTCAGCATGTGGTTATGGGCTCCCTGTTTCATTTGCAAATGGACTAAGGGGCTGCAGAGCTCAGCCAACATGGGAGTCAGCATGTCACTTTGGCTGACCAGAGCGTGAAGCCAAAATCTTCCCACAGTGCGGGGAGCCCTTCCCCAAGACAAGCTTTAACCAGGGCCCAGCTGCCTAGGAAGCCAGGGCAGGCAGGATGGGAGTCTCTGGATAATTTTTTTTCTGGGTGAAGGATCACAAAGACTGTAATTTGAGAATCTATAGAATTGTAACACCTCATTTAGCCAGTGCCATTAGGGAGTGAGGAGTTCCACATAAGTGAGTTTTCCAGATAATTGAACTTCAGTCCCTTAGGAGCCAAAGCTTAAAAGAAATTAACCAGTTTGACAGAAGGCTTTCTAAAGAATGTTCCTCTGCTTTCAGACCCTAGTACCCAGGAGCGGTTTAGCCCCTTCCCAGCAACGATGACGGGACCCGCAACATCTGCTTCTGGATTGGATGAGTCACAGCTGCTTCCAGGCTGGCGGTTCTCAGCCCACCTTAGCTGTGCATTCAAACCTTTTCAAGACCTTAAAAAAAAAGTCCTGATGCCCTGCCAACCTTAGGTCATTTCATTTAGAATTGCTGGAAGGCAGAACCAGGTATAGACGTTTATGAAAGCTTCCCTGATGATTCCAAAGGCCAGACATGTCTGAGAACTGCTCTAGCGTGCGCTGAGTTCCCCCAATAAGACAAAGTAGCATCGTCTCAGCAACCATCATGCAAATGACTACTCCTGAGCCAGACGCTCGGCGGGTGGCCCACCTGCCTCATCTTCTTTCATTCCTCACACTATCTGGTGGTCTTAACTCTGCTTTTCAGATGGGAAAAATGAGCCTCAGAGAGGCAGGAAATGCCCACCTCCCTTAGCTAGACAGCAGCAGAGTCAGGGTGTCCAGCCCGTTTCATCCCGATGTCCTCTTAGGTAGGACAGCCCTAGCTGGCTCTCTGTTTGGTGCACTCTTCCCCATCTTGCTTTGGTTTTTCTGTCCCCTTCTTCCCTTCTTCACAGCTAGTTTCCAGTAGTACTTTCCCCCTGTTGCTTACATACCTTCCTCTAACCCTGCCACACCATTCTGACACCTGCCCAGTCTGTTCTAGCATCAATTTCTCCATCTGTGAAATGGGGATGGCACCACCCACCTTGCTGGAGGTGGTGGCTCATCCTTCTATATCAAACCCTCCTCCAAACCCATGAGGATTTCTATAAGTCAACCCTGCCTCCCCCTGCTGCCCCCACTACCTCTGATTTGAATCTGCCTGGCACTGGGAATCCAGGTCACTCAGCTTGCTGGGACTGTGTGCAAACTAAAAGTAAACAGGCTCCAAGTAGAAGCCTGAAAGATGGCCCTTTCTGTAGGAAATGCATGTGAGCCTAGTGCATCATTTTTGGCAATTTGTCTTCATTGCATAGGACCCATGAGATTGCTGTATAAATAAGTCAGCTCACTTCTCTGCCTTTTGTATGCTCTTCTGGGGATCTTAAGGCACCGGGCATGCTGATAGAGCTCCATCATTATTTGCTGGCTGTCTATTTTGGAGATTGCCCCTGGTTGGTCACCCCATGATGTATAAGGAGGATGCAGGCCCCTGCACAGTCAGCTCCCGCTGCTGCTCCGTCCCGACCTCCCCCATCTCTTCCCTCTTTGGCCAAATGCGCTTCTCATGAGCCTCTGAACTTGTCCCGAACATCCTCACCTTGATGCTTCTGTGCCAGCTTCCCCCACGCTCCCTCCTCTGTAAGCCCTGTCCTGCTTCCTTTCAGCAAACACTTCTTAAGAACTTTTGGGCTGGGCATGGTGACTGAAGCCTGTAATCCCAGCACTTTGGGAGCCAAGGTGGGTGGATCACGAGGTCAGGAGATCGAGACCATCCTGGCCAACGTGGTGAAACTCTGTCTTTACCAAAAATACAAAAAAAATTAGCCAGGCATGGTGGCAGTCCCAGTTACTCGGGAGGCTGAGACAGCAGAATCGCTTGCACCTGGGAAGAGGAGGTTGCAGTGAGCTGAGATGGTGCCACTGCACTCCAGCCTGGGTGACAGAGCGAGATTCCTTCTAAAAAAAAAAAAAAAAAAAGAGCTTTTGTAGACAAGAAGGTCACTGGGCCACACTCTGAGAGGGAAAGACAAGCCCTATCAGGGCCCTGTGTTCAAAGAGCTTCTACCAGGGTCCTGGCCTTTGGGTAAGAAGCCCAGTCTGTTCTATTACAGCATCAGTTTCTTCATCTGTGAAGTGGGGATGGGACCGCCCACCTCATGAGGCTTAAACAGGGTGTGTAAAATACCTGGCCCAAATGATCTCTCAGGACATGACGGCTCATCCTCCTAGAGAAGCAGGTCAAACCCTCCTCCAAACTCATGGAGATCTCTATCAAGTCCATCCTTCGTCCCCTTCTGGCCCCGTCTACCTCTGCCATTAGGCTAAGACAGCTCCTTCTGAGAGCAAGGAGGCTCAAATGAATGTCATTCCTCCCTCCCCAACTCTTGGCAGGACGAAAAGTTTACATACTCCACGGGTGGAGAGGTGGGGGTGGGTGTCAGAGCAGAGCAGGGGCTGGAGGAAGCACCGAGGTCAGCGTTTCTGCGGCTAGGTCTTCAGGAGATGCCTTCTTCACGCCAGCCCGTGGTCCCAACTGCCTGTGCCCTGGGCTCACCTGCACATGCCTCCGAGTGCCTTCGTCTGCTCTTCTCAGCCAGAGGCGGACTCCGTGAGAGCAGGCTCCCTCTTCCACCTCTAGTGGCTTGCCTCCTGTAGGCCCAGCCCAAGAGCAGAGGACCATTGTGTTCTTCCACTAGGGTGGGATTCTGTCACCCACGTTCCCTCCAGCCTCTCTGAACACGGGCTTTGAGAGACCTGAGTATGTATGGGCTTCCACATGCAAACAAGGAGTGAAGTATTTCAAAACCTGGTATTTCACCAGAAATGGCCCTTCAGAGGGGCCCAAAATACACAACCCAGTATTTGCACTTCAAAGAGTGGGAGGCCCAGCCAAGGCTCCAGGCAGCCAGGTCTTCCCTGTGTCAACAAGGGGAAGGAAAGCAGCTTGGCCCTGTCTGGGGCATCCTGAGAGAGGGGTTTTCCGACTGCAGCTGGAGAAGAAGGGAGGGCAGGGAAGGGCTGCCAATCCCCGGGGCGCTTCCTGTGGATGGCGTGGAGACCCAGGGGCTTTCTAGTGAGTTCACAGAGGAACCTGTTGGGGAATTCCCCAATGAATAATACTAATAGTTCCAGGTTACTGCCTTTGATGGGCTAAGCTCTTTCCATAGTTTTTCCCATTCATCCTGATGAGGTCTGCAGTACCAGTCTTCCCATTTTGAAGATTTGAAAACTGAGACTCAGAGAGGTTTGAATCACATGTGGCTTAATGGCAGAACTGGATTTCACTGCAGGCCAGCTTGGTGCCAAGGCCCGTGCTTCTGATGAGCATGTAAAGCTTGTCCCCTCTCCCTCCAAGGTCACTGAGCCCCACCAGGGTCCAGGCACTGAAGATACGCAGGGAAACAAAACACAGCCCCTGTCTTCACTGAGCTGCCAGTTAAAAGGGGAACAGCCTCGGAGACCAGTGGCCACCATGTGAAAGTGAAAGTGCTTTGTCAGAGGCTTTCCGCACAGTTGTGGGTGCGGGAAAAGGAAGGACTTGCCTCTTCAGGGGCCCTTTGGAAGAGGGGGCTAGTGAGCTAAATCTGGAGAGAAGAGCTGGCATTTGCCAGGTGGGCAGAAAGGACAGCACCTGGGGCCAGCCAGACCCTGCAAGCTGTGTTTGTTGTGGTCACTGAGTGGGCCTCAGTACCACAAAATGAAGCACTCACTCTGAGGTCTCGATGGGGCTGTGGAACTTGGAGGATTTTTGAGGAGTGCAGAGAATGAGCTAGGCACTCACAAAGGCTCGAGGAGATGGGGAAAGGCATGGAGCAGCCACAGATGGCCCTGTCCTGGCCTCTCTTGGCACATCGGAACCTAGGAGGACCCCAGTGACAATTTCTCAAGTCCCATGGCAGCAGTGTGGGTAATGAAGACACAGTGGTGGGGTCTCAAATGCAGCCAGAACTTACCAGTGTTACCGTTCTTGACGGATCCATCCTTAGCACAGGCCCAAGATGCAGGCGTGTTCACCCCCATGAGAAGAGTGGAGCGGTTATGCATCAGGAGAATGGCACGCTCTGCAGTGTGAGCCATGGGAGGCCCTTTTGCTTCCTTCTACTGGTGCTCAGATTTTTCAGCAGAAAATGAAGTGGACTGGACGATCCCTGAATTCTGGCTTGAACAAAAGCTCCTGTGTGGCGCTGAAGGTGGAGGTGGTTTGGCTCAAGGAATCTGCCCTGGAAGCATGAGGAGTTGAGGCAAGCCTGGACTAGAAGGACAGCAGCCCAGGATCCAAGCTAAGCCCTGTCATGGGCAGGATGTACAACCACCACAAGTCATTTCACCGCTGTAAAATAGAGATAATAACCCTTCTCCTGGTTCACTTATGGGGTTATTGTGAACATCAAATGAAATCACAAGCACAGAAGTGTTTAAATTGTAAGGTATGGTGTCAAGTTGAATCATCTTCTGGTTCATGAACCACAGAGGCCATTTAACCCAATTCCCTCATATTCCAGAAGAGGAAACAGAAGTTCAGAGTGGCTGTGACTCGTCCAGTGTTCTCTGTGGCAGAACTGAGACCAGCTCCTAGAGGCGATCTCTTCCCTTTAACCACGGCTGTGGTTGCTATGATTCAGAGACCTGACAATATTTCGTCATAGAAAAAAATTCAACCATCCCCCAGCTGACCCTGGGCATGGAGTATTCTCTCTGCCTTCAAAAGAAAAGAAGAAAAAAATTCCAAACCCCAAACCCCACTAACCACAGAGCAGCTGCTTCTCAGGAAAAGCTGCCACCAGGAATGTAACACAACAGAAACCGGTCTCCCTGCCCACCATCAAGCAAACGTGTCCCGTTCTGATGGCTCGGTGGCCAATGTCTTCCTGTCACCAAGCTCCTCCAAACTGCGAGGGAGATTGTTTTGACATTTGATTAGCCACAGAGTGTAACTTGTGAGCGCTTGAGCGAGCTGACTTCCAAGCAATCGCATCGCTGAGTGCTTTCGCCTGTTAGAGATATCACCGTATCAGGGAAAGCGATGGTGGGCAGGGCTCCAAAAGGCAAGATAAGTGGGCTGTTGGGAGAAATTAATACGAACAAAGGAAGCGGCAATGAAGTCAAATGAAAACAGGGTCCTATGCTATCCATGACTCATAAATTTCATTGATACCCGGAATGTGAGTTCCTTGCTCTCCCCTAAGTTAGTAAACTGTTTGTCCTCAGGGCGACCCTGTGGGAAGATTCATGGGCGGGAAGAAGGTGGTGGGAACAGGCTGGAAAGCCCACATAACTTTTAGGTGGAGCTTGCGCAAAATCCTTTGGCACTGCAGGGAAGAGCCTAGGAAGATTGCCATGCAAGAATATGAGTGCCTTCCTAGGGCATGATTCAAGGGGCAAGAGGTCACCCGAGGGAGGCAGTAAGGTGATCCTTGGGGGGGTGGGAACGGAGATTGGAAGGACCCAAGATGGAAGTCACAATTGAATCCTTATTCAAGGTTGCCCAGGCCACCCTGCTCCAAACTATTCATTGCCAAGAGTCCCTTCATTATTTTTAACCACCATAAACCCCCTGATGTGAAAGATTGAGTCTGCCAGATGAATTAGGTTTTGCCCAGAGCTCAGACCTTGGTGTTCGTGAGCCTGCTGTGAGATCTAAGTCTTATCTACGGGGGGTTCTCAGTAGGATGTTGGACATGTTAGAAACCACCTGGGGACCCCTCTGCTTTCTGCTGGACTCAACTCAGGCTGGCAGCTGTGGATCCTGTGCTGTCACCTCCAGCCCTCCCACCAGTGCCCATGCCTGGAGAGCCATGATGGAGAGAGGTCAGCTCCAGGATGCAGGAAGGAGGGTGAAGTCGTGGGAAACGCCTGGCCCCAGAAGCTGGGGAGGGGTGTGGTCCCAGAACAGAATCGGGGGAAGAGTAGGCAAGGTGTCACATCAGGGGACTTCCTGGAGTTGTGGTTTTGCTAATGCTGCCCTCTCTCCACTCTAAGGCCCTGTCTGTGATATCAAATGACCTCCCTATGTTAGACACTTGAGTGCAGAAAAGGCTGTACCTTTGTAGCCAAGGAAGAATCCATTTCAGTGGGCAGGAACCTGCATCGGGGTCCCCAGGTAGGCACCCCTAGTAAGGCTAAATGAGGACCAGATTGGAAGATCTAAGAGATCTAGAAAATGGGGCCATTTATGAACCTCAGAGGGAGGAACTGCCATTGCCCAAACCCAGCTCCAAAGCAACTCAGCAGAATGAGGCCTCCCCATGCTCTACCCCAAAGCCTGCAGTAGAAACCTCAAAGCTGACCTTCCAGAATGACCAACTTGGTAGTCTTAGCTCTAGATTGCAGCCGAGGAAATGGAGGTGCCTCCATTTGTTCAGCATTGCATGCTGCACTCTACGTCCAGCTTTGTCTGACTCCAAGCCAGGGCTTGCCGTGCCACGCCGGGTACTGCGAGGGGGTTTCAGCGCACTTCAGAGTTTCCACGGCTGTCTTCCCAACGAGACTGTGAACACTTAGAAGGCAGAAGCAAAGCCTTCTCTACTATTTGCATGGCTTCATTTTAACACATTTATTGAGGGCTCACTTCATGTCGGGTATTGTGCGAGGTGGGAACAGCTACATGGTGTCCTATTTGGGGCCTATGTTCAAGAATTTCAAGATGGTGACAGCACAGCAATAATGCAAGGGTAGGGCCTTTCTGAGACCAGCTCCCGAAGCCAGTCCAGGCAGCAGGGGAGCAGAGAGACAAACATAAAACCAGACACAACTGCAGTGTCCTATGAGGACGGGGACAGCTGTAGGCACTGGGCTAAGGGAGCTCAAAGGAGGCCGCCAAGCCCAACAAGCACTTGACTCAATGGCCGATACTACACGTTTGCAGATTTCAGCAACTCTGTGCTGAGGAAAGCACCTCGGTGCACGCGATCTCACGGTGACATAATGAGGCAGACGTTATTCGTTCAACAAGAAAACGGCGTAGGTCCTCTGCTACCTACCAGACACTTCCTCTTCCCTAAGCGTTTGTAAATAGTAACCACTTTGCTCTTAATCTTTTGATGTAGTTGCTTTGTTATCCCCATTTTGCAGATAAAGAAGCTGAGGTTCAGAGACATGAAGTGACGTGGCAAAGTCGAAGCTTCGACCTCAGATGACTCTGTTTCTGGGTCTAGAAGTTTATCCACCAGAGCAGCACTTCCACGCAAGTCACCTCAGTGAATCAGCTTTAGAAATCCTATGCTGCACTGACACTGTGTGGAGGCCTCTGGGGTCCCCTCCTTGCTGGGATGAGGCGACAGGTCCACAAGGGGGCCGGGGGCAACTGGTGCCCAGGGAGGGGGCTGCACAGTGAGCCCCAGGGCCTGCAAGCTTGGAGAACCCTTGGTCTGAGGATCAGCATGTATAGGGGTGGGGCTGGTTAAAACAAACTATTGCGCCTTTCCTCCTTTTAAAGGGGAAAACATTGGGAACTGAAATTAAAATAAAATGAAGGGGAGATGAGCATCCATTGTCCCACTATCCAAATACCACCACTGTGAATACTCTGAAATATTCCCTGCCTGTCTTGGGGGATGTGGGGAAAGTGGACCCTCTTAGATTTTGGGGGAAATGTGAAATGGTATATAACCTTTATGGGAAGCAATTGGGCAATATCTGTTAAAATAAAAAAAAGTATATACTCTTCAACCCAGCAATCTCATTCCTGGGAATCTAGCCCACAGAAATAAAAGTCCCACTAGGCAAAAATGTGATAAGTGCAAAGATGTTTGTTGCAGCATTATTTCAGTGGCGTCCATGCGTGTGCACACACACACACACACACACAGGGAACACAGTGACTGCCCATCCTAGAGAAAGGCTGAGTACACAACGGTACATAAACCATGGACAATTATATAGCCATTAAAAAGAATGAATTAGCACTGTACTAGTTCACTGGGGGTAGGGAAGTACATTAGTCTGTTTTGCATTGCTATAAAGAAATACCTGAGTCTGGTTAATTAATTAATTATTTTTTGAGATGGAGCTTTGCTGTTGCCCAGGCTGGAGTGCAATGGCATGATCTCGGCTCACCACAACCTCCGCCTCCCAGGTTCAAGAGATTCTCCTGCCTCAGCCTTCCAAGTAGCTGGGATTACAGGCATGCGCCACCACGCCCGGCTAGTTTTGTATTTTTAGTAGAGATGGGGTTTCTCCATGTTGGTCAGGTTGGTCTTGAACTCCTGACCTCAGGTGATCTACCCGCCTCGGCCTCCCAAAGTGCTGGGTTTACAGGTGTGAGTGACTGAGCCCGGCTGAGACTGGTTATATAAAGAAAAGAAGTTTACCTTGACTCACAGTTCTGCAGACTATTCAGGAAGGTTAGAGCTGGCATCTGCTTCATGCAAGGACCTTCATACAAGGAAGCCTATACTCATGATGGAAGGTGAGAGGCACATCGCATTGTAAAAAAGGGAGCAAGAGAGAGGAGGAGGTGCCAGGCTCCCTTAAGCAACCAGATCTCATGTGAACTCACGGAGGAGAACTCACTCATCACCATGAGGACAGCACCAAGCTATTTATGAGGGATCCACCTCTGTGATGCAGACACCTCCCACTAGGCCCACTTACCACATTGGGGGCCACATTTCAACATGAGATTTGGAGGAGACACACATGCAAACCATATGAGGAGGTATGTTGAAAGAGAAACGATAGATGCAAAAAAGAGTATGTTACATGATTCACCTTTTATAAAACAATAATAAAAATGACCTGCCTTTGCTTTGGATGCATAAACATGTATGTTGACACAGGTCTGTATAGGATTATGCAAATCTGCACATAAACATGGATAGACACATCATAAGCTGTTTACATGTGTTATCTGAGCAGGGGTAGAGGGTACGGGGTGGGGTGGTCACTGAATCCCATGGGACAGGAAAAGAGGGGAGGGAATTCTCAGAACAAAAAGGAGGAAGGCAAAGATGACTTATTTCCCACCAGTCTTTTTTCACTACATAATCTTCCTCCAGCCAACGCCCTAGCTGTACAATCGGCGCTTCACATGCAGAGCAGTTTGGTGGTAAAAACAGGGTCACAACCTAATTCTAATTCCAGGCCCCACCAGATCTCCAGCCCTGCTTTTATTTGAGACAGGGTCTTGCTCTACCGCCCAGGCTAGGGTACAGCGGTGTGATATCGGTTCACTGCAACCTCAACCACCAGGAATCAAGTAATTCTCCCACCTCAGCCTCCCAAGTAGCTGGGACTACAGGTGCACACTGCCACACCTGGCTAATTGTTTCGTATGTTTTGTAGACATGAGGTTTTGCCATGTTGCCCAGGCCGGTCTTGAACTCCTGGGCATAAGCAATCCATTCATGTTGGCCTCCCAAAGTGCTGGGAGTATAGGAGTGAGCTGCTGTGCCTGTCTCCAGCCCGGTTTTAAAATCCAGTCCACCACTCTGGGGGTCTGCTGGTTCAGTGGTCAGGTACTGCCAGTCATTTTGTTCCTCTACTTCCAGAGCCTCCATTGCCTGCCAAACTCGACAAGGCTCCCTTGCTCTGCCGCTGGTCAACATGAGAGCACCATTTCCAGTTGTTCCTAAACAGGAGGTGTGGCCTCTGAGGTCTTGGAAACCGCTGGAGCTGTAGGAGTTCCACATGTAGCTGCCTGATCTCCTGTTGGTCCCTCCTCCCCCGGCTGGTCAGGGTTTGGGAGCTGCCTGCAACAGAAAGCAAAATGGGCAAGTGCAAACAACAGCATAAAAAGGAACTTGGTGGGAGAATGGGAGGGAGATCACAAGATAGAAAGAAGGATAAAAACTGGGCTGGGAACGGACAGGAAGCGGTGGCTCCAGAGCCTCTCAGGAGCAGAAACTCTGTCCATCTCCTTAGCTGCTCATTCCTGGGGAACTGAACGAATTGCAACTCTACCTTCTTCCTTGCCTCTGCTCAAGATTCAGGGTCCTAAGAAAATGTGTCATTGGTTAGGTGTGTACCCCCTGGCTGAAGAAGGGCAGCCAGTGGAAGGTTCCAGAAGAAAAATGAGCCTTTGGGCCCCCCTCCATCCTTCCCAGTGAAACACAGACCTCCTGTGCTTTCTATAAATTGAGACTGCATGTTGTGTGGGAGCACTCTACACAAAGGAAACTGAGGGCTGCTGGGGGAGGGGAAAAACCTCTGCGGTCTCAACAAAGTCAAATATCTACCTCTCACACCCTCCCCATTCACAGTCTAAGGAGATGGGCTGGGTTGGTTTTTACTTGAGATTCTTTTGGTTGCAAGTGACAGAAACCAACCCAAGAAAGCATAATCAGAAAAGGGGGTGTTCTCAAAAGGAATCAGAGGAGCTTGAAGAACTCAGGCATCGGCCGGGTGCGGTGACTTATGCCTGTAATCCGAGCACTTTGGGATGCCGAGGTGGGCGGATCATCTGAGGTCAGGAATTTGAGATCAACCTGGCCAACATGGTGAAACCCCATCTCTACTAAAATACAAAAATTAACGGGATGCGGTGGCGGTCATTTGTGATCCTAGCTACTCGGGAGGCTTGAACCCAGGAGGCGGAGGTTGCAGTGAGCCTAAATCACACCACTGCACTCCAGCCTGCGGGATGGAGCCAGACTCTGCGTCCAAATAAATAAATAAAATAAAATAACCCCCAAAAACTCAGGCCTTAGGAAGGGCCATTTGAAGATCAAGCTTCTCTCTGGCCTCTCTGCTTGAAACTACATGGTCTCTTAAGTCTGCGCCTTCCCCTCCCACCGCACTTGTCTGAGTCTGAGCCCTTCTCTCTCCCCAGACCGACTGTCTGCCCTTCATGCCCATAAAGTTGGAAATCTTCCAGCCCACAGCGCCTGCATTTACATTTTTCCCTATCCAAAAACACAGTCCAGCTGTCTGGCAGTTTCTCAGCCTCAATTAGGAATCTCCCAAAGGGAGAACCGGATTGGCTCTGCCGGGGTCACGTGTTCACCCCTGCTCCAATCAGCTGTGGCCAGTGGGCGGGGTCACCTGGTGGAAACATGGCCGCTGGGAGCCTGGGGCTGGGGCAGGAAGCCCTCCTCCAGGGCGGTGGGCATCAAGGAGATAATGGAGGGTAAACTTTAATTGGAGTGCCGAGGCCAGCAAACCAAGACCATTTTTGAAACCACAGAAAGTGAGAGGCAGACGCTCAGCGTCCTATATGGAGTGAGGGGTCAGGGCAAGAGACGGAAAACTGAGAGAATCACGTTGGGAGCCATAGGAAGCCACAGCGTTGGAAACTGCTTGAAGTTAGCGAGGCTGCAAGTCTTTGCTGCTTGCTTTTAGTAACTGCACTGGAACGTTATATGAGACGGGGTTAATTTGGCTTTAAGACCCAGGCATGGAGCTGACAGTTGTGATTAAATTGGGGAAAAAATTTTGAAAAATTCATTTTTACTTTTTCCAAAGTGATATAGGGACATGGGGTTGTAAGAAATCAAAAAACACAAAAGAGACTTCCTGGGCAAAGCACCTGTCTCCTACCCTGGGGCTTCTCACCCTCCCGTCACTCCTGAGAGGTAACAATTTCAACTCCCTTAGGCATTGCTTCTATTATTTATCTTCATATACTTCTAAATAATTTGCTATGCTGCTTCCCTCCCCTCCATTATCTATTGACTTCTTGTTCCGGTAATTGAGGAGTTAGTTACTTTACAAGCTCCCTCCTCCATTTCTCCTTTGATTATCTTACTATGTTATAGTATATTATAGCATAGTTTGGGGCTGTATTTACATTATTACGGCTGTGAAAATATTATTCCCCCATGACCCAAGTCAGGTACATTCCCCCATTTGTACATCATTTTGCTTTTTTGTTTGCTCAATTCTCTGTCCTCAAAAAGAACTATCAAATTTATATCAATATTTTTTTCAAAAATTTGAAACAGCATACTGGATAATATACAAACTTCACCATCACGCCTTCCCACTTCATCCCTTATTTGGACTGGCTGCTCTTTGGTTGTCTCTAAAGTCCAGCCAGTGTGTTGTGTGAGATCTCTAGTTTCCGGTATCCCACGTATTCCTGTTTATTGGTTTCTTTTCTTGTTTGGCTAAAGCACATCCTATGGTAACTTCCTAAGAAAAGATGCAAGGGAGGTCAATTTTTTTGCATGTTTGAATTATACTTACAATACCATCACACTTGATTTAGGATCAGGCTCTGTATAGAGTTCTGTGCTCAAAATAGGGTTCCTCCCTGCATTCATGTTTCCATTGTCTTCTATTTCTCAAGTTCTAGGTGAAGTCTGATACCATGTGGATGTGGTGCCTGTGGGGAGGGGGACCCTGGTGGGTAACTCCTCCAGATGCAGACTTTTAACTAACTGCAGTGCCTTCTGCTCTGCACATCGCCATGGATTTTTGCAGACTTGGAGCGTTCAAGCACTGAATCTCTCAGGAATCCTTTAAGATAAATCGATGTGCTTCTCATTGGCCTCCCTTCTGGAAGTGTTGAAGTTTGTAGCTTTCTCCAATGTACTGAGTCATTACCACTAATCCCTCTGCTTTCCAGAACCCAGGTATTTGTTGAAATCTCTTATCTCCTGATGTCACAAACCACTTTGGACTTGGGATTTTATATGTCTCCCCATTTACTGTCAGTTTAATAAAATGTTGCCAGTGAGAGAAGGTCAAGGTATATTTAATCCATCATAGCTAACTGGTTTGGAATTCTGATTTTTTCCTCATATATATAATATTCATATAATATATTTACAACATAATACATCTACATATTACATATAATATAAATAATATACATAATAAAAACAATATATTTATAATATATAATAGATGTTAATTATATATTTACATATATCATATATATATGAATCTTACAAGAAGATTTCAGAAGGTGATTTCTCAGTCTGTTTTGTGCTGCTGTAATAAAATACCTGAGACTTGATAATTTGTAATCAACAAATTTATTTGGCTCACAGTATTGGACGCTGAAAGCTCATATATATGTCCATATCCATGTTATGGAAGTTTTATAGACTTCTTTTAAAATTGCTTATAGTATTTTATAATCCATTAAGATGATGTGGGATGGTTTACTTACCCAATCCCTTATTGATAGACGTTTAATTTGCTTTAATTTTTCACATAATGAACACCTTTATGCATATGGCTCTTTCTTTCTGTATTTGGTATTGTTTTCTTGGGATATATTCCAATATCCAAAGGATGTGAACCTTTTAAAAATCCTGTGGGCAAGAAGAAGGAATAGGTGGTTGTCACTGCCTGGCCTGGACTTCCACGGCTGTATACATCTTGTTTAGCCTTCAGCCTCCTGCAGTTTGCCGCAGCACCAAGTTCTGGTGAATCTGCGTAAGTTGACAATGGCATCCATTCTCGCTGGGAAATGTCCACATTCTTCTCTTGACCAGTTCGAAATAATAATAATACTAATAGCAATGTGGATGAGGGAAGAAAGAAATGTGAATTCCTTTTTTCTCTTTCGTAGTCCTACTTCTGTGGGTGATAGGGGAAGTGCAAGAAAAAGAGAAATACTTTTAAACAAGTTATTTGAAAAAGATAGTTTGAGACGACACCAGCCTGGAAGGTCAGTAACTGTAAACAGGAGAGTTTTACTACTTCATCTCATTACTTCCGGAACAAAGGTGTCTAGATATACCAGGAAGGTCACTGTTATGGTTTTAATGTGTCCCCTAAAGTTTGTGTGTTGGAAACTTAATCCCTAATTCAACAGTGTTGAGAGCTAAGACCTTTAAGAGGTGATTAGGTCATGAGGACTGTGCCCTCGTGAATAGATGCTGTCATTATCTTGGGAGTTTGCTATAAAATTAAGTCTGGCTTTCTTTAGTGCACACTCTGACCATGTGATGCTCTCCACCATGTTATGGTGCAGCAAGAAGGCCCTCACCAGATGCAGCCCCTTCATCCTGAACTTCTAGCCTCCAGCACTGTGAGCCAAATATATTTCTGTTGATTATA
The DNA here is from genome assembly GCF_009761245.1 of Sapajus apella. Classification (NCBI taxonomy): domain Eukaryota; kingdom Metazoa; phylum Chordata; class Mammalia; order Primates; family Cebidae; genus Sapajus; species Sapajus apella. The sequence goes on from NW_022436995.1 coordinate 10,973,549, forward strand.
AATTACCAAGTCTAAGGTACTCTGTTAACAGCGGCACAAAACAGTCTGAGACAGTTGTCACCTTCTGAAATTGGCTTGTAAGATTCATAGACCTTCAGTGCTGGAAAAACTGGTGAGCTCATTCATTCAGGTCCCCATTTTACAGTTGAAGAGACAGAGCCTAGAGCGGCTTAGTCCATAGCCACAGAGCAAGCCAGTGGCAAGGCCTTAAAGAGATCCCAAGGCTCTTGGTGCTACACAGACTGAAAAGGTCCTTCCCTCTGAATCAGTCCTGCCTGAATCATGCCTGGCATTTGTCAGCATCTTGTTCATGATAAACACGACCTCAGTGGTGGCACAAGGTGGGCTATGGGCTCTTCCCCAGCACAGTGCTCTGGAGGAACTGCAGCAGTAGCAGCTGAATCAATATCACACTGCAGAGAGCCCGTTGGCAGCTGGACATGCAATGAATTGTGGCTCTTGGCATTTGTGGCTGTCAGAGCACTTCCTGTGGGGAGGGCAGCCTTCCTGTGTGGAAAGCAGCCTCCTGGGAGGCCAGCTAGGCTTTAGAGCTCAAAGGGTAGGTCCCCGGGTCCCCACAGAGACTGGTAGCCCTTGGAGGTTGCTGTGCACAGCCCTAACTGTCCACTGGGTTTCTCCACATACACAGTCTCACTTTGGGTCAGGTGCAGTGGCTCGTATCTGCAATCCCAGCATTTCAGGAGGCTGGGGTGGGAGGACACTTGGGCCCAGGAGATAGAGACCAGCCTTGGCAACATAAGAAGACCCCATCTCTACAAATTTTTTTTTTTTAATTAGCCAAGTGTGGTTACATATGCCCCTAGTCCCAGCTACTTGGGAGGCTGAGGCAGGAGGAGGATGAGGCTGCAATGAGCTATAATAGAGCCGCTGCACTCCAGCCTGGAACACAGAGTGAGATTCAGTCTCAAAAACAAACAGAAAAAGAAATAGGCCGGGCACAGTGACTCACACCTGTAATCCCAGCATTTTGGGAGGTCAAGGTGGGTGGATCACCTGAGGTCAGGAGTTCGAGACCAACCTGGCGAACATGGGAAAAACCCGTCTCTACTAATAATAAAAAAATTAGCTGGGCATGGTGGCACAGGCCTGTAATCCAAGCGACTCTGGAGGCTGAGGCAGGAGAATCGCTTGAAGCTGGGGGGCAGAGTGTTCTGCATTGAGCCCAGATCTCACCACTGTATTCCAGCCTGGGCGACAAGGGCGAAACTCATAAATAAACCTCTAAAACCAACAAAAAAAACTTCACTTTGGTCCTTACATTTAGTCCTTTCAGACTTTTAACTGAGTCTGACCAAGTGTTTCTGGTACCAACAGGTTTGAATCTGTTCAGGGGGACAGGGGACCAGCCCGTAAAAGCAGGACTCCTGGAGGTTATTCTTTATTCCCTAGAGTCTGGGGGCTTCTCATGGGCCTGCTGTTCCTCCACATCAAACCTGAGGCCAAGAGGCTTCCGTGTCTCCTGCAGGAGCTGTCTCAGCTCCCACTGGTCCAAGTGCCTGGTCTGGGCACATTGACATCCCCAGCCCCAGGTGCCTTATCAGTAAAATGGAAGCCTTTAGGTTTAATGAATGAAATTGCTAGTAGTCAACCATTTTTGACCTACAAAAACAACACAATTCCCAGCCTGACCAACATGGCGAAACCCCATCTCTACTAAAAAATTCAAGAATTACTTGGGCGTGGCAGGCCCAGTGCCTGTAACTGGGAGGCACTTGGGAGGCTGAGGCAGGAGAATCGCTTGAACCCGGGAGGTGGAGGTTGTATCGAACTGAGATCATGCCACTGTACTCCAGCCTGGGTGACAGAGTGAGACCTTGTCTCAAAAAATAAAAATAAAATAAAAAAATAATTGAAAATTAAGAAAAAAAAACAATGCAATTCATATGGCTCAATCTACTAGTAGTGCCTACCTTATAGCATTTTGAAGATGAAAATAAGAACCTTCATACCCATTGCCTAGCACACATGCGAAATGTAGTCATCACCACTGGCAGTGCTTTCTTTCTTGACTCAGGCTTGGGCAAGAAAGAACAAGTAAGCTTAACAGGAGCTGAGCGTCTACTATTTGTGGGCACTTTACATGCCATGTTGCTTCATCTTCTCAACAATTCCATGGAGGGTTGGCATGGCTATCACCATCTTACAGATGAGGAAATCGAGGCACACGGCGGTGAAACAAATTGCCCCAAATCACACGGCTAGCTGACAGTTGGGCTCGGATTGAAATGCAGATGTTTCTGACTCCAGAGGCTATGTGCTTTCCTGAAGCACTCTGCCACCTTCTGAGTTCCAGTGTTGGGCACTTAGTAGTCTTTCCCCAGATTTTGTGTTTGGAAAATAGAAAAGATGATTTTGAATGATCACCAATGAATTAACAAGCTTCATGCGTGCATGATTTTATTTGAGCTCATAAAATAGGATGACTCATCATACCACTCCATGAAAGAGTGCTTCCATTTTACAGCTGAGGAAACTGAGTCTCAGGAGGGCTTTGGGACTTGCCTGAAGTGACACGGCAGGAAGCAAAGTAGCTGAGATCCACCTCCAAGTCTGCTGGACTACAGAATCTGGGTTTTCTCTCTGCTAGGCGAGACCTATGGCTTCTTTCATCTTAGGGATGTGGCGGCAACGCAGCCAGGCCACTGGCTGGAATCTTCTCATCCCAGGGGACGTGGTGGTCACTCTCCCTATCCTCTCTGTCCTGCATGCGATTCACCTGCCTATGACTGGGGCAAGACCTAGATGTGTGGGAAAGGATCCCGGCACTGGGGTCGCGGCGCACTGCGGCGTTCCTGCAGCAGCCTCCTCCCCCAACACCCGCACATCAGAGCTCTGGGGGGAGGCAGAGGGCCCTCCTTGCTCAAAATAGCTCTGTGTTATTAGCCGCATTTAATTGAAGGTGTTTCGAGGGCAGCCTCCACCGGGCCCAAACCAAATGGAAAATGACACACTGTCAAATTAATGTCCCCAGACCATGATAAATGGCCGGGCTTGGTGAGTAATGCTCCCATTTCTTGTTTTAAAAAAGAAGGATGTAGCCAGGCTCCGCGCGTCTGTCCCTGATGTGCGGGGAAAGGTCAGGGGCATCCTCGGGATAAATAGCATTCCTCGCTGGCCCGCCCACCCGGACTGGGCTTCTCCGGCTTCTGCTGAGCTCTGCTTTCTCTCTCTTCCTGTCTCTGGAGGCTGGCGAGATTGCTGAACAGCTTGTGAGCCTCCAGGCCAATGTCCAGGGAGGAAGGAGCTGAGATAAGACTAATCCTCACCACCCGCCGTACTTTATACCTTCCAGAGCGCAGCCACCTCAGTTATCTTGAGTGTTAGTTGGCATTCGAGGCCTGCTCCTCACCCCCAGCTGCATGTCCCGCTGCCATGCCCTTGGTTCAGCCATTCTGATTCCTCAACCCCCCCCCCCACCCCGCACACCCCAGCCTCTTGGACAACGTGGGACACAATTGCTAAAGTTCCTGCTCTGTGCCGGGCTCCGGGGTCCGGGCTCAGCCCCTGCCCTGGAGGACAGACGGCCCAAGACAGCCGGAGCTGCCCTGGCACTCCCAGCCTGGCTGCGGTGATCTCTTATTGAACATAAACAATTTCCCAGAACATAAACATCAGACAAGGCCACAAGCAAGACGAAAACAAGACCACTCCGTAATTGTGTCTGAACACAGACAAAAACAAGAACACTGCCCAAACCACAAAGATCACCAAACACCCCCACCCGCCCCCGACGTCCGCTAACATCAGGGACGACTGCTGCCCCACCAGTTGTGGCTTCAGCTTTGCTCTCTGTTTCCCTCCTTCTAGATAAGATCCGCAGACGCAGAATGGTTCCCACCACTTGCTTCCTGACGGTGTTCCCTCCAGAACCCAGCTCTGCTCCCTGGAGCACCGCACACCAGCCCAGATCTGGAACTCCTTTCCGGCACCCTCTCACTGAGCTGCCTCACCATTCCCTGTGGCACGTGCTCTCCCTGTTGCAATGGGTAACATGCCCCCCTTTGTTCAAATATAGGTGTGTTTCTGGCGGCTTGGGCTGAAAGGCACTGGCACCACCAATTTTGGCCACTGGACTAGGCAGAATGATAGAAGAGCTAACTTGCCCCACAAATAATCTGTTTCAGGAGCAAGGGGGACAGAACTGTTCATTCTGGATGGGGTGGCTTTGTGGAGGAGGAGGCATGAGCTTTGTCAAAGAAGGAAACAGGGAACAGGTGGCCAGGACCCTCCGGGTGACAGGACCCTGAGCAAAGGCCCCCAGGTGGGACAGGCACAGGTGATGTCCTGTTTCCATCCTCCCCTCATTGTCTCTTGAAGTGGGGGAGATTCTGCTTGTCCTTCAAGGCTCACTGTGTGTGTCCCCTCCCAGGGTGCCTTGGAGTCCCATTGCCGCCCAGTTTCCCTGTTGGTAAAATGAGAGGACTGGACTCTGTCAGTGCTTTTTATACTTTTCTTTTTAGAGGACAATCCTTTGTCAAAGGTGATCTTACCCAGAAGCCCAACATAGAAAAGGCATACGAGATGTAAGTGATGCTGCAGTGATTGAAGTGGAGGCTGGGGACGGGGTCTTTGGCTTTTGGGCAAGTCTAGGGGGTCGGTGTTCCTGGAGACTCCTGGGGCTCCTGAGGGCCGGCTGGAAAGGCATGCGAGGGGAGAGGGTCTGCAGTTTTCTCTAGTCCTCTAATGTGATCTCTGTGGCTCTCCCGGAAGCTCCCAGAGGACTGGAATCATTTCCTCATAGGCTGTCTAGCTTGGTATGCTGCAGGCAGAAGAGGTTGAGCGTATGCTGCCTGAATCCATGTGGTTCTCACATCAGTCCTCTGGGTTTTCCTCCCCCCATTCTCCCCCTCTCCCTGAGGACCCCAAGGAAGCCCAGGTTGGGAAAGGGCAGTGCCCCAAACTGTGTGGACTGTGGGTGCCCTGCTAATTTCCCTGATCTCTCCCCTCTGTCAGCACTTGTCCTGCTGCGCAGATCCCAGGCTCAAGGCACCCTCTGTCTGTCTGCCCTGTGGGCCCAAGTTCCTTTCCTTCCCCCGTGACAGCCTGAAACAATATTGAGGGCACACAATGGCTCTACCAGCTCCATTATCGCCAACTCCCCTGCTGCTGAGAGTGGACCATCAGTCCCTGATGATACATAGCAGAAAATTGGTTGTCAGGCCAATAAATGTATCCGATTGGATTTCTGACATCCGGGCAAACCCATTCGTAAGGCATTTGATTAAAGTGCTAAAAGATAGTGCAGAGATAGCTGGGCAGAGCTGCCCTCGGTCTGGCCTAAATAGGGTGCTGTCTTCCCTCTGGGCGAGATGCCCCCTCCTTCCCTGTCTGCTCATTCTCCTCCTTTTCCATTTTCATCCCTCACTGCTCTGAAAGTGCTGCACTCAATCAGGGCTCCCAGTGGCGAGAAGGACAGCCGAGCCAAGCTGGAGAGGGATTGCCTTCCCTTGGCTGCCTGTGCAGGAGGCGCGGGCTGGCCTCAGTCCCTGGCCCAAAGCCCTGCCTGCGCTGGCCCTTCCTCCCGGGCCGTCTGTGTGCATCAGTCACCAAGTCTCAGCCATTCCTCTTCCCCGGGAGCAGAGTGGAAAGAGCCCTCATCAGAAAGGCTGCTTTCAAATCTCTGCCCAGCCTCTCCTGAGCTTGGGGACCCTGGGAGAGGTCCCATCCATGAATCCGCTTACCCAGCTGTAATGCAGGGATCATAAACATGGGTGCTTCCATACCTTGAATTGGAAATGATAGGGCTGATTAATTAGGGAACATGAGACATGTGACTGGACCGCTATTGGTGATGACAGTCACAGTGGGTGATGACACATGCCCCCTGTGTGTGGGGAACATGCTGTTCCATTATTTTTAGCTTGCAACCACAAAGTGCGAGTTTGGCTATAAGACATTTTAATTGTTGGATTACTATAGAGAAAATAAATGTATTGTGAGTCCATTTTTTTTTTCATTCTAGAACCTCTCGTTTTCATATTGCAAAAGTTCTTTCTGTGATTTTCTTTTTATAACATGATGTTTCTTAGGAAGCCAGCCATCCCATTTTAGTCGTGGTTCAGAAGATTGGATGAGGGGTATCGTGCAGAGTGTCTGGCACACAGTGGATGTCCACTAAGTCCTTTTTCCTCCTCTCTTCCTCTCACATCCTTTCTCTCCAGCCTCAGAGCCACCACCCTTGTTTAAGCTCCCATTATCTTTCTCGAGATCTGGTCAATAGCCTCCCAGCTAGTCTCTCTGCCCTGTTCTCTCCTGCTCCCCATCCTATCTGACATGTGGCCCCTGTATTGATCTTCTTAAAATCCAGCCCAGCGTTGTCACTCACAAGCTGTAAGCCTGGGTGGTGTCTGGGTCCCTGGAACACCAGCCTCAATTCCAAAGTGAATTTCTTTACACAAACCTCCTTCCAGGGGTCCCCCAAATACCCAGAATGCTTCCTCACACGCCATTGTCCTGTGCCCCCTGCCCTCCAGGCTGTGCTCTGTGACATCTCTGTGTGTGCACGATTTCTGCCCAATCGGCGGCTCCCTGACTGCTGAGACCATGGCCCCTGCCTTTCCTCCTCCATGCTGTCCCTTTCAGAGCCAGGCCACAGTGCTCAGTAAATTAGCTGATCAGCCCAGAACCCATCCTCCGATGTTCTGGAGCAGGAGGGCTCCCTTCCTCCCCACTCCCTCCCACGGTATATCTGCTCTCAGACTGGGCTGAGCCAGTGAGAAGCAGGCTGAATCTCACTGGGGACTTCTCACCCAGCTGAGCTGGGCTGCCAGAAGCCTCTCAGAGACTCTGAGAGCCACTGAATATGGAGCCCTGGCCCTGGACTCCCCAAGATCCTGCTCTAGGGTGTTGAATGTCAGGCCCCAAAAAGATATGCCTGTGTCCTAATTCCCAGAAGCTGGGAATGTTATCTTTCTTGGAAAAAGGGTCTTTGCAGACGTGATTAAGGATCTTGAAGAGGTCGTCCTGGGTTATCCAGGTGAGCCCTAAAGCCAGTGACGAGTCTTCTTAGAAGAGACACACAGAGGGAGATTTGAGAGAGATGGGCGAGGGGCCATGTGACTGTAAGGCAGAGATTGGAGTGATGCAGCCACAAGCCAAGGGATGCCCAGAGCCTCTAGAAGCTGGAAGAGTCATGGATCGTGGAGGGAATCAAGGTCACTGTCAGCACCTTGATTTTGGACTTCTGGCCTCCGGACTTATGAGCTATATATTTCCATTGTTTTAAGCCACCCAGTCTATGATGCCCGTTAAAGCGGCTACAGGAAACTGATACATCCACCTCCAGCCACTGCTTCCCCCTGCAACCTCTTCTTGGCAACCATCTTTGTCGGCTGGGCCAAAGGGCTGGTGGCCTCTCGGGGTCAGGGCCCCTGTTCCCCCCCACCCCAGCAGCCTTCTAGGGGAGGTTGAGTGAGGGTCCCTGCCTCCAGGTGGCCCCCGTAATGAAGCAGCCTCTCCACTACCCCCGAATTCCCCACCTCCAGATGCTGCAGACCTCTGACCGTTTTTCCTGTGGTTCCAATGCAGGCTGCTTTGTCATTGGTGCCCCCTATCTACCATCTTACAGAGCTAGGTGGAAGCTTGAGGGGTGGAAGCTGACCACACGCCCTTCTCATGCCTTAGGTGGAAATGAGGCCGAGAGATCAAGGGCCCCAGCCTTCCTCAGCCAAGGCCCCACAGAGAGTCGGAGGGACAGGACCCAGTCCCACTTCCTCCTGCTATTCCACACGTCCCACCCCCACCCCTGCGGGGCCTCCCACTGACCATGGTTCCTCATGAAATGCTTGATTTCTGTACATTCCAAAAAGCGTATTCCTTTTCTGTGTTTGAATTTCTTAACCTCTCCCGGGGCCTCTCAAGTACACAGGTGCTCAAGGGACACCCCCTGCCCTGTGACTGTGTCCCGGACTGCCCTGGCTCAGACCCAAGGGCTTCTATGCAAAGCTGGGAGCAGATGGGGTGCAGGGAAGATGCAGTCTCGTCTGTTTTCAAGGTGGCCCTCGGTGGTAAATGGCAGCCATCTTCGTCACTGTAAAACACAGAAAGTTCATTCCCTCTCTGGACTTTGACTTTCTCATCTGCAAAATGGTTAGAGATAAATGAGTTACCTGCTCAGGGTCTACCACAGTCTGTAAGACAAGGGCTAAAGGAATTGAACCAGAGGGGGTCTCTAAATCCCTTCAGGCCCTCAGCATGACTGCAACCAGGAGGCATTTGATAAGAACAGGCTAATGGATGAATGAAGAAAAAGTGTAAATAGCTAATGCAAATATAGCAGGGGCCCTAAACCAAATAGTCTCAGAGCTCTAGTAGGCAAAGGAGAGTTAATCTCTCCAACCCTTGTTTTCCTTATCTGCAAAACAGAGATAGTAAACATTTACCACCCATGGCCATCTTGAGGATTAAATAGAAGAATAGAGAGAAAGCTCAGAGCCCAGTGCATTAGTGCCCCCAGGGCATGGGGCTGTCCCGTTTACCACCTCATGGTTTGGCTGTGGGAGATGAACAGAACCTAGTGCCTGGTATACAGTAGATACTTAATAAATGCTTGCTATCCACATTAAGAGCCATGTGCCAGGGCTGACTCACTGAGAAGTCTGCAAGACTCAGTGGAAGGTCAGGCCTGAAGGTCACGGGGTGAATGAAGAAGGAGATGCAGCGAGACCAGAGGTCTGTGAGGGCCTCATCCAGACACAGGGAAGAGGGTGTGTTTCCAAGAGCCCCCGTGAAGTGGAAAGAAGGCAAGGTTTGGTCTCAGACACACCTAGGTTCAAGTTGTAGCTTTGTCATTCACAAGCTGTGTGACCTTGGGCAAGTTACTTAGCCTCTCTGAGTGTGTGTTTCCCCTCGGTAAAATGAGGGTGGATAATGTCCACCTCTCAGGATTCCTGGGGAGATTATATGAGGGTGTGTATATGAGGCACCTGGCACAGAAAAGCCATTCAACATGCATCAGTGACTTCCTTGCCCTTCCCTGCTTCCCTGCGCACAAACTTGAGAATAAGGGGCCACTGGCACGTTGTAGGAACTGGGAAGACTCCCTGGAGGAGGCTCTGCCTTGGCTCTGAGAAGGCCAGGGGAGGCTGAGTGTTGGACTGCAAAGTTCCTTCTCCTGAGGGCATCTCTGTGTCACTGTGCGGTGGGACAGACGGCTACCCCATCAGGCTGCCTCTAAAAATAACCTCCCATCTTGCTGTCAGCACTGGCACTTGCTCAGGGCTTCCTCTTGGCGCTGCCCCAGCCCTGGCCTGGTTCTGTTTATGGCTCTGCGTGGGGTCTCTGCGGAGCAGTTCCAGCAGAACCAGAGACCTGGGAAAAGGTGGCGGTGCTTCTCAGAGCAGGGGACCCCTAGGCCCCAAAGGTATGGGCTGAGGACGAACTGGACCAAGCCCAAGGGTCCTCTGCTAATGCAATCTGAATCTCACACCTGGCATCACAGAGGTTTGAAGGAGGAGGCTCCTTGGTGGCAGAGTGGTCCTATAGGGCCTGCCAGCAACCTCTGAGCATACAGACTCCTCCTTCGTGCCAGGGCTGCCCAGCCAAGGAAAGGCCCTCCTGCGAGAGGCGGCGAGGCAGGTGGGGAGTGGAGAGGTGGCCACGCGGTGTCCTTGGGCATTTGCAAGCTCTTTCCTACCCATGACCTGATCTGGCCTTGACACCTCCCCAGTCACCTGGGAGAGGAGGGCTGTGCCTTGAAATGTCTTGCTAATCCTTTACCGGGCGAGGGGCCTGGCGGACAGTAGGTGCTCAGGGAACACATACCCCAAATGAATGGATGAACACGGGCTTCGTGCCTGCACAGAGCTGGTTCTAATGTGTGTCCAAATTCTTATTGGCCCCGGGCTTTTAGGAAAGTGACTTTCCCTCTCTGAGTCTTATCTTCTTCATTTAAAAGATGGGCATAGTCCGGGTCTCCACTTCTGAATGAACCCCTCTCCACCCCTACCTCCATTTAGGCCCATGTAGGAGGTTGCAAGGAGGAAAGACAGGCAGAGCGATTCCTGTGGAGCATGAGGCTCAGCGTAGGCTCATCCCAAAGACTAACCAGCCCCTCGCCCCACCCACACCGCCTGGCTACAGGGCTCACTAGCTTCATTTTGAGGATTAAGAACCAAAGCTCTGGGCACCAAGTGACTTGCTCAAGGTCACACAGACAGAAGTGGGGAGTTAATGTTGAGCCCTGAGTCTCCTGATCCCAATGCTATACCTGTTTTATTTCTGGGTGAGGAAGAGGAAAGGGGTGTGTGTGTGTGTGTGTGTGTGTGTGTGTGTGTGTGTGTGTGTGTG
>NW_022436995.1:10983866-11031615 GCF_009761245.1 Sapajus apella
GTGTGTGTGTGTGTGTGTGTGTGTGTGTGTGTGTGTGTGTGTGTGTGTGGTGGGGGGAGGCAGGGCATTAATAAGAAAAGAGGGAGGATGAGGCTGGGCATTGTGGCTTATGCCTGTAATCCCAGCACTTTGGGAGGCCGAGGTGGATCACAAGGTCAGGAAATCGAGACCATCCTGGCCAACATGGTGAACCCTATCTCTACTAAAACACACACACACACACACACACACACACACACACGCACACACACACACACAAACAACTAAACCAGGTGTGGTGGTGTGCACCTGTAGCCTTAGCTACTTGGGAGGCTGAGGCAGAGGAATTCCTGGAACCCAGGAGGCGGAGGTTGCAGTGAGCCAAGATTGCGCCACTGCACTCCCAGCCTGGGTGACAGAGCGAGACTCCATCTTAAAAAAAAAAAAAACAGAGAGAGAGAGAGAGAAGAGGGAGGATGAAAGAGCGATTAGGCTGGAAGAATGACCCAGACCCCATTGCTCTCAGATGCCTTTGGGGAGGGTGGGTTGAGAGATGGATCAGCCCTTCAGGGACTGCTCTGGGTGAGTCAGCTCTTCTCTCTGGAGAGCGGGATCTCACACTTGTCCCCAAGCTTCAGTTTTCTCTATACCCTACAGATCATGGTGCTTACGTGCACCGGCTCGGGGACCAGATGGATCCGGATTTAAAACCCTGTACTGCCACCTACTAACTGGGGGAAAATCCCTCAGCCCCTTGGGGCATGACTGCATCTTCTGAGGTTTGGTCAACATGATGAGGGACTCCTGAGAGCTCTCTCAGGGAGTGCATGTGAACCACTGGAGGGGCGGCCGCCCATGGACGGCATTTAGCACAGTAGGGGCATGACCTGAGGACTACCGGTGATGGGTATCATGTGATTGTTGCAGGGGTAATGTGAGACACGAATGTGAACATCGGTGCACGGCACTGAGCGTGCGGTAGTGCTCCCTTGATTAATTCAACCCATCTCTATTGAGGATCATAGACTTGGCCACATGTGGGGCTGACAGGGCCTTCTCCTGGAGTGGGCTTCCAGGCAGCTGCCCGGAGGACAAAGGGCTGGGAGTGAACCCTGTAGGTCCATTCTCAGCACCCCACCCCCCACCCCAGTGCTGCCAGCTCCGAGGTGCAGTGTTGCTCTGCAGGCTGGATTCGTCACACTTGATGGGAGCATTGGAAACATCTAAGGAGGAAAAGGGAAAAGTGAAGCTGGTAATTAGCTGCTGAGGATGCTGGGAAAATCTCTCCCCGGCTCCTCTCGGGGCTCAGGTTGATGAGGAACCAGCCCCGGGGACCAGGCCTGGCTCAATTTCTCCTTTCATTAGTGCAGTTTCCACTGGCTGCTTCCACACCGGAGTTTTCATGCCAAGTTCTCAGCTTCCTCTGGGAGATGACAAGTGGTGTGGTAGAAATGGCTGTGACTCTGGATTCAAATCGCAGCCCTGACACCTATAAAATATGTCTTCTTGGGCAAGTCAGCTTCTTGGAGCCCTGGTTTCCTCATTTGTGGCAGGGGGGTAACAAGGCATCCCTAGGGGTATTGTTGTGTCAATTAAAGCAGAGAGGCAGGGTCAGTGGCTCACGCCTGTAATCCCAGCACTTTGGGAGGCTGAGGTGGGCGAATCACAAGGTAAGGAGTTCAAGTCTAGTCTGGCCAACATCATGAAACCCCATCTCTACTAAAAATACAAAAATTAGCCTGGTGTGGTGGTGTGCACCTGTAATCCCAGCTACCTGGGAAGCTGAGGCAGGAGAATCACGTGAACCTGGGAGGTGGGGGTTGCAGTGAGCCGAGATCGCGCCATTGCACTCCAGCCTGGGCAACAGTGCGAGATTCTGTCTCAAAACAAACAAAACAAAAAAAAAAAAAAAAGAAAAAGAAAAAAAATTACAGCAGAGAATGTTTACATTGTACCAGGCACACACTGAGTAATCAGCAAGTTTTAGGTTTTGAAGGAGAGTGGGTGCTGGGTGACCAAGAGCTGAGGACCCAGGAGAGAGAAAGGTGCACACCCAAGAGATGGCAAAGGGGCCCCTTTTGATGATGAGTCAGGGACTCCACTATCCTGGGGTCTGGCCCACTCTCCTTCCTGTGGGTTTCTGGTTGCAGGAGGCCTCAGAGGGGCGGGTCCTGCCCCAGTCTTCCCCACCCACACCCCAAGGAAGACTGGTTGTGGATTACTGAAATCCCAGAGTCTGCTTGTGCCATACCCTGGAGGTTGAGGAATGGGCTCAGCCAGGTGGGATCCCTGTCACTGTGTCAGCACTAAGACAAAGGGACAAGCTCTGGACCAGGAATGAGGAGGCTGGCTCAGGGCAAGTTATTCTTCTGGGTCTTGAATTCCCCATCTGGGAAACATGGCACCAATAGTATCTGTCTGCTGGGACTATGATGGAAGTCAGCACATGATACACCCAGAGACACGCTCACCCAGACGTTCCTTTTGGGGCTCCTGGGGGCTTCTGGTGCATTCTCTCTCTCTCTCTTTCTTTGTGGCGAGGATATAAGAGGCAGCAGATGCCCAGGACCTTTGCTGTGGTCTCAGGAGCCCTCACTGTGTAAATAACATTGACTCCCGGTAAGACTGGAAATTTCCATTCTTTAGGGAGGGCATTAGTGAACTCAGTGCCAGGCACTATTTTAGTCACTTTTAACCCAGGCTCCCTGGCTCCAAAGCCCACGCTCTTGCTCACTCCATGGTCTTGCTTCTTGTGAAGGATACACATAAGATTCAGAATGTGGCTCTGGAGTGAGACTGTGTAACAGTTAGCTATTGCTGCGTAACAAGTAAGTCTAAAAACTAAATAGTTTATTTTTCACAATTCTGTATGTTGGCTGGGAAGTGCCTCTGCTGCTTTCCACTGGGCTCAGCCACGCAGCAGGAGGGTGGGCTGGAAGGGCTGCTGGGCTGGGGAGTCCATGTGGCCTGATGCACATGTCTGATGCTGGAGTGCCTCAGTTCTCTTCCAAGTGGCCTCTCACCCTCTAGTAAGATAGACAAGCAGCTGTGGGGCAGCATTCCAAGGGCAAGAGCAGAAGCCGTCAGGCCTTTGGGGCCCAGGCTGCTGAACTTGCCAGTACCTTTCAGTCACATCCTGTTATTCACAGTGAGTCCAGATTGATTGGGTGAGGGAAAAAGACCCCACCTCTTGATGGGAGGAGCCTCAAAGACATTGTGGACATATTCAGTTTGCCACAAGATGGCTGGGTTTAACCCCCAGTTTGGACCCTTGCTGGCTGTAAACTTGGGTTTTTCACTTAACCTATCTGAACCTCAATCTCCTTCTCTGCAAAATGGGCACAATGCTAATCCTCCTTGTCAAGTTTTATGACGACTAAGTGAGAAAAGGGCATGAACTGCTTTGCCCAGTGCCCGAGACACAGCGCCCATTGCGATTATATTGACAGACTCTGCTCTTACATGACCTCAGAGCAGAAAAGGACTTTATGGAACTCAGAGAGGCCAGATGCCCTGGAGAGATGACAGCAGAGCCTGACAGTTAGCTAGGTCTCCCGACTCTCTGTGCAGTGCTCTTTCCGCCACATAAGCTGCCACTCTGAGACTAAGCACAAAAGACAAATATCTCAGTCTGGGGACGGCAGATCGATTTTCTCACCCTTGCTGGCTGTGATTGATTAGCGGTGCTGCCCAGCGTTCTGCAGTGAGAAAGCTGTGAGGTCTGGCCCCAGCTCAGTGGGAAGGAGGGCCAGGATCGATCAGTGATGTTTGCCCACGGTGCAGTGGCGGGGGCCGGGGCACACGCGCAGTTTGCTTGCCAAGCCCTGCTCTGGTCCTAGCTCTGACCTCACCTCTGTGGCTGCACTGAGCGCTGAGTGAACCATGTGCTCCAGGCCTTTCATGTCACAAAAGAGGACACAAGGTCCGGAGTGGTCAGGAGATTGGCTTCATGGTCACACAGCAGGACATTTCCTGGTCATCCCACGTTTCCATTCTTCCCAGATCCCTGAGGAGTCTGGATGAGTGTGTGTCTGGCTCCTGTGGCCTGAGTTTCCAATCTCCAACTTCAGAAAGGTAGAGATTACAGGGCTTTCTGCTCTGGCTGAGGCCTCAGGCAGGGTGTCCTCAAAGCACCAGCATGGGGAAAAAGGCATCTCGGCTCTTCGTTTGGATTCAGATAGCGCATTTTCAAGTTTCTTGAGCTCACAGTGACGGCCGGCCAATTCTGTTTCCACCCGAGGCTCAATCATCTCTTTCCCTGGTCTTCTGCACACGTGCGCTGGCGTGAACTCAGATGGGGCGGGCCTACGCTCAGGAGAGAGGAAGGAGCTCAGGCGCTCAGGGCCGGCAGGTTTGGAGCTCTCTTTCCGAGGCAAAGACATGACACAAATCTTCCCACTGCCCAGCCAACTCCTCCTCGTGTATCTCCCGGGGGTGATACTGACAAGGTCTGCTCTCAGGGCCCAACCATTAAGGAATTCATTAATCAGAATCCTGTTTACAGCTCTCTGGCAAGCAATCGTAATTTACTGGCTCAAACCAGACCCTGGGCCTTCCTGCAAACTGCTGTGACATTTGGTAAAACTATCAGCTGGGGACCGGGCCAGGCCGGGAGGTGTGTGTGCAATTCACGCTGACTTGTGAAATGGAGGCGCCGTGTGGGTCACAGGCAATAGGGAAGGCTGGAGGACAGGCTGTCACTGGTTCCAGGTGGCACCTTGGACAAGTCCCTTCCCTGTCATCTCACATCTGCATTGTGAGAGGTTTGGAGTAAGTCAGATGACAAGTCTGTCAGCCACAGACTTGCCCCCTCTGCTCTGCACAGGATCCACCAGTGTGGTGTTTAAAAACAAACAAAAAAGAAAATGGGATTCCCTCACCAACGTTTACAAACTGCAAATTCCACTTGAAAATCCAGATTTCTGGTACATGGGGAGTGTACTCCTATCTGGCAATGAAGGCCTGAAGCTGAGTATTTCCTGACATCTCCAGATGGGTCTGTGGTCTCAGGTTTGCCAAGGTTAGCACTGATCCCTGCTGCTAGGCATGGGCCCAGGGCCTCCATGTACGGTTGTGCAGGTTGCACACTACTGTAGAGTCAAAAGGGAGCTGAATTCCTACGATCCGCCGGCATGCCATGGGCACTCACGTGGAATTCTCACAATGGCCTTGTTTGGGCCAGCCGTGGTCCTGCCTGGGCCCACAGTTTCTGTAGTTTGCATTTCACAGAGGGCCAAGGTGGGGCTTCCTCAGAGCTACAGGTGGGGACACTGGCAGACCATGGGCTGGGAGGCCTTGGGGAAATCTCTACGCCTCTCTGGGCCACAGTTTCCTCGTTTTAAAAACAAGGGCATGAGCTAGCTGATCTCAGAGGCCCTTCCAGCTCTAGGAGAGTATAATTTACTGGGGGGAAAGAGGTCATGGCCGGGGCACCTGAGTGGGGAGCTGGGCTGTGAGCCTTGGCTCTGGGGAGAAGGCTGTAAAGCCCAATAGAAGCCAGCAATAGGGGCACAGCATCGACTGAGCACAGCCCTCCTGCCCCCAGCCTCATCTTTCAGTGCTCTTCAAGGCAAACGCTGGCCATCGGTGCTGGAAAAATGTACAATCTGGCCTTTTTCAGAAAAAGTTGATTGACCCCTGCCCTAGACCCACTAGTGCCCATGAAATTGGAGTCCTGATCAACCATCAGCCCGTTTTTCATATTTTACAAATGAAGGAAATGAGGCACAGAGAGGTTAAGCAACTTGTCCAAGGTCACACAGCTAATGAGAAACAGAGTTAGCCTCTGAATCTAGTGAGTCTGACTCTGGAAAAGCACTTTTCCAAGGTAGTGAGATTTCAAAGCACAAACCAATGCCCAGAGCACTGGCTAGAAAATGGACAAGGTACGGCCCCTGTATTGGGGATTTTATTCTAAGCCACTCTCCTCCCTGGAATATATATTTTAGTTGATCACCAGAAGAGGGTTTATATAGGAGAGGTGTGTAATTCATGCTTTCTTCTGAACCTTGAAAGTGGGGCCGTGTTATAGTACTAGTCCACGAGGCTCATTTAGAAAGTGCTATTTGCACATGGCAGCCAGCGAGAGAAGGGTTCACTAAGTCACTGCCTAGGGCAGGGCGAACACTTAACTGATTTAGGAGAATGAACAGGGTACAAGCAATCCTGAAACTGTATTTTTATGGTTGATCCACAGTGTAGGTCCTTATAGAATATTGTTTGTTTCATGTTTGTTTCATGGTGATGGATGAACAGGTTTTACTTCCACTAAAAAGAAAAAAAAGCATTCTTTGGAACAGGTCCTTAAGGAATACCACTTAGGCAAACTTACTTAAAATCTGATACACCTCATGATGATAAATATTTTATGTAAAATACGCTTGTTACATAATGCCATGTAAGTGTTTACAATTAATCAGTTTTTTTTTTCAGAATACTTTTATTATTTGGTAAAATAGGTTGACAGAATGGATTGCTATCAGGATGTCTTATGTGCAGTGTATGTTATTGCTCCTCTCACATGCTAGTGTTCCTTCACCTTGAACAATATAAATAAGTTTGAGAAAAGGAAACACATGGAAAGTTAGTATCACTACGCTGAGTTAACGTTTAAAATCAGAACGAGGCTAGGCACGGTGGCTCACGTCTGTAATCCCAGCACTTTGGGAGGCTGAGGCAGGCAGATCACATGAGTTCAAGAGTTAGAGAGCAGCCTGGCCAACATGGTGAAATCTTGTCTCTACTAAAAATACAAAAATTAGCCAGGTATGGTGGAGGGCACTTGTAATCCCAGCTACTTGGGAGGCTGAAGCAGGAGAATCACTTGAACCTGGGAGGTGGGGGTCGCAGTGAGCCAAGACCACGCCATTGCATTCCAGTGTGAGTAACAAGAGCAAAACTCCATCTAAAAAAAAAAAAAAAAAATCAGAACCAAACACCTGAGTAGATGCTACACCTCTTCCTGGAAGTTGCTCTTTAAGATTCTGATGACTAAAGGCAAGCCCCTAGGTCGACAGCACCAACAGACAAAACCCTGAACAGCTCAGGACAGTCATTCCAGTTTACTTGCCGGACCAAGCGGCTGTATGTCATTGACAGTATATTTCATTACTACCAAACGCAAAATGAATGCCAATCGAGGCATAGATTTGAAATATGAAAACAAACTTGTAACCTGATAAGTCATCTTTGGGCATTTTGGAATCTTCTGGAAAAATATGATTTTCTGCGCAATGGTGTGTTCTCTAGTTTATACACAACTTACTCATACATTATCTCATAGTCTATACTCTATTGGAGTGTGATGGACATTCCCATTCCCATTGCACAGCCAAAGAAATTGAGGCCCAGAGAGTCCAAAGGCTTCACCCAGCAGAGCTGTCTTCACCAGCTCGTCTGTGCCTCAGCTCTGTACTCTTTGAATGTGCCGACTCTTCGGTTGAAAACAGCACAATTGGCCAGGTGTGGTGGCTCACACCTGCAATCCCAGCACCTTGGGAGGCCGAGGTGGGTGGATCATGAGGTTAGGAGTCCAGACCAGCCTGGCCAATATGGCAAAACCTCGTCTCTACTAGAAATACAAAATTTAGCCAGGTGTGTTGGTGCGTGCCTGTAATCCCAGCTACTCGGGAGGCTGAGGCAAGAGAATTGCTTGAACCTGGGAGGTGGAGGTTGCAGTGAACCGAGATTGTGCCACTGCACTCCAGCCTGGGTGACAAGAGCAAGACTCTGTCTCAAAAAAAAAAAAAAAAAAAGAAAAGAATACAATTGTACTTTTTTTCACTTTATCTCCAGTTGTCGTTAATTCTGAGGGCTTCTTCCAACAAATCCAGAAGAATGGGTCTTGAAAATACAGCCCACAGGCTATGCTTTTCAGAGGTCAGGCCTGGCAGGCAAGATGGGTGTGCTGGAAGAGCCCCTTTGCAGGGAGTCAGTGGCAGAGGAGATGAGGAAAGGAGTGTGGTTTGAGAGCCTACCTCTGCCTCTCAGGCCTCGTAGGTTGAAATGAAAAAATCTACCTAAGGCTCTTGGCCACTCAGGGTTGGCCATTATCATTCAGTATGCTGGTTCATTTACTACTCTGCCCCAAGATCAGACTCATACACCAAGTCTATACCCAGTTCTTGACTTAATGACTGGAATTTGTTCCTGAAAACTGCTGCTAAATGAAAATCTATTAAGTGAAAAACTCATTCCATACATTTTAATAGGAAAAATGATAATTCCTTTTATCCCCATCTACTGTTTTAAGGCTGCCTCGAGGGCAGACTCTCCAAGGATATGGTCTGGGAATTTACGCGTCTGCAAAGCTCCACAGGTGATTCTAATGCATGCCCAGGCCTCAGAGCTCCCCGACTCCTTTCTCTTCCTCCTCCTCCTCCTTCTTCTTTCTCCTTCTCCATCTTTTTTTTTTTTTTTTTTAATTAGAGATGGGATCTCCCTGTGTTGCCCAGGCTGGTCTCGAACTCCTGGGCTCAAGTGATCCTCCCGTCTCAGCCTCCCAAATTGTTGGGATTACAGGCATGAGCCACCATGCCTGGCCAGCCCCTTCCTTTTTCCTTTGAAGAGCCCGAGATCCCCTCACACCAGCCCCAAGGTCTGAAACTCTACTAGGTGTTTTATACCAAATAGTGCTTTACAGTCACTATAGCCTCCTAAACACCATTTTACAGATGAAGGAAACATTTTACAGAATGGAGACTGGCTGAAGGCCACCCAGACACTATGGCAGTGCCCTGGGCCAAATCACAGGCGGGTCCATTCTGAGGCCTGTGCTCTCTGACCTGCGTGTGTGAGGAAGGTGGCTTTGCTAACCCAGGATTAGACCTGAGGGTCTCAGATCATCATCTGCCAAGGACTGAAGGTTCCAGTGTGCCTGGCCTTAGCTGCACCTCGCACGTATACAGCTGAGGGGCCCTGGTGTTTTTACACAGGGTCCTGGTTTACGGTTTCCCCAGAGATTTCCCAGTTAATTCCAGGCCCTCTTGGTGTCAAC
The DNA here is from genome assembly GCF_009761245.1 of Sapajus apella. Taxonomy (NCBI): domain Eukaryota; kingdom Metazoa; phylum Chordata; class Mammalia; order Primates; family Cebidae; genus Sapajus; species Sapajus apella. Next base: position 10,992,841 of record NW_022436995.1, read on the forward strand.
GGGAAGAGATGACCAGCAGGGGCATTTGGTGGGTGCTGCCTGGCCCTCACACACCTCATATATCAAAGCGGGCACCCTGGGAGCTCCGGCACGGTGAGGGGGTTGATTCAGGGCAGCCAGGTGGAATCACCCGTGTCTCCTCCCCAGCCAGCGGGCCTTCTGTCTGGAGGCCAGGGCGGTGAGTGATTTCCATTCCGCCTGGGAGACAGTGCGCGCCTGTTCTGGTGGAGCTGTGTGTGTCAAGAGGTGAGAGACACTCCTGTCGCCAGAGGGCTTTCGGCCTCCCTGGAGAGACCAGACACACACTGCGGAAGGGAATGAAGCAGGTGCACATGCGTGTATGTGCGTGTGTGTGTGCACGTGTATGCACTTGCACAGAAAGTGCACCTATGATCTGTGAGGTAGGAGGGAGGAGACTAGAGAGAAGGAGGATGAGAGGTACTGAGAACAAGGGAGAAAAGAGGAGGAAAGGGGGACGGCAGGAGAAGGAAGAGAAGGGGGAGGAGGGGGAGGGAGGGGAGGAGAAGAAAAAAGTGCAGGAGCTGGGCCAGAGATCTCAGGGGCTTCATTTTCCAGCTGGCACCCCACTCCCTGGTTAGATGCAGGGTCAGCACTATGCCCTCAGGCCTAGGGGAGGTCCAGCAGGTGGTAATACACAAGAGGGAGGGCGGGCATGCGCAGTGGCTCCCACCTATAATCCCAGCACTTTGGGAGTCTGAGGCCGGGAGTCTGATTCGAGACCAGCCACAGTGAGACCCTAGCATGGTGGCCTACACTTGTGGTCCCAGCTACTCAGGAGGCTGAGGCAGGAGAATCACTTAAGCCCAAGAGGCGGAGGCTGCAGTGAGCCATGAATATGCCACTGCACTCCAGCATGGGTGACAGAGTGAGACCCTGTCTAAAAAAAATAAAAAAAATAAAGTGAGATGGGCCAGTTGCAAAGTTGGAGTGGACCGAGGCTGACTGGAGAGTCTTGTCTAAAGGTCTCAGCCTCCGGAAGCTCCAGCTTATTGTCGCCGTGTGGAGCAAGAGCTCCGTGTGGCCAGATTTTCCAGTTTTCTAATCCAGAAGCTGAATTCCTGTAAAAATTTCCAATGTTTAAAGCCTGGCTTGGGCCAAACAACACACATTTCTGGGCCAGATTCTGCCTGCTCTGTGTCTGACCTGTCTCTTGGCTTAGAAAAGAGCACGGCTTTGGGGTCAGATGAACTGTGTGTGTATATTATCTGCCACTTTCTGCCTGCCGGGTCCCAGACAAGTTATTTAATCTATGAGTCCCTGTTTTCTTATCTGCAAGATGTGGATAAGCTTGGCTATCTCCAAGGGTTGTGGTGGGATTAAAGATTACACTTGGCAAGAGTGCCCTGCAGGGAGCTGGCAACTAGCACGTAGTAAGTGATCAACAAACATCAGGTCCGTCTGTCGTTAGCTTGCTGTTCTCAGGCAATACTTCTTAGAAACGCCCCTTTGAACATCTTTCCTCTCGGAAACAGTCTCCCTTGGTTCACAACGACAAGGTGGACAGTCCGTTCATTTGGATCTGAGACTGGCTGGATTGTAGTTTACTGGCTGATGTGTTTGAGGAGGCTTTCTTCCCCAAAGCGGAGGACGCATGCAATCGGACATATGAAGGCAGGCATTACCCACTGTAGCCATTCCACCTTCTCCCTCTGAAAGAGACTGAAGCTCAGAGAAGGGAAGGCTTGCTCAAGAACACCCAGCAAATGTCAGTGGCAGAGCTAAGAGGAGAATTCAGTTTCGTGGCTCCCAGCCCACGGCTGTCTGCACCCCTTCTTTCAACTGAAAATGAGTCTCCAGAATTGGGGGTAAGGGGGATTCGGGAGACCCTGGTTTTCTCGCAGAAGGTACTGTCAGGCCACCTCTGGGTGAGCTGGAGCCTGAAGAAACTCAAGCCTGCCGATCTGGCAGACCTGCAGGCTCTCTCCAGCCTTGGAGCCCCTGAGCCAGGGAGGACAGCTTGGGAGCAGAGCCTGGCCTGGGCCACCTCTGGCCCTGGGCTCCAGCCTTCCCTGTGCTGGTCCTGACTGTGCATTGCTCCCCTACGCAGGTACATTCATACCCTCAGCCTCCTCCTCAACAGGAGTGTGCATTCATTCAGAGCGGGGACCTCCATCTTGCCACCTCGGTACTTCCCATGACAAATCGAGAACTCAAGACCTAGTGGGCGCTCAGTGAAAGCTTGCTGAATGGAAAGAATGTTGGAAGAAGGACTGACTTCCTGTCTACGAGAGGAGCAAAAACAAATTGAGAACACCACCGCCAAATGCCGACAAGATAGCAGCGGTGAAACTGGTGTAGGCAACCCCTGCTGGAGTTGCGTTTGGAATTGCTACGTCTTTTAAGAAGCGGTTGCACCACATATAGGATGCACTCTACAGCTGTTCCACCCCTTTGACCTAGCAGTTCTACCTCTGGGAATAAACAAATGGTCTTGGCTTTCTTTAGTCACCATTTTTCTCCCCATGGCTCCACTTATTTGAATAACTTTTTCCTGTTTTTTCCCTCCCAGAGATTTCTTGCCCAGAGACTTCTTGAAGTGCTTCTGCTGTCCTGGTCCAAACTGCTTTTAAAGGAACGTTAACTCATGAGCAAGGCTGGCACTTTGAAGTCCATTCACGTTAGACACACAGGAGATGGCAGCCCGGACAGTGTTGGAAGCCAAGCGTGCTGGCAGGCCTGGTTTTTCCTTCTGTTCCTGGGGCTGTCCTTGTGCTTGTGGGGGGGTTGGTCATGTTTGCCTTTGGTGCTCTCCCGCCATCTCCTTCGAAGTCCCCTTTGCCTTTCCTCTTCTGAAATCTTGTCCATTTCTCAACAGGTGAGAACCTTGAAGGCTTCCGCCCAGGAGGGCCTGATATGTGTTCCCTCCTTACTGGAAGAACTGGTCTCCTAGGATGGATTTCTGGGGAGAGAAAGGGAGAGCACACTGGGTGAGTATCAGGGTGGTTGCAGGAGGCAGGTGTAGATGGCAGGACAAGATGTACCTTTCTAAGTAGCCCCAAAAGGAGCAAAGACAAACTGAAACAGAGAAGTCCAGTCACATAAGTACCCGCTGTGAGAGTCAGAGAAAAACTCAAATGATTTCTAGCCAGCGTTATACTGTCACTCCAGATTCTCCAGTTGAACGGAGCACAGCTTCTGATCAGATTTGTGTCTTTGGGAGAAGAGCTTGCATACAAATAAACAGACACGTTTCTGAGACCCACAGGAGTGATTTTGTAAGAGAGGAGTTGACAGTGGGTCTAGGGGCTTTCTCTTTCCACGCCACGTGCCTTGGCAAAGCCTCTGCCCTATTCCTCCACACAGCACGGTCAGATGCATTTGCACAGGGGCTCCTGATCTTACTGTTTCTTCCTTTGCTATGAAATGCTGTGTTCTAGACAGCTATTCATCTTTTCAATGAACATCTAGTTTTGGCTTCCCATTGCTACAATCTTCTGGAATACGCCACCTTAGGCCACCTACACATCCCCATTTCACAAACATCACTGCAGTCCATATCCTGGGACATAGGCCTTTGTGGATCCCTTGTTCTGCAAGGGAGAGACAAATCTCCACCTTCCCTGAGAAATTTACCTGTGAACACATGGTATTGGAGAGGTCCTCAGGGATGGTTTCGTCCAACTGGTCGATTTTCCAGATGAGGGTTCTGAGGATCCAAGAGGGAAAATAACTTGCTCCCAGTCACCCATCCTTTGAACTGGTGGCAGAATCTGACTACAACCTTGGTCTACCTCCTCCTCCTTCCCCCTCCCCAAATTTAGAAAATTACCAGGTGACAAGGGGCGTAGCCAGGTAGAGACACACAGATTCAGAGCAGGACAGAAGCTTGACTAGATGGCAGCAAGGGGGAATGAACGAAAGACTTTGAACCTCCAGGTTTATCTGTCGTATGAAAGATACAGAAGTCTGACCGTAGCTGCCTCGTCACTGCCGGGTGTGTGTGTGTGCATGTGTGAGAGCTCTGTGTTTCATCCTGAAAAGATAATGATACCAGCAGTGATGTTGCCTCTACAGAGAGAGCAAACAAGCCTGGAGCAGAAGCAGAGGGAAGACACTGAGGAACAGCCAAGTCAAGCCAGCTGTCCTCTCAGCAGCAAAGGTGGTTTCCGAGCCACGTGCTGCCGCATGCTCCTGAAACCAGAATTGCCTGTGTGTGAGTGGCAACTCAGGAGAGTCTCTCCTAGACACTTGTGAAGTCACCAGGGGGGTTCTAGTAAAAATAACACATGCCATAGAGAACTTTGGACTTGTCAAAATGGGCTCTTATGTCTTATCACAGGATTTCCTTTCAGGCTGGGTGTAATCTTTTTTTTTTTTTTTTCTTTTGAGATAGAGACCCCAGCCCAGGCTGGAGTTCAGTGGCACCATCTCGGCTCACTGCAACCTCTGCCTCCTGGGTTCAAGTGAATCTCCTGCCTCAGCCTCCGGAGTAGCTGGATTATAGATGTCTATCACCACACCCAGCTAATTTTTGTATTTTTAGTAGAGATGGGGTTTCGCCATGTAGGCGAGGCTGGTCTTGAACTCCTGACCTCAGGTGATCCTCCCACCTTGGCCTCTCAAAGTGCTGGGATTACAGGCATGAGCCACTGTGCCCAGCTGTAATCTTAAATGCTTTAAAAAAAACCCATAAAAGACTATGTTCATTGTTAAAAATCTAAAAAAATACAAACAGGTATAAGAACAATAATTTTAAAATTTCATGATCTTTAAAGTATTTGTTTTGTGAAAATATTAGAAAATTTTATTCCTATTGTTATAAAATTTATTTTTTCACCAAATATTTCATGGCTGCTACCTCTTCTCGCCTCCGCCTTTTTTTTTTTTTTTTGAGACAGGGTCTTGCTCCATTACCCAAGCTGGAGTGCAGTGGCACAATCTCTGCTCACTGCAGCCTCTGCCACCCAGATTCAAGCAATTCTCCTGCCTCAGCCTCCTGAGTAGCTGAGATTACAGGTGGGCACCACGCCCGGCTAATTTTTGTGTTTTTAGTAGAGATGGGGTTTCATCATGTTGGCCAGGCTGGTCTTGAACTCCTAACCTCAAGTGATGCACCTGCCTTGGCCTCCTAAAGTGCCGGTATTACAGGTGTGAACCACTGCACCCAGCCAAGCTTTCTTCTTTATGTCTTTAAGTAGTCTTCACAAGCATTATTGTAAAAGACTATATAATATTCCATGTGCGACTATATTATAATTCATTACGCCATTCTCCTGCAGCGTCATGCTAGTGGACATTTATGTGGTTTTTGAAATTTTGCTCTTATAAATCTGGGACAAGCATTGTTTGACATGCATCCATCTTTGCCCCCAGTTCTGACAATTTCCTTGGATTAGATTCCTAGAAGGATGCTTGCTGTGTCAAAGGATTTTAGGGGAGCGGGGTTCTTAAAATTAATAACACCAAATTGCTTTCTAATGCATGAAGGTTCTGTTAGTTCATATCTGTGCCCACATGGAGTAATATATTTTTTTAAAGTTTTGCTAACTTAATAGTACAAGCATGATTTATAATGCATTTTTATTTATTTGCGTTTTTGTGGTCATTAATTTGGATTTATCTTGTGAATTTTTCATGTATATTTTGTTGATTCTTCCACGGGTATTCTAGTTGTTTTCTTATCCATTTGATTGACTCTATATATTCAGGTCAATCTTTCCGTCTTTTTATTCTCTCTTGAGATAAATGTTCTCAACCTTGTATGAGCCTTTTTAGTTTTCTTTATTATGTTTGCGAGCATTTGAAAGATTTCCATTTTTCTTTGGTCAAATGTATTAATTTTTCTTTATCTCGCTTACTTTCATGTCTTTTATCCTTCTGGAGCTTGTTTTCCTGCCATTTTAAGAGCGAATATTTATCTTTGCTTTCTTCTGGAGTTTTATGGCTTTGCTTTTTATGTTTAGCTCTTTAATCCTCTGTAATTTATTTTGGAATCAAGTACGATGTGAAGATCTAAACTTATTTAATTTTCTAAATCGTTAACCAATTGCCTTACCACCAGTCAATCAGTAATTTTTGTCTTTCCTTGCTCCTAGGAACTGCCACCTTGTCATCAGCTGACTCTACATATGTAGCTAGTGCGTTTATGTCCTAAGCTTTGCTTTTAGGTTAGTTTTCTTTTTCTCTTTCATTGACCTACCTAATAATTTTTGTGCTGCAACCATACTGTTTGCTGTAAGGATTATAGCCTTGTATTATAATATTTTCTTGCAGAGATGGTCTCTTCTCATTTCACATAATTCTCAAAATCTTCTTGGCTAGCCTCGCCTTTTCATTTTTCCAGGTGAAAATTAGAATAATTTAGAAATTTAGAATAACTTGATCAAGGCCTAGATGCCATAGTTTAAAAATAATTGCATTACATTTATAGATTAATTTGGGGAAGAATGAACATCATTATAAGTCTTATAAGAGTTAGAGGGTGTCTTATAATAATTATTATATGAAGACATAATAAGGCTTCTGCTCTGAGAATGTGTTGTGTCACTCATTTATTTAAGTCTTTATATCTCTGAAATGTTTTATTATTTGCCCATGTTGTCCTGCTTCTTTATTGTGAAGGCAATTCATATTTATAATTTTGTGGCTATTGTTAATGGTATCTTCCTTTCCAAATTTTTGTTTGTTTTTTGTTTTTTTGAGACAAAGTCTTGCTCTGTGGCCCAGGCTGGAGTGCAGTGGCGCGATCTCATTTCACTGCAACCTCCGCCTCCCGGGTTCAAACGATTCTCATGCCTCAGCCTCCCGAGTCACTGAGACCACAGGGGTGCACCACCACACTCAGCTAACTTTTGTATTTTTTAGTGAAGACAGGGTTTCACCATGTTGCCTAGGCTGGCCTCATACCCCTGGCCTCAAGTGATATGCCCGCCTTGGCCTCTAAAAGCGTTGGGATTACAGGCGTGAGCCACCGTGCCTGGCCTCTTTTCTATTTCTTTTAAAAATAATTGTATGGTGTTTTCACATTTAACTTATTGATATGATGCCTTATATTAGCAGGTCTCCTAATATTAAATCGTGTCCACATTCCAGGAATAAAAATTACTTGATCATGGCCCATTAATGTTTTCATTTAAGGCTGCTTTTGCTTTGCTAGTATTTTATTTTGGATTTTTGTGTCAATATGACAGATTGTTAAGAAGGCCAGATCTGGAATGAGGCTGCCTGCGTTTGAAACCTGGCCTTGCCACTTCTGGCTGTGTGTCCTTGGGCAAGTTCCTTACCTCTCTGATTCTCCACAAAAACAGGATAGCACTGGCATCCAGCTCAACTCCCAGGGTTATAAGAATTCAATAAGAGCAATATGTATAAAGTATTTCCACATTTATCTCATCCAAACCTCATGACCCTGTGAATTAGGCATTGTCAGCTAGGTTTAATAAAAGAAAACCGAGGACCAGAAAGGTTAAGTGACTCGCTCCAGCAGTTCACCTCTGGTGAATTGCTGATGAGATGTGTCTTCTCCACTTCTCTTTGCTGCCTCTCAGTAATTGAGAGACATTTGCTGTTCTTCAAAGAGCAAGCCGTTCTACATCTGCTTACCTTAGACATATAATCTCCTTTGTTCTGAAGGACTGTATTTTCTTTGTCTGAAAAACTTCTACTTATCCTTCAAAACCCAGGTCAGAAGGTCCTTTAAGTTACCATGGCATCTAATGCTTATATTTTTGTACCTGTCACACTATTTTGCAGCAGTTTCATCTTCCCCCAGGGTCCTAGGCCTCCAAGTAGGGCTCACCCCCATCTGTTGAACTGAGTGATAGGCTCCAAGTGAGAAGCAGCGTGGCCTGGGAGAAAAGGTCCATGTTTCGGAAATCAACTGGAATCTAATTTTTAGTTCTACCAACAACAACAACTTATCTTTCTCCTCCCCAGCATCATCTTCCTCTTCTGTAAAATAGGAATAATATCCCAAACTCACAAGGCAGTTGTGGAGATCACACACGGGTAAAGCCCTTAGCTCAGCGCCCAACACATAGTAAGTGCTTAATAAACACCGTTCCTTCCTTTCCTCTCCTCTGACACCTCTTTCCCCACAGGAGAACCACAACCTTCAGGCCAGGGGTCATTTCCCACACACCTTTCTCCCCACTAGTATCTAGCACAAGCCAAATAAGAAACGCTTCTTGATCAAGTCTCCCTACAACCTTGTGAAAAAGGAAAGGATTTGTGTACCCATTTCACAGAAGATGAACGGAGGCCTTAAGGAGAAAAGGACCTGCCTAAGGTCACAGAGGTGAGTAAGCAGCAGAACCGGCACCGGCACCTAAATTCCTCGACCTAATTTCCACTCAAAGACATTGTTTCTCTGGCCCTAAAATGGGGCTGCACTTACAGAAATGCATTCCTCGGCTGGGCGCGGTGGCTCACGCTTGTAATCCCAGTACTTCGGGACGCCGAGGCGGGGAGATCACAAGGTCAGGAGACTGAGACCATCCTGGCCAACGTGCTGAAACCCCGTCTCTACTAAAAATACAAAATATCAGCCAGGTGTGGTGGCGCGCACCTGTGGTCCCAGCTACTCGGGAGGCTGATGCCGGAGAATCACTCGAACTGGGAGACAGGGGTTGCAGTGAGCCGAGATCATGTATGATCAAGTATGTTACCCTCTTATAGCATTTGGGGGCTGAGTTCAGCACTGGGGCTAGGGCATCAGCACTCCTAGGAAGAAATCCCAGCTCTGCCACTTGTGATAAAAAACAAGCGACAGAATCAGGAGTCTTGTTTGACCCTTTGTTTTCCAAACTCAGCGACACCATGAACAACCCGAACAAGACCAACGACAGCAACACCAACAATCGGACTCGCCTAAGAGCTTCAGATGAAGCGTCTTTATGCCTACTTTACAGATGAGGAAATCAAGGCCACAAGATGCTAAGTAAATTGCCCGGATTTGCAGCCGCGGCGCGGCCCGGAAGAGCGAGGTTGCAAACCTGGGCCATCTGGCTGCAGATGCTGCCTGGATTTTGTTTTGAGAGATGCTCTGGAGTTCTGAGCAAGCCCTTGTGGGTGTGTGAGACCCTTGCTGGATGACAAGTGGCCCTCTCCATCCAGAGTTAACACCAAAATATTCAGAGGCACGAAAATCAAAGCAGCAGCCAGGAGCAGCGTGGCCCCAGGGAACTGAATGGCTATGTGACCAAAGGCAGCAAGAAAATACCAGGCTGTGGCCAGGCAGGCTTCGGCTCCAATCTCAGATCTTGGACTAGCTCCAAGGCCTGGCCCAGGGCGAGTCACCTCATCCTCAAACCTCAGTTTCTTTGTCCAAGAAATGGGATAAGAATAAAGAGCTGTTGTGAGGTTTGGCCTGCCTTGCTTTTTCATACCATGCAGTCGGTCGCAGCCCAGGCTTGGCGGTTTAGCTTTGGGAGGGGGTCCTCTCCCCACCTCCCTTCCCCACCAAGTCATCAGGCGCCTGCCTCATTCTGGCCAATGTCTCAACAGTGCTCTCTCCTCCTGCCTTTGATCTCCAAGCCACTCTGCCCCCAGGGTCTTCGTCTACTAGTGCCATTCCCCAGCCCGGAAGTCAGCAACTCCCCACCCCTACCCTGTCCTGACGCCGACCCCCTCCATGGGCACACACATGCGCCCACATGAAATGATCTTGACTTGGGTTCTTCCAAAAGCAGAGTCAAGGCCTCAAGGGCAGGTGGTTCATTTGAGGGCTGTCCCAGAAAACACCAGCAGGGAGAAGAGAAGTGAGAGTGAGAAGGAAGGCGTCCAGGACAGACAGGGGTGTTCTCAAGCCAGTGGCCGCTGTGGATGCTGGGGCTCAACTTTCTTGGGAATTCCCAGGAAAGAGTCTAAAACATCGATCTCAGAGCTGCGCCATTTGAGGGCCAGGGAGCTGGGCTATGACTCCACAAGCTCTCACTAATTACTGGGTGAGGGCTGCTCCGCAGAGACGTCCATTCCTAGTGCTACCAGTGCTTTGTTTGTTTTGAGACAGAGTCTCGCTCTGTTGCCCAGGCTGGAATGCAATGGCACGATCTCGGCTCATTGCAACCTCTGCCCCCTGGGCTCAAGAAATTCTCCTGCCCCAGCCTCCTGAGTAGCTGGGACTGAGGTGCGTGCCACCATATCCAGCTGATTTTTGTATTTTTAGTATAGACAGTGTTTCACCATGTTGGTTAGGCTGGTCTCAATCTCCTGACCTTGTGATCTGCCTGTGTTGGCCTCCCAAAGTGCTGGGGTTATAGGCGTGAGCCTCCATGCCCGGCCAGAACTACCAGTCTTTCTATGCCTGGGGGAGTGTAGACTCCAGTGACCACAGTTAGGTTCCCACTGAAGGGATTCTGACGGTGGCAGATGGAAGCTGGCAAGACAAAGGGCCAGGGCAGGGCACCGATAGACTCTGCTACACGGGTGGGCCTCACACACAGAGGCCATTTGCAGCTCCTGGGCGGCCTGATAAGCACAGTCTCCTGGGCCCCACCCTCCTCAGAGTGTCTGCTTCAGGAGGGCTGGGGTGGGCCCTGGAATTTTTAACAAGTGCCTAAGTGGTATGCTGCCGGTTATCCAGGGTCCTCGGTGAAAACCACCACGCTGTACACACACACACACACACACACACACACACACACACACACACACGCCAAATAAAATCCAAATGCCTCCGCCTAGTGTTCAAGGCACTGGGTCCTCTCCTCTAAACACAGCTGCAATCTTACCCCCGCAGGCCCCCTGCAGACACTGATGGCTTGTTTTGTCCTGTCTCTGGAGCCAACTCTCTTCCTTCTGGCCACTCTACCCTGGCTTGCTCTGTTCGCTGCTGAAATCCCGTGTCTGCCATTTCTGCCTTCTGAGACTGTGCCTATCCTTTAATTTCAGCACTTACCTCTTCAGTCCTTCCCTTGTCCCAGCTCCCGCCCCTCCTCCACTTACTCTGGGCCGTCATAGCCCCTTATCTGGGCCTCTCCAGCAGCACATGTGGCTGTCTGCCTTGTATCCCTAGGAAATAAGTGCTTGATTCATCTTCTTCATAACACCCTACAAATCACTTTGTCAAAGAAGGTCTCTTGGTTTTCAAAACCACCCTAAGACATGGGGAGTTGGGTGGTATGATTAGCTCTGTTTTGTAGATGAGGTTCAGAGAAGCCAAGTAACTAGCCCAAGGCCACACAACTGGAACTGGTTGGTTGGGCTTTGACTTTGGGTCTTCTAGGTGGAAATTCTGCATTCTGCTGGCCCTCTTGTCTCCTCTCTGCTCTGCTGGTAGCCCTTGAGGGCAGAGGCGGGAGTATCTTCAATCAATATTTGTTGGATGAGTGGTTGGGATGGGCTGGAATGAACTGGAATCTTCTTGGAGTTGTTCTCAGAATAGGCTCTTGTAGAAAAGCTTGGCCTTTGGTTGACAAAATGCCTTACGTCCTTCGTGTTGCCTCAAAGAACAGTTACCCATCTTTGCCTCTAGAACCCAGAAGCGGCAAAGACTCTAAAATCCCTGTTTGGGCTCAGAGCACCCTTTCTCAAGCTATGCTTCATCATGAACCAACAACCTCGAGCCATCCCCTTCCCCTGCCAGCAAGGCTGAGAAACCCCACGGTCATCTTATCCTTCCAAGTGGCTGCCCCGATCATCTTCACATCGTCCCAGACCCATCGGCAAAATCTCAGGAAATGTGATTGCTTCCAGTGAGGAAGGGATACCCATGACTTGTGACTTACTTCTTGATGGCAAGAAATAAAGGGTCTTGGAGTGTTGGAGAGAGTGAATCAGAACAAGGGAGAGAAAGGGGTGGGTGGGTGGATGGTGCTTCTTGCAGGGATTGGCCTTTGGCTGCAATGTCTGGGCAGAGGGGAACCCTGTTCATCATCATTGAAAAGGGAATTCAGTGTGAGGGGACCTGACCTATAGCCAAGAGATCTGGACACACTTCATTCTCTGCGTCTTGGTCTACCTGGGTACCCTGCCTTCCTCAAAGGGCGACTTTAAGAGCCAGATGAGTTAATGGTTATAAAGTTAGTTTATAAATCACAAAGCCTCATGCTATATTAAAACCGTGTTTTTATTATACAGATGGGGAAGCTGATTCCGTAGAAGTGACCAAGGACACACAGGTGATGAACACCCAGCATTCCCTGGGATATGCCTCACCACCCTGGGCTCCCAGCCTCTCTGTGCTGACGAGGGATGGAGTCCTGGGGTCTGGGGCTAGAGTTTCAGATCTAGTTCCACCTCCGGTACTAGCCTATGGCATAATCTCAGGCCAGTTACTTCACGTCTCTGGAGTTTAGCGTCTTCGTGTTTTCTTTGCAAAGAGCCCTCTTTCCTTATTTTCCTGATTGTCTTCCCTGCCGGCCATCTCATTTATAACATCTTTAGCTGCCACCTCCCTTTCTGACCTCCAGTCCACATCTCCAGCCCTGTTTTTATTCCTTGCCCCGGGACCCACCGTATGCCTGTAAAACACTCAACAGACACCAAATGCAACTCAGGTCTTTCCCCACAAACCTGAATCTCTTCTTGTATTTCTTGTCTGAATGAGTAATATCATTTTGTGTGACTCAACCACATGACAGATGATGAGGAAACTGAGGCCCAGAGAGGCTAAGACAATGGCTCAATTTACACAGCAATTGGTTGGCAGAGATAGTCGTAGGACTAGAGCTCAGATTTCCTGACTCCGGGCCGGATGTGCCATTCTACTCTCTTCCATTTGATTGGGGAGTGGCTTGAAAATATTTTCATTGGTCTCTCAGTGACAGACTGGTGTTAGTCAAGACATGCTGGGCTGTGGTGCAGTAACAATGAGCCCTGACATCTGGCATCTCAGTGGCTTGGCACTATAATGTTGATTCCTTTATTATTATTATTTTGAGATGGAGTCTTACTCTGTGGTCCAGGCTGGAGTGCAGTGGCATGATCTTGGCTCCCTGCAGCCTCTGCCTCCCAGATTCAAGCGATTCTCTTGCCTCAGCCTCCTGAGGAACTGGGATTATAGGCACCAACCACCACACCTGGCTAATTTTTGTATTTCAGTAGAGATGGGGTTTCACCATGTTGGCCAGGCTGGTCTTGAACTCCTGACCTCAAGTGATCCACCTGCCTCCGCCTCCCAAAGTGCTGGGATTGTAGGCGTGAGCCACCGTGCTTGGTCTATAATGATGCTTTCTCACTCATGGAAGGTCCAGTGTGGGTTGGGTAGCTATATTAGGGAACGCCAGGGAAACAGGATCAATAGAATCTGTCTATCATATATATTATACACGCACACGTGCGCACACACATAAATTGGGTCTGTAAGGAGATCTATTATCAGGTACCGGCTCACATGATTATGGAGGCTGAGCAGTTCCTTGATCTGCTGTTTACAGGCTGGAGAGCCACGGAAGCCGTGGTGTAGTTCAATGATCTGAGAGCCAAAGAGCTGACGGCATAGATTCCAGACTGCACTGGAAAGCCTGAGAACCAGGGGTGTCAAAGGCAGGAGATCAGTGTCCCAGTTCAGCAGGCAGGCAGAGAGGGGCGAGTCTGGCTTTCCTCTACCTCATTGTTCTAGTCAGGCCTTCCGTGGGTTGGAAGACACCCACCTATATCAGGCAGGGCAAATGCGCTTCACTCAGTCTACAAATTCATACGCAAATCTCTTCCAGAAACACCCTCACAGACACACCCAGAAATCACGTTTCACCAGATATCTGGGCATCCAGTGATCCATTTAAGTTGACGCACAAAATTAACCATCACGGTAGCCTCCTTCATCTGTAGGTACATTAATTGAAATATGTAACCAGGACAGAGAGTGAGAGAGAGAAAGAAGAGACGCTGGCTCTTAGCTTCAATCTGGAAGCTACACATCATCAGCCTGAACTAGCAACATGGTCCCAACCCTTTCACACAAGAGCCTGGGAAAGGGAGCGCGGGGCCATGCCGTGAGTGCGAACAGTCCTCGCTACAGGTATTGACCTGCCGTGTGCCAGAGAGACCAAAACCAAACCATGCGAAGAAAAAGATACCCTCTGCTGTCAAGAAGGTCACTGCATCTAGGCCAGGCCATCTACGTTTTTGGTGTGTAACTAAGAAAGGGCCCCACCCTGGGGATGCCCTGAAGGAATCTGAGGCCTGCCTGCAAATGATGGCCATGGCTGTGGAGATATCTCAGCTGGAGAGGTGGCTGTGGAGCAGGGCTGGATGAAGGGCAGTGGGCTGCAGAGATGAGAAGCAGAGGGAAGGTGGTGGGGAGGCGGGAGGAGGAGGAGGAGCTTTCTGGAGACCTGGTGCATCTAAGCCAAGGTAAGCCCCATAAGGCTGCTCTCAGTGGGGGTGGCTTGGGTGGGTTGTGCTGGCTGCCCCTGTGCTGCAGGAAGACCTCAGAGCCCTGCGTTCTCTCAGGGGATGGGCTGGGAGGCAGAACGTGATGGGGCCTGTTAGAGATGTTACAGGCCCAGTGCGGGAAGCTGTTTTGATTAAATTTGGGAGCATAATTGCAGGGTTTGTGCTGCGGTCTCATTATGGCTTTTTAAATCTTGTTAACCTCTCCTCCCCATCTCCCAGCCCCCTCGCTTCCCTCCACAACCACAGGCTGTGGCCTTAGAACAATACCAGGAATAGTTTCTGTCCCTCCGCCACGGCTTTCTCCTACTCCCCCAGACTGGATCCTGGAGGCCAGAGGGGCTCAAGGCAGGAAGCAGGGAGGAAGGCCCGGTGAGCCGAGTGGGGATTTCATGAGGCTTAGTCACCCGGAGTGCGTCTTGTGTCAGTCCTCATGCATCCAGCAGGGTGGAGGGCGGCACGAAGGGGTATTGGGCGTGATTTGAAGTGACGGTATGAGTGAGTGGAGATTGGCTTCTAGAAGTTGAGAGAGGCTGGAAGGGACAGGCTGGGGAGGGGTGGGCAGCGGCCTGGGAGGTTAGGAGGAAATGGAGAATGAGGGACGAGCTTGGTGTGGGCAAACGTGCGAGGTGCAACCTCTAGGCAGGGATTACATGAGACAGGAGAGGCCAGGCTGTGGCACAGTCACAGATAAGCCCTGGCCGTCAGTGGCTTCATGCGATAGTGGATTGCGCTTCTCGTTCTTGGAAAGTCTCAGTGGGCTGAGCGCAGAGGGATGGCTCAGTGTGGCTGTGGAGTCGTGGTGGACTGGGAGAGTGAACTGTTTGGTGCCCAGGGAGGGCGTGCTGGCAGAAGAGGCCAGGGCAAGGGGGCACGGTGGGGGATGAGGGCCTCCAGGCCTCTGCCTGCCATGCTGCAGTGGTGTGGCATCGGGCTGTGAGCTCCCCTGGGGAGTGGATGCCACCCCCAGTGGGGCTGAGGGGAGAGGGTGTTGCCTGGGGAACCAGGGCTGAGGCAGCAGCCTGGGCTGCAGGGAGAAGGTGCGGAGCCTGGCTCCACCCCTGCAGCTGTCTCTCCCCAGGGGCCCTCCAGCCACTCCTCTTCTCCCTCTGCTTCCCCTCCCACCTCGTGACTCAATCGCTGTCTTCAGCCCTGACTCTGTCCTGAACTCCCCACGCTGCGCCAATCACCGCCCTTTAGGGTCATGGCACTTTCAGCCACCCAGGATGCAGGCCTCAACCCTTCGGTCACAGACGCCCCTCGGGCCCCCACCCCATCATCCAAACATTGATCCTGTGGATTCCTCCTGCTCGATATCCCTGGAATCTTCGTCCTCAGCTGCCTCCACCCTTCCCTGTCCCGTGCCATCTGCTCGCTGCTGGCCATGTGGTCACCTTCTCACGGGTCCTTCAGCAGCTGCCCTTGCACCGTCCACCCCCCAGTTCTTGACGCTGCAGTCATAGAGGGTTATTCCCAAAATCTGGTCAAACAGCTCACTGCTTCAAACCCTTCTCTGGCTCCCTCCTGGCCCCCAAGGTCCTTCCCCCGCAGGTTCCTGCCTATCTCGTCTCTAGCCTCTCAAGCATCGAGGTGGTCTAGCAAACCAAGTCGTCTGAATGCGTCGTGCTTTTATGCGGTTCTGAGCAGCGTCGTGCACGAAGCTTAACTAGTCCTCAGACGCCACCTCTTTTAGGAAGCCCCTCTGGCTCTCACAGATAAAGCAATCCCCCCATTCTTTCAGCACTTTGCCGTAGCCCCCACTTTCTAGCATATGTTGCAGCAAATGACGTCCATGTTTCCTCTGTTCCATCAACCGCAAGCACCTCCTGGGCAGGGCCATCCTGCGTTCCCCACCAGCGTTCCCGCCCAGATTCCACAGCCGGCACTCGGATGGGGTGCAGGAGGGCCCCCACCTTACTGAATGAGTGAGTGAATGAGAGCTGCAGCTGGGGCTGGGCTTTCTGCAGAGGCTTTCTGAGTGACCAGGAACCAAACACTGGGGAACCTTTAGGGCAGAGCCTGGGCGTCACAACTAAGGCTTGTTGAATGCTTCCAGAGCTTCAGACACTGTGCTGGCCAGGGTCTGTCCATCAGAAGACACAGAAGGCCGGGTCAGAGGAGGAGGAGGAGCGATGGGCTGTGGGCAAGCAGCACACTGCCTCCTGGCAGGGTCCTACTCACATGGTCGGTGGCGGGGGGGGGGACACATGTGTGGGCAGCTCCCTTGGGGCGGGAGCTGAGCCAGATGTGGGAATATTGTCCTCTCCCAGCGCTGTCCTGGCAGTGCGGGGCTGTGTCTCAACAGCCATCTTAGGAAACACTGGCTTAGTTCTTCATGGCCCAGGGGAGGTCCCAGGGGCATTTTCCAGAGCAAAGGGACAAGGGCAGCTAAGCCATGGTCCCCACTCTGTGCCAGAATGTTCATTCCATCCATGGGGTACTCTGTCTGTCCCTCAAGGCATTTGCCTCCTGCCCCTCAGCCTGTCTCTTGCCTCAGCCCAGAAAGCCTCTTCCTTCATGCATTGAGCCAGGTCTCACCCACCTACAAGGCCTTTCTTCTAGGAAGATTTATGGGACTTGCCAACCTCCTCCCACCCTGTCAGTGCCAGTATATTGGCCTATTGTAGCTGCACGGCTGTCTGAGGGAGACCAAGCAGAGGAAGCAGAGAGCAAGCTCTCTCTGTGTGTGGACCCAAGAACTGTCCTCTCTGCACATCTGTGAAGCTGACCTGGGGTGGTAGGATGCGGGCGGGACGGGAGTCGGGACACCCAGCTCCTGCCCCTGGCTTTGTTGAAGCCTGAGCAGGCTACTTGCCTCTCTGATCCTCCGTTTCCCCATCAGTAGAATGGAGAAGTTGGGTCAGGGAGTCTTGAAGGGCTTTACAACTCTAATATCAACATCACTGAACACAGAAGCCTACCACGGCAGCAGCTGGTTAATGAGAGTCCAAGGAATGGTCCCTGATTACCCCAGGCAGGGTTATCTGACCAGCGTCCCAGGATGGGGGGGCCTCCCCAGGGGTGCATATTTTCAGCACCAGGCCCCAGATGCTGGCCAGGAAAGAGGGAGCAAAGGTTACTGAAGGTCAAGAGCAGAGCAACAGATGAAACCAAT
This sequence comes from Sapajus apella, assembly GCF_009761245.1. Lineage (NCBI taxonomy): Eukaryota > Metazoa > Chordata > Mammalia > Primates > Cebidae > Sapajus > Sapajus apella. Next base: position 11,010,251 of record NW_022436995.1, read on the forward strand.
GGCCTGTGTTTGCCAATCCAGGTTGGGGTGAGAGGGCAGAGAGCTCTGGGCAACCTGGCCAATCAGAATGGGCATGACTCTGGAGGTCTGGGTCCGAGCTGGGCTTCACCACTGCAGTGACAGGACTTTGGGTTGGTCATTTAAATACCTCTGGGTCCAGGTTCCCACTGCAAAATGGGGGAGAACAATACCTACCTCACAAGGCTGTTGTGAGCATTAAATGTCAGCACGTGCTTGAAATGGTTTGGTAGCATCTGAACTTAGCACATCATAGGTGCTCAGTAAACCTTCATTCTTTCCCTCCTCCTACCCTCTTCAGTTTCCATCAAATACGTTTGCTGATCCGACACCAGTGAGCCATACAAGGGTGTATGTCAGGCCCTCCGTTCCACCTGCCAAGGTGCGCGCTCAGTGGCCACAGTCCCAACACTGTGCTGTGCTTGGCATCTTGGGGTATCTGGTGTGGTGTTTTCCTCCCAGGCACTTAGCGTCTGCTGGAGAGACAAGTCCACACTCACACTCACGCAAACTACTAAGAAATGGATAAATGACATTTCTCCATTACCTGGGAAAGTCAATGTCAATGTCATTGTCCCACGAAAGGGATAAATGACATTTCTCCAAAAAATGACTCATGGATAATTCAGAGAATGGTGGTCCCATATGAACCATAAGCACTAGAGAGATGGGGGTTCGGGAAATGGGGTTCAGCCTGGATGGGAGTAACCAGGGCAGGGAGAGGCTACGCTGCCCGTGACCTGCTGAGTTGAGAGTAGCTGGGCTGCAGTGAGACTGGGATGCGTTAGACATGGGCCGACTGCTGAGGCCAGAGGGTCGCCAGGGCACGGTGAAGCTAGGGCTCGGGACGTGCTTCTGTGGGGAGAGCCCTGGAGTGAGGGGTTGCAGGAGTCCAGCTCTCTCGGCTAAGCCTCCTGAACTCAGGTATGTGGAGCCTGATCTTCTTCCAGGTAGCAGGCTGACAAATGGCCTTTCAACTTCTGCCAGGATTGGCTGGGATAGGATGGAGCTGGTAAGAACAACTGCACTATGAGGAGATTGGAGGGTGGGGCTGGGGCCAAGGTGGGGGCTACTCCCTGTACAGAAATTCAACTCCACCTCCATCTGTCATGGACCGCCCCTGGCAACACAAAGGCCAAGGAAATGGAATTAACATGTGCTCAGCACCTAGATGGTGCCAAGCTCACACCTGGCACTTCACCTTCAGAAGCTCATTTTCCCCATGCTGGCCCTATTCTCTTCCGATCCCAGATAAGGGAAACTGAGGCTCAAGGCTCAGAGGAGTCAGGGCCCAGAGTCTTGCAGAGAGTGGTAGGTTGGAGCCCTGTGCCCTTCCTCCTGTAACACACTGCGTCTCCGTGACTTAAAGGTTGTGCTCTAAGTTTTAGCATGGACTCCAGCTCTCCGCCATCTACCTCCTAGATTGAAACTCAGCCCGTCGCAGTGGAAAGGCTGCACTATGCCCTAGGGCATGTTCCTCATTTCATCAGCCACTGCCCTGCTAGATCATGCCTGGTTACACACGCAGCCTCCTGGAGGGCAGGGGCTGGGTCTCATTCCTGGGCCCAGCGCAGCCCTGGCACAATTGCCAGGGCAGAAGCGATTCTGGTAATTAGAGTGAGTGGTGAGTGGAACTACCCCACCCAGGCGGGTGTGTTTCTGGAATCCACGGGTGAGGTGTTTGCTGACAAGTCCGGGAGGGAGAGAGGGAGGGGCGAGGGACTGCCCACCTCCCTTGAGCAGGAATTCCTCCTAACGGGCAGAGTTCTCAGCCGATGAGAGAAATGTTGGACAGGACCCTGACAAGAGAAAACTCTAGCTGTAGCACGGAGTGAGTAATTAGATGCTAACTCATTTGCATTTCACAGGAGAGTCAGGGATGTTGGGGAAACAAAGCCGCAAAGATGAAAGACCTCTTGGAGAAGGGAACGTTGGGGACAAGAAGCTCAGACAGCCGGGGAGGGGCGGCGGCACAGGTGTGCTGCAGGCACTCAGTGGCACGGATGGCGGGATGGGGGCAGAAGGTCTGAAGGTCCCTGCCATGCCCTCGAGGGCTCCAAACAGCAGCCTGGGCTGCCTACCAGTGCCCTTGGGATGCTTTTTTCTTTGCATTTGGAATGACCAAGAGGGAGACAGCAAGACACTGAGACAGAGGCCCATAGATCCTCTCAATTTCTAGAGTAGGGGTTAACAAGGTTTACCTGCCAAGGGTCACCTGGTAAATATTTTAGGCCTTGTGGGTCGTACCCTGTCTGTCACATATTCTTCTTTGTAAAAGGTACAAAAATCGTTCCCAGTTCTAGGAACCAACCAAAACAGACCACTGCTGGCCTTGACGCCTGGGTCCGGAGCTTCCTTCTCAAGATGGAATGTAAGGCCCAATATCCATTCTGCATTTCTAACAAGTTCTCAGGTGAACACGGAACGCACTTTGATTATGGAGGGTCTGAGGTCACTCTGCAGCATGGGATCTGCGCTGCGAGACCTCATCTAGGAACTGCTGAAGGCCTTGATGGAAGGCGCCTGCCTTGTTTGCAGAACTCAGCGGTAGCCGTGGGTCCACACACTCGGAGTTCCCTCCCGAGAAGGCCCTGCTGCCCATCTGCAGGGAGCAGGGCAGGCAGGCAGCCCCAGCTGTCAGCTCCTTCAGGGTGTCTGCCTCAGCTGCAGACACCCACCTCCTTTGAGGTCACACCCTCCCCAGGGTAGCCTGCGTCTGATGACTGAGCACGATGGGAGTGGAAAGTCCTGGCTACTTCAGCTAGACACAGGATGACTCCTTGCCAGGCACTGGGGCTTGGTCGCACCTGCTTTGCAGTTTGCTTTCAATCTCCCTCAGCCTAATCCATCTCCCCTTTCCTTTCACTGGTGTAGATCTTTAATAAACCCCTGTGGTACCCCAAACTCCTTCCCAGAGTTCACTCCCAAAGAACCAGCCTGTGACACAGGCGATGGGAACACATCCTGGCTGGGGGCAATGGTGACCGCAGGTTGGGGGTTGGCACCAGCAAGATTCGCCTAGGGGCCACTACACATCACTGCAGAAACTAGAGGCATCTCAGGACTAAGACCTTCCAGGGGTCCCAGCATGGCCAGGAGGAAGCAGGGCAGAGGGAAGCAGGAGTGCAGTGGTACAGGGTCTTCTAACCTGGATGTGCTTCGTGGCTCTGTGCCACTGCTGTTCTCTGAGTCTGTGTTTACTCATAAGTAAAATGGGCCTCATGAGCCATTCTTCTGGCTGTTTTTCCTGTGGCTTCTGTTAATAAATCACCCCAACCTTGGTGGCCTAAAACAACAGGGGTTTATTATTTCACAGTTCTGGGGGACAGAAATCAAAAGTTGGCATCATTGGGCTAAAATCAATGAGTCGGCAGCGCCGTGCTTCCTTTGGAGGCTTTAGGGGAAACTTTATTCTTGCTTCTTCCAGATTCTGGGAGCTGCCAGCATTCTTTGGTTTGTGGCCTCATCACTCCGATCTTCAATACCAGCATCTTCAGCTCCCCTCTCTGTTCTCACTTCATGTCACTTTCTCTCTGTGTGTCAAATCTCCCTCTGTCTGTCTCTTGTAAGGACACCTGAGGTTGCATTTAGGACACATCCTGATCATCCAGGATAACCTCCCCGTCTCATATTCTCTAACTTAATCATATCAGCAGATATTTTTTTTTTCCTCCAAATAAGGTCACATTTACAGCTCCAAGATTAGGACCTGCTGTCTTTGGAAGCCAGTATTCAGCTGACTCCTCTTGCCATCTGCCTCCCTTGCAGGCTTTTCAGCTCTGCTTGAGTTCTCCTTCCTGAGCTGTAGTTCTAGATGCTGGCCCGTACCACTTGCTTATACAGCTCAGATGTTCTCATTCTGCCAAAAATTATTTTTAATGTATATTTATTAAATATATGGCTGCTCGGCTCACACTGTTGGTTTTATTGGCAACCTCCACAACTAATATTTACTGAGCATATACTGTATGCTCCGTGTTTTACTCGAATTATCATCCTTCTGCCCAAGGAGGTAAGTGCTGTTACAATCCCCATCATGCAGGTAAAGAGACCGGGGCAGAGAAGCGAAACGGCCCACTGTCTGCTCACGTGGTGCTGGGATTCCCGCTCTGGTTGTCTGAGTGAACGACCTTCTCATCCCCCACACATAACTGCCTCCCCGGCATGAATAGGGCTTCTCTTTGGGACTGCTTACAAAGTCCAGTTGTTTTTGGACTTCGGAGCAAGCTTCTTATCAGATTCTACACATTACAGGCATAACACAGGAAGGGCTGTTCTAGAATGCTGAAGGTCCAATTCTAAGAGCCAGGGAATGAGGTTCGTTTGGGGGCTGCGTTTGTGACCTCTGCTGTCAAGCTGAGCCCGGGCAGGGGAGGAGGGGATATCCCAGACTCTCCTCTAACCCTCTGATGGCACATCTCAGCAGCTCTTAATTACTCTTCCAACTTTGAACTGCTGGGGACTTGGAATGTCACCCTTGTTCCTGTTAAACGTTTAGGTTGAGCTTCTGGGTTCAGCTACTTATTCCTCAGCAAACGAGCAGCGCAGGTTGCTGGTCATAGACGATTGTATTTATGCTTTGTCCTGACTTTAATTTCAGACCCTAGAAGTACTTATATATGTAAAAAATTGTGCAGTCTATGGAAGAAAACTGCAGTGGACGGGCATTTACAAATGATTATCTTGTGTGTAAGGGCTTCCAAAACCATAAATGTGCTCACTTCAGCAGCATACGTACTAAAAAGTTGGAACAATACAGAGAAGATTAGCATGGCCCCTGTGCAAGGACGACAAAAGTTCATGAAGTGTTCCATATCGATTTTTTTTAAGCCCGTAAGTGGCAAAGTGGATTGGCCCCATTTAGTTGCCATCAAGAGGGAACTGAATTTTACAAGCAAGCATGCCAGCAGACCTCAAGTTAAAGGGTATGAAGCTGGTCTACACACATCTTATTTCTCTGGATAGAAAGAGCAGCAGGAGCAAACGGGCTTGAAGGGTTTGGGGGCATGTAGCATTTGCCAAGCTGGTGCCAAGAATGGATGTAGGCACGTGGTAGGAGGGGTCATGGTAGGAGGAGCGGTGACGCAGGCATGCCGTGGGCATTTGGTGGCACAGATGTGGAGATGGCGGGACAGGGACAGAAGATCTGAAGGTCCCTGCAATGCCCTCGATGACGCCAAGCAGCAGCCTGGGCTGCCTATCACTGCCCCTTGGATACTTTTTAATTTTCATTTGGAATGGCCAGACTGAGACAGAGATGCATGGATACTCTGTTTTCACCTGAGAGTATCCATCTCCTGGAGACTTTCCATCGGCCATGAGGGGGGACTTTGTGGACAACACCAAGAGCTTGAACTTAATTCTCAAGGCCACAGGGCACCTCTGCAAGATTTGAAAAGTGACATGTTTATGTGCTTTAGGAATATTTTTCTGGCTGTGATAATGGCCCCAGCAAGAGGTGAGGAGGGCCTGGATTCCTACTGATAAAGAGTAAGGACTGGCCGGGCGCAGTGGCTCACGCCTGTAATCCCAACACTTTGGGAGGCCAAGGCGGGTAGATAGCAAGGTCAGGGGTTTGAGACCAGCCTGACTAACATGGAGAAACCCCATCTCTACTAAAAATACAAAAATTAGCCAGGTGTGGTGACGTATGCCTATAATCACAGCTACTCAGGAGGCTGAGGCAAGAGAATTGCTTGAACCTGGGAGGCGGAGGTTGCAGTGAGCTGAGATCGTGCTATTGCACTCCAGCTGAGCAACAGAGCCGGATTCTTTCTCTCTCTTTCTCTCTCTCTCTCTCTCTCTCTCTATATATATATATATATATATATATGAGTAAGGACTGGGTTTGAGAGAGGCCAGTCCAGTCCAGCTAGGAGTTGGCTGTGGACCGGGAAACAGGGGGAGGAGAGAAAGATGCCCCTGTGCAGCTTGGGTGAGTGGGCGCACGTGAAGCTGTTCACAGAGGTGAGCACCAGGATGCAGAGAACCAGCGGGACCGCGCGTGTGGGAAGAAGGAGCAAAGGTAGTTTCACCAAGCGGGGAACTATGGGTTGGGAAGAGGCAATGGCTGAGAGGGATAGGAAGTGTGTGCTGTGCCCTCTGTCATGAGGCAGGATGCTGAAAACTGCAGCTGGACAGAGGCACGGATGGAGGAGGTGGCAGCAGCAGGCATCCATGGGACAACTCTGGGCCAGAAACCAAAAGCCTAGGCCTGTTCCATCCTGGTTCACCACGCACCTTCGGCAAGGCACTTTCTTCCTCTGCCTCAGTTTCCTCATCTGCAAAACCTGGGAGTTGAACCCCATTGAGGGTTCCTCCAAGGAGATGCGCTGGGGAGGGGATGTCTTTGAGCCCTGGAAACAGGGTGCAAAATTGTGTGCCCTTGTCCCCTTTTGCAGAGGGACCGGCAGGGTCACTTGAGGAGGGAAGTGACGTCAGATCTCAGAGGCCACACCTGCGGTTGGAGACACGCTGGTAAAAATTGCTCTCTACGTATGCCCAGGATGAGTCTCATCTCACCCAACCAGTTCCTGGAAGGCAGAGATCTGGGTCATAGGATGTGTCTCGACACCCCATGGGGGTCTTGCAATACCCGTGGAGCCACATATGCTGGCATGGAGGCGCCTCACTACATCTGGCTCTTCCAGGAGAGACTCCGCCCCTTGGTCAGCTCAGGCATGTGCTCCCTGCTGGAGCCTCTGGGGCCTCCAAACCCTGCCTCTCCCTCCTCCACCCTGCAAAGTTTTGCTCCTTCTCCATGCAGACTTTTCCATTCCCCTGGAGGAGCCCTGATTTCTCACTGCACTGGGATTTCCCAGATGAGGCGTCTGTGCCTCATGTGCAGCCTACCTTTCACCTATCTGGGATGGAGGTCATCTGCATATTCCTGTCTCTTTCCTTCTCTTCTCTGCCACATGGGCCTTTTTCTGGCAGGGACCATGCCGTAGGTACCTCAGTGTCCCTAAGTGTCTTCCTTAGTGGCTGACACATACTTGGTGCTCCATGGAAGTTTCTGGAGTCGTCCTAACTTACGGAATGAGACCTAGCAGGGTAGTTCCTATTTCCAACCTAGGCCCCTCACCCACCCTGCTTCCCTGAGGGTTGCTGGGAGGACCCGCAGCAGCGGCTGGCACCTGCAGCTCCTGGCAGCATTTGCAAAGTCCCTCATGGGTCCTTTCCCACTGGATCCCAGGATGGCGAGTGTGAAATGAGACCAATAAAAGATTGCACAAATTTTGTTGGACTCACACATAGGTTGGAAAGAAACACCCATGTCTGAAGCATGTCGGAGCAGGCCTTCCACCAGGCCCTTTAGAAAAAGGGTTGTGTGTGTCGTGTAGAACAAACCTGGCCGACAGGACAGGCATTAGCATGCCCATTTTACAGATGTGGAAACCGGATCTGAGAGTATATGGGACTTGCTCAAGCTCCCACTGCTACACCAGTGGCACCAGCACGCCGTCCCTGGGGTGGGAGCCAGGGTGTGTAAGGTGACGTTTTCCCTGGTCGTGAGCAGATGGGCTTGTGCCCTACCTGCACGGCCCCGTGTAAAGTCCAGCTGAGATCCACTTCCCTCCCTGGTTTTCTTGCCTGGGCTTTGCCCAGTTCCTTGTCTTCATACACCACAGGATGCCCTCTGAGCAGGCGGGGAGGCCCGTGAGCTTGGCAAACAAGCTGTTTGCTCTGGGAGGTGGGCTGCTTCTGAGGACAGAACAGGATTTCTGGGACTGGTGCGAAGGAAGTCACCCACAGCCTGGCTGCCTGGCTGGGCGGACGGTTGAGGTGGCCAGAGGAACTTACAAGTGGCCCTCTAGTCTCAGGAAAGGCTGCAGGGCTGGAAAGAGAGCAAACTCTGTGATTGAGCTGTGGGAAGGCTGGCCCGAGCCCCAGGGCCTTGCTGATGGCAGGCTGGCTGCCGGGGCACCCCCAGACGGGCCAACGGAGCCAAGCCGACAGCCAGGAGAGAGGCCTGCCCTCCCACACACGTGGGAATGAGGCCTGCTGAGTCACTGCCCAGCTGGACGCAGCTCCCACCGAGGGCTGGATGGAAGGCGGGAGAGCATTCCCAGCCAGGCCAGTGGCCTCAGGACACCCTGAAGTTAGCTGAGCCCTCTAAATGTGCCGTGGTAGCCCGGGCTGCCCCTCGCACTCCTGAGCTGAGGCATATTTGCCTGCAGCCAGCTCCTGGGGAGCTCCGATCAGGCAAACAGCCCTTCAGACAGGATTTGGGGCTAGAGGTCAGATCCCTGAACTTTGGGAAAAAACAACCCCAGGACAAGTCACTTCATCTCCCACATCCTCACCTTTCCTCTCAGTGACATGGTGAGGGCGACAGGGGCTGTGGGGAAGGTCTTCAGGGGTTGCCCTGCATATAATAAGATTCAGGCAGGCTGGTGGCACTGCTCCATGCCTTCCCCTGAGGAAGGGACAGCAGCCTGGTCCCCTCTGCCCCTGGCCTGCCACCGTTCCCTCCTTTGCCAGTGTCATCCCTACCTTGGGCCCTTCAGAGCAACCAGGCCCTTCCCTGGAGGGCCAGGGGGGCAGCTCCTGGGGAGGAACTGGGGTCACCTCCTGACCCGGGCCTGGCTGGGAATCCACCTTTCGCCTCGGGCAGTGGGCAGAGGAGGGTACCGGCCCTGCAGGCGGAGGCTTCTCTCCCCTCCAGCACCAGCAGCGCCCTCTGGGAGGCCCAGGTGTTGTGCAACTTGAGAGGCAGCTAAGCCAGTGGACCACTCTGCTGGGACAAGTATCAACAGGAAGCCTCAGCGTGCATCCAGTTCACATTCCGGGGCACCCAGTCCAGCCCAGAGACACCGTAACTAGACACCACTCTGGCTGGGGTTGCCTGTGACACAAACCAATCTTTTATCTGCCATCTAAGCCTCCCAATTTGCACAGCAGTGACGTACCTTCCACCGCAGGGAGATTTCCAAGCCTTCTAGTGAGGCTGTGCCTCCTAAGCTCTGAGCAAACAGGGAGTGGGTGATTCTGTAGACACAGGAAGGCTTTATTTATGATTTTCAGGCATGAGACCTTCAAGGGAGGGTCCCATCTGTAGGAAGCAGGGCCCCAGCAGAGGACCGGACACCCAGTGGGTGCTCAGGGAGCATTCAGGGACAGCTCACTGAGCAAGCCACATCTCCGGGGATTAAAGAAAAGAAAGTGAAGCAGAATCTGGTTAAATGGGCCCCACATGTGCCCAGAGAAATCTCCCCCCCATCACATAGACACAGGCCCTCGCCCTCCATGCACACATCACTGAGTTATTTCTCACGCTTGGAGCAGGGTACCATGGCGATACAGAACTCAAGCCTTTTACCTTTCAGGCCCAGAATGGGAAAGGAACTCACTCAAAGCCACCCAGCAGATTAGTGACAGCACTTTTGATGGTTAGTATTTTTTATTTTCCCATGGCCTACCATTTCATTCCACAATTGTCCTCCTTCTCCAGCCCTCTCCCAGCCAAGTCCCTGCATCTGCTGCTCCTGCCGCCAGTTCCCAATGCTGCATTTCAAATGCTTAGGGAAAGGGGATTGCTGGCAGAGGGAAGGGCACGTGCAAGCTCCCCGAGGCAGCAGGGAGCAAGTGAGGCGAGCACCCACCCGGGCTAGCAGGACTCAGAGGAGCGGGGGCAGTGGGGGTGGGTGGGAGTCGGAATAAGATCCAACTTCATGAAGTTTGTTTCTGGATGTGGAGCTAGCAGCTCATAGGGCCATCTTGCAGTCTTCAGGCAGGTAAGACTCCCTGCTTGTGATGAAGGGAGCCTCTGCAGTCCTGAGGCACGGAGGATCTGGGCATGAGCTTGCGGGGATGTGGGATGGGGACGTGTGAGAGAACACACATCTCCTGCTTCCCAGGTCAGCGTGCCAAGGAAGGTTTCCTGGAAGGCACAGACTCTGTGTGGGGCCCGGAGGAGACTAGCCTGCTGTGGGCAAGCTCCCCAGGGTGCCAGTGACCAGACTTTCTTAAATGGTTGGGCTATTTCTCCCAGAGGGGAGGAGCCCTTCCCCTCATCCTGAGAGCTGTGTGAGCGTCCAGGGCAAGCTCTATGGATTTGGGTCAGGAGTGAGCAGGAGGTCACACCATAGGCATCTTCCTGGGCCGAGTGCGGCTGCCCCCAGGTGTGCCTCAGGCATTGGGCCCAGCCTGATGTGTCTCAACAGGGTAGGGCTGGCCAGAGGCTGCCATGGGTGGTGTTGGGGGAAACCATAGGAGGAAAGGTAAACCAGGGCTCCCTGACGTGACCTCAAAGGTAACCTTGAGGTCAGCCCGTAGGGGCCCCGGGGGCGGAAAGGCGAAGGGAGCCTGGCACTCTTGCTGGTTGTGAAATGATGGCATCTCCTGCGGGTCTGGAACAAACACATAGTTTGCCACAGAGCGTGATCCTTGGGGACCACGTGGTCGGTGCTATTGGAATTCAACACACACACACACACACACACACACACACACGCACACATTACACACCTACTGTGGCCAGGTGTTGCCAGGAGCGGTGGAGCCTCGAGGAGCTCAGAGTGTACAGAAGAACCATGCACTGCTCAGAGAACACGGGCAATAGAGTTTCGCTTGAGGGGTATTATTTTTAAAGTGCTACCGAAGCTCTGAGGAGGGAGAAAGGAATTCTGGTTGGAAGAGGCCGGGAGCAGCTCTGGTTAGATGTAAATGAGAAATGAGTTGGGGCTGAAGCATCGGGATGGGGAGGAGGTGGGATGGGGCAGGCATTTCTGGCAGTGAGAACAGGTTAGGCTCAGAGCATGGTGGAACAGGGAGGGGTCTTGTGTGCATGGAGCTAGGAACTGCGGTGAGGAGCGTGGGAGGTGAGGCTGTGTGGCTGAGAGGGAGGACGCCAGACCTTTTAATTTTCCCGGCATTCTCTGTTTTAGGCCAAGTCTTCACAATTTTGGGATCCATAGTCTCAGGACTTCTACATCTGGGAATGATATCCAGGGGTGGGCTGTTCCAGACTGTCATTCTCAAACTTAGGCGTGAATCCGAAACCCCGAGGGGTCCATTGAAACAGAGTCTCCCCAATATTCGCCTGGGGATTATGATTCAGTAGGTTTGGCGTAGAGCCTGTGAGTTTGCATTTCAGACTAGTTCCCAGGTGATGCTGAGGCAGCCGATTGGTCTGTGGACCACACTTTGAGTAGCATTGGTCTAGTTTGCCCCCATGAGATGGCCTGGGCAGTTTCCTGCTGGGAAGTCTCATCCCACTCAGCCCAGTTGTTTCTGGGACTGTCTTTGGGGCTCAGAGACCTTGTGTGGGAGAAATGAAAAGATGCCCTGAGTGTCCCCATCTCCACGGCCCAGGTCAGGCTGTGATGCTCAGTAAGGCCCCAGGTCACTTTGTGGATCAGGAGCAGTGACAATCCTGTGAGAATGATGTTTTCTGATACTCTAGGAATGAGGTAGAGGAGAGGAACTCTGGTCCCCAGTCTTCCATCTAGAACACTGGCAGGGGGCGCTTCGGAACGAGGAGGAAGGAGCCCGGAGGCCCGGTCAATTCATGGAGAGGTGAGAGCGTAAGAGGCGGTGTGTATGTGCACGCGCATGCGCAGCCCAACACCCACTGCAAACAAGAACTCAGGGTTAGTTATGGCCTTGGGCAGGCCTTTTCCTTTTTCTCAGGGTCATTTGGCTCCTCTGGGAAAAATAAAGGCATTGAATTAGATGGTTCCTTCTGAGAAAGAGACCTGAGAGACTGCCCCGGTAACAACGTCATCATCTGATTAGCACTCAGTTTAAAACTGCTAATAGACATCTAAAACTTTGCAAGCCTTGGCAATGACTGGGCAGAGCTGGAGCAGAAGTTCCATCTGTGGGGACCAGCCCATCTATGAGGGTGTCATCAGCCACTTGGGACCTTCAGCACAGATAACATTGCCCTGAGGAAGCTTGTAATGCAAAACAACAGCAGCTCTTTCTCCAGCAGCTCCCTGAGGATCCACAGAGGCGGTTTTCTTGAGTCCCTACTGGGCTAGGGGTGAGCTGTCTCCGGAGTTCTGCTGAAGCTGGCAGAGGCTGGCCCCTCTCCCCTCCTCACTTTCCCTCAGGGCTCTGGCCGCTGACACTAGCCCAATTATAGCATCCCTCTGAGAGGCTGGCAAAGGAAACAAAGGGTCTGAAACAGAAGAGAGGGATCGCCAGAGAACCCCTGAGCTGGGGAGGCTTCAGCAAGGGCACGCGCAGGTGTAGGATTTGGCCTTGGATTGAATCCAAGTTCTGCCTTCACAAGCTGTGTGACCCTGGACAGCACACTTGATCTCTCTGAGTCTCAATTTTTTGTTATCCACAAAGACATCTTCCTGGTTGGTTTGGAGAACTGGCTAAAATGACAGAAATGCGAGCATTTTGGAGAAATGAAAAAGTTAAATCCACTGAAGCCTTCAATGGCGCCGTGTTGTATACGAAAGCTGTGGTGAAGGTCATGACATGCGGCGTCTCAGACCTGAGTCTGGGGCGCAGCTTACTTGCTGTGTGACCCTTGGAACCTCACTTAACCTCTCTGAGCCTTCATGTCTTCATCTGCATAATGGGAATATTTATGGTATTTTCTCCAAAAGGCTAACAGAAAGAAAATTAAAAGAGGGGCGCATGTACAAACTGCCTGGCTCATCATAGTCCTCAAAAAGTTGCTCTTCTCATAGTCCCCAGGCGGCCTCGCCTAGGAGAGAGGGTGGCACTGCCGTTAGCCACCAGCCAAGTGCCTGCCTCAGCTGTGTGTCACCATGCCGCCCGGGGCAGGCCTGGCCAGGCTGAGGGGCACAGACAAACCCACAGCAGGCTGCCCGCCCAGTGGTTAGCTCAGGAAAGCCTCAAATTATACAATTTATGAAACCCAATCCAGTTTTCCGACTGGAACGTGTGATTAGAGAGATTACACATTCACTGTTGCAATTATGGTAATGTTGATGTGTGGACAGATAACTGGCAGCGGGGCTGCTCTGAACCGTCTATTTATAGGCTGAAGATGCTTGCTATCTCAAGGCAGACATATGGGCCATAAAGGCAGGCGACAAAAAACAGGAGGGGGAGAGCAAACCTCCCCCGGAATGAAAAGACACCAAAGGAAGCCATAATTAGGGCTGGGATCGGCTTATGTAAATCAGGTAAGACTTTCAAAACAGAGATGAGATCTGGTTTTAATAAAGTGCATTGGAACAAATGGTGGAATAATGACTTAATAAATCTAAATACAAATATTTTGTTCCGTCTCCAAAATGAACAGCCCTGGCATCTGCCGAGCCTGGGCCTGGGCGAGGGGGCGGCACCGTGGTGTTACTGTATTCTTTCACTCCCTCAGCAGGCTCGAAGATTTTAATTTTTAGCCTTCTGCTAAATTACATGGGCTGTCAGTCAACTGTGGGAGATATTTTGAGTAGGGAGATTTATACAAACACACAGAGCACACTCGCAAGGCTCCGCACAATATCTTTTACACCGGCCGGGATGTAAATCCCAGGTTGTTGGGAGCCCGATTACAGCTCTTCTGGAAATAGACTGCAGAGAGACCATTCGGCAGCAGGAGGAATCTGGTACCCCTCTTCCGTGCCCCATCACCCCCGTAGTAATCGGAGAAAGCTCTTTGCTTGTTCTTTTTAGTGCCTTTTCCCATCACTTCCCATCCCAACTCCATCCTCCTTCCCATCCCAGCTCCAAACACACACACCTGTGGGTCGGGTTTGGCCCATGTGCTCTGGGTTTGCAGGCTCGATGCAAAGCCATGGCACACGGCCCAAACCCAACCCATAGGTGTGTGTGTGTTTTGCTCAGCTAAGCGATGTTGGCCTGAACACAGGGCAGTTTTAAAAAAATTAATGCAGATATTTTGAAATCAAGACATGCCTCATAAATGTCTATTTCCAGCTCCTCCTGATAGATGGGAAAATCTAAACAGCAACGTTCTGTTTGCCGTCCTGCATGGTGACAGTCAGCTGGAACGGAAGCTGCCAGGTGAGTGTGGCTTCCGCCAGTCCCCACCACCCCACCATCCTCATGCTCCACCTGCTTTCCTTACTCTGTCTGCCTGGTCTCCAAGGTCATGACATTTTTGACCACTGGTATAAATTCATCCCTTTTTACACATGATAGTCTGTGGTTCAGGAAATACCATTGAAAACCACAAATAATGTATGCATAAATCACAAATGCATACAGTATTATGCACTCAAACCTGGGTTTATTAAATAAGAAAACTGAAGACAATATGATATATAATAATATTAATGTAAAATTAATGTCACAGATACACACACGTGTGTGTGCATATATATATGTGTGTGTGTGTATGGAGAGTGCCTTCAAGGGAGGTTTCAATGATTCCTGCTTGGGAAAGACTGCTCTTTATTCCATTCTAGTCTATTTCATCTTTTCCAATAGATGCTGGTGGTTACACTGATGTTCTTAACTTGACAAAGTTAAAAGCTGGTAACTCTATGCCAATCCCCTATACTTTACTGATCTGTGAAATCCCAAAGAATGGATTTTCCTGGCCCCAGTTATCACATAATTGTAGGTTCTCAGAATTGGAGGGCAGCTCTGAGGGCATCCACCCATCATCCATCCATCCTTCTGTACCTCTGTCTGTGTGTCCCTCCAGCCACCCATTCATTGACACTTGTTTGTCCACATATCCATACATTCGTGCAACTGTCCATATGTACACACATATATCTATTTGTCTATCCATCCACTCATACATCTGTTCATCTGCCCATCCATCCATGTACCTACCCGTCTATCCATTCACCCAACTGTCCAATGCCCAGGGCTCCCCTCCTGCTAGTCTGTCCTCTCCACGTGGATATCCAATAAGTCTTCCAGCTCTGGTCAGGTCTGGCTATCAGAGAGTAGGAACCCTTCCATGAATCCCTCTATAACAAAAATTTGGAACCTGTTGGTCAGGCTCTCTGTTCTTCCTCACTGTGGCATTTCACGGTGGGCCCTGAGTATCCCTGAGTTTAGTGGGCTCTCTGCTCTCTCACCAGGGATGCTGTTTCTATGGCCTCATTTGGGGTTTGGATGTCCTCCTCTCACTGGTGACACGTGGGTTGTCAGGTCTTCCGAACCTGAGAGTTATTTTCACACGTGGGCCACTAATTTCCCATGTGAACATCAACAGCGATCATGGACCCAGCTGAAAAAGTGCTTTTTTGGGGCGTTTTATTTTCCTGCCAGAAGGGATTCGAAGTATTTCCTCCTGCTAAACATTATTTCCAACCACTTGCCATCAATATTGACATCTTCAACAAGGCCAGAACTGGCTTTACCTCACATGAAGTGGTTGGTTTCCCTACAAGAGGAATTTCTGGGTCCGAGAAGCCCTCTCCATGCCCAGTACGTCTGTTGTCTGCAGGTGAAGCTTGACATTTCCCCATTAGCACACCCCTGATTTTGTAAGGCTTTGGGCCTGGTTAGGATACTCATGTCCGCTTGAATGGGAGGTAGCGTCACATCATGCTCTATTCTTGGTCACTTTTTTTTTTTTCCGAGTGGCATGATCTTGGCTCACTGAAGCCTCTGCCTCCCTGGGTTCAGGCAATTCTCCTGCCTCAGCCTCCTGAATAGCTGGGATTACAGGCACGCGCCACCACGCCCAGCTAATTTTTTGTATTTTTAGTAGAGACGGTGTTTCACCATGTTGGCCAGGATGGTCTCGAACTCCTGACCTTGTGATCCACACGCCTCGGCCTCCCAAAGTGCTGGGATTGCAGGTGTGAGCCACTGCGCCTGGCCTCCTGTTCTTGGTCATTTATGCCACATGTGGGGAGATGAAGGTTTTTAAGATCAAAGTTTGATAGAAGGTAAAAGAGAGACATTAGGAAGGCCTGGTCTTGAGCTGGGGTGGAAAAAATAGACAAAATGAAAAGCGCCAAGTTCAACTTCACTCTTTTCCTTAAATGAGGTCAAGACAGTTCCCTCAACTCTCAGCGAATCTTATGCTTTTCAGCACCCACTGTACAATGCCATCTCTCCGTACAGACACACATATATATGCACACACACGTGTATGTATCTCGGAGGCTCTGCCTTCCTTGTAGCACGCTACAAGGTGCTCGACTTCTCTTGCGTTCCCCTCTGAGTCTCACTCAGGCCTGGTGCTTCTTTCTCTCGTATTTCTTGACTAGGACCAGATGCTCCATGGAGACTCAGCCCGGTCTTCCTATGGGCTGCACTCAGGGGGACTCATCCACTCCGAATCACCAGCAACTGCCCCGGGGCACCCTGTGACACTGACGAGCCCACCAGCGTGTTTGCTTATGTGCCCACAGTGGTGGGAGGGCCTTTGATGAAGGGGAGAGGCAACTGGGTGTTACTAGAAGGACATGTTCAGGCACCCAGGGCTGTGTGTGCCGGGACGGGACCAGAAACACTTCCCTTCCTGGGAGGCAGGCAGGGACGGTGGAGGCAGGCGTTGGAACTGCTGGAGAGCATTCCAGGCACAGCATGGGGTATGACTTGTGACCTGGATGGAACTCAGTGCCGGGAAGGAAGTTGCCACTGTAGATTTTATGTATCAGCTTGACTAGACCAAGAGATGCCCAGATAGCTGGTAAAACATGATTGCTGGGTGTGCCCTTGAGGGTGTTGGCATTTGAATCCCTAGACTGAGTAAAGGTGACTGCCCTCACCAGTGCAGGTGGGCATCATGAGGGCCTGGTTAGGACAAGAAGCAGAGGAGGGGTGAATTTGCTCTCTGTGTGAGCTGGGACATTCATTTTCTCCCGCCCTCTTACAATGATGCTCCTGTTCCTCAGGCCTTCAGACTCAGCCAAGGACCAACAGCATCGGCCCCACAATTCTCAGGCTTAGGCCTCAAATCGGGACTTACACCCCTGATTCCCTTTTCCATTCTCTGGACTCAGATGAATGACTTCACTGGCTTTTCTGGGCCTTCAGCTTGCCGATGGCAGACTGTGGGACTCAGCCTCCATAGTCACGTGAGCTGATCCCTCATCATAAATCTCCTTTTATATATCTCTCCACATCCTACTGGTTCTGTTTCTCTGGAGAACCTGACGAGCACAGAGAGAGCCAGACAGATGGAGGAGGCGATGGTGGGAAGGGTGGCAGTGTGGAATGGGTCTGAGCGAACCAGCAGGTTCACAACTATTAATAATGACTCTCGTATCTCAAACCCTGCCTATATGTCAGACGCTGGGCTGACTGCTTAATGTAAATCATCTAATTTCACCCTCCCTGCAGATGCTTAGGAGGGATAGGAGGAAGCTGATTTCCTTATTTCCTTGGGAATAGTCACATACTAAGCTACTCTGCCTTCTTCTGATAAAGGGAATGCTAAATGTCTGAGATTACTTCCACCAACCTTCTCCTAAAGTGGAGGGAGGAGTAGGGAAGGGGGGGAAAGAGTCCTGTGTACATGGCACTGCAGGGAATGCCTCATGGTCACACTGTGTGAGATGTTTCAGAGCAACTGGGGAGATGGCAAGAGGACTGGAGAGTGAAGGAAGTGATTTGGGGGGAAAAGTTATTGTGCATTATTTGAGAGTTTCTAGTAAAAATGGAATTCCTTCTCAATGACTTTTGGCTGCAAAATTGGACTGGACCACATGGGGCCCTGGATTTATACAGGTTGCATAGTTATTATTGTTTTTAGGTATAGATGAGGCAATGAATGCTAAGAAAAGTTAGGTGATCAGCGGAAGGCCACGCTGCTGGAAGTGATGGAGCCAGGACTTGAGCGGGGGCCTCCACCTCCGCGCAATGCACTTGCTCTCTCTGCTGCATATTTTCTGGGTCTAAATAAGTGAGGGAAACATTGCCTCATGGACGTTTAGACATGGAAGGGACACGGGGCCATCTCTCCCAGCTGTTCGGTCCGTAGAGAAACCCAGGACCGGAGGAAGGGAGCGACTGGCCCAAAGTCAGACGTGGAGTGCGGCGTCACGTGGAAACCCCAGCTTCCCACCCCAAAGAGTGTGATTCTCTGTGCTGAGGGCTTACCATGAAGCAGACACGGAGCCTAGGGCCTCACAAGCAACATCTCTGTACTCTCCAACAGTTCTCAGAGGCAGGTGTCACTCTCCCCACTTTGTAGAACAGGAAACATCATGGGTGCCTGCATTCGTGCAGCTCAGAAATAGCCAGGCTGGAATTTGAAACCAGGCCTCGGATTCAAACCCACGCTTCTCAACAGCTCTGTCCCCTTCTGGCTTTCTTGCTTATGGTTACTAATATAATAGAATGCTTTTGGTTTTCTAATTTCAGTGTCTAAAACAAAATTATACACTATTTATAGTCAGGTCAGACATCTAGGTAGAAACAAACATTTTCTTGCAGAATTTCAAATTGTAACTGTTTTCAGAGAGGAAGGATGGGGAAGGTTGGGGTGTAGACACGGCGAGGGACTCACCTACTGGGTGGGGTTTCTCAACCAATGATGCTGAACTGAACAGAGAGGCCTGCGGGAGTTTGTTTCTTCTTCTTCCACTGGAATCATGTTGACAAGTCATTCCTACTGTAAGGTGGATGATTGACCTCTCCTTTACCCTGGGCATGCTGGACACCAATACTGACACACTCATGGGCATGAACACAGATTTTATTTATTGAACTGTACCATGCACAAAACAACACGTGGACTTGTGGTCACCGCACATAGGCCATTTCATCGCCTCATCTCTGAAAGAGCAGATGGGCTGGAGGAGCTCACAAAAAGCTCTGAGCTAAGGTGGCAATGGATGTGCCTTTAGAGAGGGGTAGATGAAGGGAGGGAGAAGGCTCAGAGGACCACATCATCCTATCCAGCTGAGAAATCTGGAGGGCTTCCTGGAGGAAGGAGAGATTTTTATCAGGGCTTTAGAAGAAGAGAAATTCCTAGGCTGTCAGAGATAGGGAGAGGTTGATAGTGCAGATTTAGGGATTCTCCGTGGATGGGTATATTTCTTCCTTTAAAAGATTTCCTTTTCTAGCTTCCAGTTAAAAATCCATCCACGAAATTCCTTCAAGTGCTTTTGTCATCCTAAATCCTCTGATTTTTTCTTCCTTTGCTGAAGTTTATTGTTGATTCCTTGTGAAATAAAACATAATTGCCTACTGTCACAACATGAGAACCACTTGACAGGCGTCTATCCTGAGATATCACTCAATGCCTGTCTCAGCCAGCTGGCTCTGGAGCTGGGGAAGGCAAGGGGAAGAGTCCAGCAGCCAGGCTCAGGGTCCCAGGGCTCCCAGATCACTCCCCCATGATCAGATCACTTAGTCCCTTCCCCCGGGCTGCCCTGCAGCAGGGAAACAACACATGCTACAAGGGGGCGTTGACAAACTCCCACTCCTAAAAAAAAGCGATTTGAACAGCCCAGATTCCCATTCTCCTTCTGGGCAATTGGCAGTTTGTAAACCCCAATGGCCAGATGACAAATTATTATAGGAATGATCAATACATTGTTCCGTAGAGTTGGCATTTGGGGGAAACAGACTGACATACAAAGAGACAGTCTTGGAAGTGTTAATGTGCAGAGTCTACCAATTAATCAATAAGTAAATATTTCTTGAATGCTTATGTGGATAAAAAGGAAGCATTGTGCAGCAGTTAAGAGGGCTATGAAGTCAGATGGATCTGGGTTTGAATCCTTGATCACATTGCTGAGGTGTAGGCTTAGGCAGGTTGCTTAACCACTGTGCACCTCAGTTTCCCTGCTTATAATGTGGGGACGATATTACTGTCTACTTTCTGGGATTGTTATCAGGATTAGACAAGATAATGGGCTGGCGTTTCAAAATAGCTACGAGAGGATTTTAATGGTTCTCGCCACAAAGTAATGATAAAAATTTGAGGTGACGGATATGCTCATTAGCCCGATTTGATCATTTCATAATGCAGACATGTATCCAAATATCACGTTGTACCTTATAAATACATACAATTACTATTTGTCAATTAAAAATCAGGGAAAACATTTTTAAAAAGACAATGTGTATAAAGTTGGACAGTTCCTGGCATGTGATGTGCTTAGTACATTCCGCTGCTGTGGCTGGTGTCATTGCGCTTGGGCTCCGTGGGGAGTTCAGGAGAGGACAGAGTTTGCAGCCTGCCAAAGTCTAAAATCAAGCTGGAGAGACCAAACACTGACATCACAGAAAATGGCAGAAAGCATCAGCTAGCAGTGTTTTGATCGTGGATGCAACAGAAGTTTTGAAAGCAGTTGCTCATTCTGCGTGGCTGGATCGATCAGGGAAATCTTCTGGAGGAAGCAGAGACTCACTGGGAGGATCGTGCCGGGAAACATCCGCTGAGCACCTGTGATGGGTTGGCTGCTTCCAGGAGCTGTTCAAGGGAAGTATCCTTCGATCTCCATTTTACCCGTGGGGAAGCTGAGGCTTAGAAAGGTTCAGTCAGGGAGTTAGGAAACAGTGGGGTCCTGATCAACAAGTTTATTGGGTTTCCATGATACTGTAGGCTGGTGTAGAGGGTGCAGGAGAAGTCGTCCAGATCAAAAGTCTTAAAGTCATCCTTTTCCTATTGCTACCATCTTGAAGCATGCCAGCAGCATCAGCTCTCTGCCCTGGGTTCTCTCAGTGACCTGCTGCATCTATCCCAGGTGCCCACTCTTAACAGAGCAGCCAGGGTGGGCGTACCAGTTGAGTCCTGGCACGCTCAGAAGGGGAGTGTTTCATGAAGGCTCTATTAGCCAAGAAATCAGCAAGGGATGGATGGTCAAGCTCCTGGGACAACTGGGACCAGCAAGAGCTGGAGCTGTCAGAGGGGCCACCCACAGCAGCTGAGGGACACTGCCACCACCTAGAGAATGAGCACCCCAACCTTTCTCTCTCTATGCCCTCCAATCTCCTGCCACAGCTGCCCCTGGTTGAACCCAGCTGGAAGCCAGGGGGCAAAGGAACCTGAATAGTCTTATCAAAGCAAATTTAGTAAGATGTTAAGGAAGCTTAAGCCAAGTTTTTCTTTTTCTCTTTGTTTCTTTTCTTTTTTTCTTTTTCTTTTTCTTTTTTTTTTTTTTTTTTGAGATGTGGTCTCACTCTATCGTCCAGGCTAGAGTGCAGTGGCATGATCTTGGCTTACTATAACCTCTGCTTCCTGGGCTCAAGTGATCCTTCCACCTCAGCCACCCAGGTAGCTGGGACTACAGTCATGTGCCACCACACTCAGCTAATTTGTTTGTTTGTTTTGTAGAGACAGGGTTTTGCCATGTTGCCTAGGCTGATCTTGAACTCCCACCCTCAAGCGACCCACCTGCCTCAGCCTCCAAAACTGCTGGGATTATAGGTGTGAGCCACCACACCAGCCTCTTTCTTTCTTTTTCTCTCTTTCTTTCTTTCTTTTTCCTTCCTTCCTTCCTTCCTTCCTTCTTTCTTTCTTTCTC
>NW_022436995.1:11031715-11103766 GCF_009761245.1 Sapajus apella
CTCTCTCTCTCTCTCTCTCTCTCTTTCTTTCTTTCTTTCTTTCTTTCTTTCTTTCTTTCTTTTCTTTCTTTCTTTCTTTTTCTTTCTCTTTCTTTCTTCTCTTTTCAGATAGAGTTTCACTCTTGTTGCCCAGGCTAGAGTGCATGGCACCATCTTGGCTGACAGCAACCTCTGCCTCCTGGGTTCAAGCGATTCTCCTGCCTCAGCCTCCCAACTAGCTGGGATTACAGGCACATGCCACCATGCCCAGCTAACTTTGTATTTTTAGTAGGAATGGGGTGTTTCCATGTTGGTCAGGCTGGTCTTGAACTCCCGATCTCATGTAATCCACCTGCCTCGGCCTCCCAAAGTGCTGGGATTACAGGCGTGAGCCATTATGTCCGGCCCTCTTTTTTTTCTTTTTTAAAACAAGGCCATCTAAACTGTTTAAACTTTCAGTCTCTCAAAATCTGGATCTGCTCCGGGATGCAATTGTTCCAGACCCGTCTCCTGGGGCTCTGAGCAGGGTAGAGGGGATCTGATGAGCAGTGGGGAGTTTTCAATTGGGACCTTCTTTTAAAAACCCAAGTTGCATCTTGCTACTTCTCTGTTTAAAATCTTCTAATCGTTACTTGGAAAAAGCCAAGGACCTTACTATGCCCCCAGGCCCTACACGGCACAGCTGTGTCCTTTCCCCTCCTCTCTCCCCAAATCCCTCTTGCTCAAATGTCCTTCACTGTGCTGGCCTCCTCACTTTTCCGCAGTGAGCCAGACATGCTCCTGGGTCCTCGCTCTTCCCCCAGCCTGGAATTCTCTTTTCCAGCTTGCGCTCACGGCTTTCGACTCTTGGTTTTGAAGTCATCTTCCTGGGGAGCTTTCCCTGACCTCTGCATTGAAATTGGGGTGCTTCATCCCTGCTTTATTTTTCTCTGCAGCACTCATCATCTTCTAATTATTCTATAGAGGGTATTTATTTGTTTTGTTTCTTGTCTGTTTCCTCTCACTCCATTGTCGGCTCTAGGAGGGCAGAGATTTGTCTATTTCATTCACTCCTGCAACCCCAGTGCCTGGAATAGTACTTGACTCATAGTAAGCGCTCCATAAACGGTGGTGGAATTAGTAGGTGCTCAATAAATGCTGACTGAGTGAATAGACAGATGAAGGAGGGACAATGAGACAGCTTCTGGGCCTGATGGGTGGGCAGATGCTCAAGACCCCAGGGCTTTTCAGTGCAGCAGGGCTCCTGATCTTGTGGCTAGAATGCCACAAAGGGCATGTCGGGGGAAGCCCAGGGCTCCAGCTCAGGCAATTTGACACTGAAGACTCGGTCTTTTCTACTGCCTCGACGCTTCTCAGACTCCCCCATGCTCGGGGTGGTGCTTCAGGGAAGAAGAGGGAGTCCACCTGCTCCAGGCAGAACAGATCTGTTTGGACTTGTTTTAGATGTAAAGTTTTCCAGAACTGTTTTATTTGAAGAAAGATCTCTGGTTCACAAAGTATTGAGCCCTCTATAATGACGCCTTGTCATTTCTCGAAGAGGGTGTCCCAAGGTGGGGACCCGGCAGGAACACAAGCCTGACAGGGAGGGAGGGGAGAGCGGGTAGAGCTCCCTGGTGCGGCCAAAGCATGTGGAAAACTCAATTACGGGGACAGCAGGCTGAGCACAGGCCTCCAATGCCAAGGAGTTTGGACCAGGTGCAGAGAGCACCAAGGGGCTGTGTGGATTCTTGAGGAGAGAGACGTGACAGAAGCAGCTGCTTGGGAAGACACGGCTTGGCATTGCTATCCAAGATTGGATACCCAGTGGAGAGGACAGGGGAGCAGCTCAGAAGCAGTGAGGGATGCAGGGAATGGCAGGGAGAATGGAGAAGAAGGGACCCCATTAGTATTTCCAAGGACTCCCCTAAAGGTGCTTCAGAGCCTCCTGGTGCCCAGACTTGTTTTGGGGGCTGTCACTTTATTTATTTATTTTTTTTTGGAGATGGAGTCTCGCTCTGTCACCAGGCTGGAGTCCAGTGGCGCAGCTCGGCTCACTGCAACTTCTGCCTCCTGGGTTTAAGCAATTCTCCTGCTTCAGCCTCTTGAGTAGCTGGGAGTACAGGCACATGCTGTCACAACCAGCTAATTCTTGTATTTTAGTAGAGATGGGTTTTCACCATGTTGTCCACGCTGGTCTTGAACTCCTGAGCTCAGGCAATTCACCCGCCTTGGCCTCTCAAAGTGCTAAGATTACAGGTGTGAGCCACCACACCTGGCTGAGCTGTCTTTTGGATTCTGCTCAGTCCTTGGTATCACCTGCCTTTCCCTCACTTCTGAATGTTGAGTAAACAGAGGCAGATCCAGGCCCAAGACTAGAGCATGCCTCATGCACAAAATGTAAAAGGCACCAGAAAAATTTAGTGATCAAGAAAAATAACATTTAAGTGAAATTAAAAAAAAAACATCAAAATCAATGAAGACAAAATGTCAAAATTTCAAATAAAGACAGGAATCAGAAGCAACTGAGGTGTCCTTCAGTGGGTGGATGGATGAAAACTGTGGTACATTCAGCCATAAAAAATGAGTCATCAAGCCACAAAACCTGAAATACACATTGCTAAGTGGGAGAAGCCAATATGAAAAGGCTAGACTGTATGATTCCAGTGATAGAACATTCTGGAAAGGGCAAAACGATGGAGACAGTGAAAAGATCAGTGGTTGCCAGGGGTTGGGAGCGGGGGAAAGGGAAAAGGGATGAATAAGTGAGATCAGGGGATTTTCAGGGCGGAGGAACTATTCTGCACGATGCCGTCATGGTAGAAACACGTTATTATACATTTGTCAAATCCACAGAACATACAGCACTATGAATGAACCCTAATATAAACCATGAACTTTAGTTACTACTCATGTATCGGCGCTAGTCAATACTACTGATACTAATCAATACCGATTCTAATGTATCAATGCATACATTATGCTATATTTATGAATGGAATATGCATTCAATTGGATGTATTTCCCATTTAATTTTTCTTTTTTTTTGTGGAGGGGACTGAGTTTCACCCTCGTTGCCCAGGCTGGAGTGCAGTGATGCTATCTCAGCTCACCGCAACCTCTGCCTCCCGGGTTCAAGTGTTCTCTTGCCTCAGCCTTCCGAGTAGCTGGGATTATAGCATGCGCCACCACACTCAGCTATTTTTTTGTATTTTTAGTAGAGACAGGGTTTCTCCATGTTGGTCAGGCTGGTCTTGAACCCCCAACCTCAGGTGATCTGCTTGCCTTGGCCTCCCAAAGTGCTGGGATTACAGACGTGAGCCACCGTACCCAGCTCTTATTTAATTTTCTGTAAATTTAAAACTGCTCTAAAAAATTGTCTATTAATTTAAGTAAACCAAAATTCTTTGAAAAAAAATCCATGATGAATAAAATATTAAAATTTCAAATAAAGATAGGATCCCCGGCCAGGATTAAGGTGAGAGGAGTGAGACACTTGTTTCCAAGCCTGTGGAAGTGCAGGGCCCAATTCTGCACTTCCTGAACTGGAAGAGTATTTAGAAGCCTCCTAACCCAACCCTTGTGTTTTACTGATACAGGAGATGCTGAGACTGGGAGAAGGAGAGAGGGTTGCCAGCGTCACCTGGTGAGGTTGATGGGGTTCTGGACCAGAGCCACCCTCCAGCCCTGGCCCCAGTCCTGTGCTCCTTGCTCCAGGCTGGTGACTCACTGTCCCATGCACCCTGTGTGGCCATGGAAACGAAGGAAGAGGCTGAAGCTTAAATGACCCCTTGATCGAGTGCCAAATGACCTTGGATCTCACCAAGTGCTCAGGGGTTGCTTTATGAGAAGGCCTTCTTCGTGTCTCTCTTGTATTATAACACCATTAATGGAGAAGTGGGACCAGTCCTCACATTCAGCACACGGGCTGGGTGGGTCCTGATATCTTCCTGGGCTCTGCCCAAGCCAGATGCTCCACGCTTCTGGGAAAATCACCAAAAATGCTGCTTTCCCACTTCTTCCCTTCAGACTCCTAGTGATGCATTTTCAGCCCAGCCGAGAGCCTTCCTGCTCTCAGAATGGAACAGGCCAGACGTTCAGAGGACACGCTCCCCCACTTGACGTTCACTTAGGGCACTCTTCACTTGACGCCTGCCTCAAGTGGGCCTCTGGGCTTTCCCTGGACTCATGGGGGCTTCCGTTCCATCCAGGCCTGTCTGAGCTGGCCTCCTGTGCCGGAACACTCCCGGCTCTTCGCAGACATGGCAGCCAAGAGGGACTCTGAGCGCAGCTGGGCATGACCCTGACCCCTGAGGGTCAGGAGGATGAGGTAGCAAGTGCGGCCATTAGCTTGCCCACCTCTGAAGTCCTCCGGGTATCTAAGGAAGTGGCCTGGTCATGCCAGCCTGGCATGGCAGGCTGTGTGTCCTCCAGCAAGGGTTCGTGCCTGTGTTTCCTCTAACGAGCCTGTGCGGTGAAGGTCAGATTACGGGATTACAGGAGGATTCAGCCACAGCCGCTGAGGTTGAGGGTGGCCGGAGAGCTCAGGGTTGGCACTGCAGGGGTGGGAGCTAGACTTAGACTGCAGAAGCAGTCCGATTTGGGGTGGAAGACACAACATATGCAAAGACGTTTGGATCTGAAGATCACAGGAATGAGAGGAAAGGGCTGGAGCCAGGGGAGGGAGAGCAGCTGGAGCCGGGACCTTCCCTTGGCCAGGACAATGGATGCTCTCTGGCTTTGGAGATAACAGAGGATTCTAGGTGGAAAGAGCCAAATACGGAAACGAATGTAAAACGAGAGGTGGGAGAAGGGATTTCTAAACGCGTCTGTCTTCTGGCAGGCAGGCGAGGTGCGGGAGGCGCTGACACACCAGCAGGACCCTTGCTGGAGACCAGGCTCCCTGGCCCGCCCGTGTTTCCTAGCTGTGAGGCACCCGCTGCCCGTTCTTACTGTTTCCCTAAGCCCCACTATCTTACACTTGCTCAAGTAAGCCTTCTTGCTGATGCAGAGCGTAGGAGACAGCCCATAGGGTGTGATTCTGTGGGCATCACCTTCACGGCCATGCTAATGAGTTGGAGTCTGTAGCGCGGCTGAGGGTCCCTGCTGTAGAGAAGAGGCTGAAGCGCTGGGGTGTGGGTGGCTTGGGGTCAGAGAGGTCTGGGGTGAAGCATCAGCTTGCCCCTGTGTGACCTAAACCCCCAGCCGCGTCCCATCTTTGTTCCTCTGCTGCTCATTGATCTAGATTTTATGTTACAGGTAAAATCGAGAGAAAGTAAATATAATACAAGCAGGAACACCACTGGCAGCCTCATCCTCCCACCCAGATTCCCCGAGTGTTCACATCCAGCCCTATCTGCTCCAGACTCTCTTGGCTTTCTTCCTCCCCCTTCCAGGTGGGGTTGATGGTTCCTGTGCATACCCCCTGCACATCCAGGTCCCCACCTTCCTCCTTGGAGGTGGCTATTGGGAGGGCAGAATCGAGTACGAGCCGCTCTTCAGCGCTGACAGCCCGGGTCAGCTGAGATTGCCGCCTCTTCAGTCTCCCCGCAGAGGCTGTGGACACAGGGGCTTCCATGGCAAACTCTAGCCCTGGGGTCCCTCCATCCTCCCAGGCATCCCCTGAGGACAGAGGCCAGGCCCCCTGTGTCTTGTGTGCACCACCCTGCTCTGTGGAGCCCTTAGCGCAGTCTGTGTGTCATGGGTGCAGTTGGATGACTTGGGCTGAAGTCCCCATTCTAGGCCCCTCCCGGCTCCCTTGCTCCAGAGCTTGGCCCCAGGCTGGCTGCAGTGGGAAATGATTTCAATGCCAACGGGTAGCAGCTCCTAAATGTCAGCTGCTCCCCCTAATCCCGCCTGTGCCGTTCTTAGGTTACGGACACGCTCTTGGTTTATCATCCCTTTTTCGGAGAAGGTGTGGCTTTCTTCTTCTAGAACCTTGAGATGTCTTAATACAATACATGACTTGTAAAGTTCACACAGCAGAGACCTCACACGCTGAAACTTGGCTCCCCGCCAAGAGCTGAGCCAGGACCTGGAATGGTGGGGCTCACGTGTTGGGTCTAAGTCAGGCCACATGGGCTGGGAGAGCCCAAGGACTCAGGGTCATCACCAAGGGAAGCCAAGGTCCTGGGCAAAGACTTTGAGCACATCTGGGGGCCTCTTTAGGTAGCATAGAGCTCTGTTTCACAGATGGGGGAAGAGGCTCGCTCCAGCACCATCCACTCAGGTCTTTGCTTAGGCAATAACTCACGGCTGCTTCTCCTGCTACATGTCAGTCTCCCAAGCTGCCTTTCTTTCCTCTCATTTTTGTCCTTAGGTCATGAGGACAGGATTCTCTGAGGCCTGGACTAGCTGTGACCCCAAGGACGATGGCCAGGCCACATTTGCTCTCTGATCAGAGGGAAGGAAGATCCCTTCCCAGCCTGGACCTGCCACAGGGTGGTCAGGAGACACATAAGAGATAAGGTGTGTCACCCAGGGGTGCTGTGCAGGTGGAGAGGATTAGAATTACTGCCCCCAGCATTGCAGGAAGATGGGCTCCTGGGCAGGAATGCCGTGAGCTCCAGGGGCACAGTGAGCAGGCTAGCCTGCAGGTCAGGGGTTTTCTGGGTAGTGCCCGGGGAAGGACTAGGGCCTGGGGACCTGGGCCGGGTCTGCATCACCCAGGTTTCCAGGGACCTGTCTGATGCCACCGCAGACAGCACTGGAGCGCTGGACCTAAGCCCAGGGTGGACTGTCCCAGCAGCCTACCTAGACCACTAGGAGAGGCCAGGAACCTCTGAGCAAGGAAACCTGATGAGATCCAGTTCAGGGCAAGGGCAGGGATCCACAGAATGTTAAGGGAACTCCTAGGGTGACCAGCTCTCCCAGTTTGGTCAGGACTGAGGAGTTTCCTGGAATGTGGGACTTTTTTTGCTTAAAGGAAGACAGTTCCAGACAAACTGGGATGGTTGGTCACCCTAAGGCCACCATTGCCTGGCCATTGTTTCCTTGGAGACAAATCGCTGACTGGCGAGGGGAGTGGGAGAGTCTGGGGGGAAATGTGCGTGCCTGGCTGGCCCCGTCCGGCTCTGGCCTCCAGCCCTGCCAGCCTGCAAGGAGAGGCCTTCTCACCTCCCGTGGGCCTTGGGGTCCAATCTTGTTAACTGGGCCAGGACCAATTTTTTTGGACGTAGTCTCACTCTGTCTCCCAGGCTGGAGTGCAGTGATGCAATCTCGGCTCACTGCAATCTCTGCCTCCTCCTGGGTTCAAGCAATTCTCCTGCCTCAGCCTCCCGAGTAGCTGAGACTACAGGTGCACACCACCACTCCCAGCTAATTTTTGTGCTTTCAGTAGAGACGGGGTTTCACCATGTTGGCGAGGATGGTCTCGATCTCTCGGCTTCGTGATCTGCCCGCCTCAGCCTCCCAAAGTGCTGGGATTACAGGCATGAGCCATCCCGCCCGGCTGGGACTGAAGTTTCTTAAGACTTATCCAGGAGGAAGAATCAGAAACCCACTGATTTCCACACTCTAAGCCAGGACGTCTACCCGGCTTTGGATATAAGGCTGACGTTTCTGTCTCCATCGCCTGCCTCCTGGACCCTCTCTTACTGGGTTCTAGACTTGGAAGGCGAGATGGATGTTATTTAGTGCCCTCCTTGACCCTCCAATAGACACAGAGTGGTAGGGGGTGTAGAACACAGCACTCAGGCCTCAGAAAGTTGGGTGAGTGACAATGGACTTGAGCAGTGGTGATACATGCCCACTGAGAGGCAAGATTCCAGCCAGGCCGGGCCCATAGTTAGTGTCTGATACACCTGAGCCATTATTATGGTTCTTGTTGTTGTAATTGGATGGCCGGTTTTTACAGCATCTCCATACCCATCACCTCATGGCCTTCAGACAGCCCCACGGAGTAGGTGGGAGGGCATTTCTTTGTCCATGTTTATCAGCTGAAGAAACAGCCCCAGAGGGGGCCCGTGAAAATCAGTGGTAGCCCCCAGGTCACAGTCTGGGCTCTTTCTGGCTGGAGGATGTCAGGGTTGGGAGTCAGGGTGTAGGTGTGTGTAGGGGAGTGTCAGGATTAGAAGGAGGGAGAGAGAGGGCATGGGGATGGAGAGAGAGGAAAGAATAAGGAGGGGGTGTTGTATTAGGAGTCTATGGTTATATTGAATTAAGAGGTTTCAGTAAATCTTTTAGAACCAACATGTGAGGGGTGTGGCTAAGATGAGGGGACATGGCTAAGATGAAAGCCAAGTGGACCCGTTGAGGAAGAGGCTGGGTATCAACATTTTGCGGTGAGCAGCCCCTCTGCCCCTCTTCCTAAGGGAGCCAGTGTGGAATAGAAGACAGAGTGTGCTGATATGCTTTGGTGTCAGAGTGACTCGAGTTGGGGTCTTAGCCTGGGCCACCAAGGAGTTCTGCAAGCTTAGGCAAGTGAGCCTGTGTCATTCCACCCTTCAGGGCCTCAGTTTCCTCACCTGTGAAGTGGGGACACTCATATCTGCCTTCTAGGATTGTCGTGAGGGTTACACCTGGCACATAGTCGGTGCCCAGCAGAATGTGTCCCTTTTGCAATTGGCTCGTGTGTCCTCTTGTGAGCTGGGAGAGACCCCGCTGGTCTGTAAGGCAATGGAGCCTGCCCTCATGCCGTGGCGTGCCAGGCGGGCTGATCACCACAGAGGCACGATCTTCTGTGGGGCCTTCACACTCAGGAAAGCTTTAATCATTAATACTCATGAATGTTTTGGTCTAATACTCAGCTTAGTCAAAGAGAATTGAGGGGGAAAGTGTGGTGCTCTTTGAGTTTGGAGAAAGCAGGTTGCCAAGGGCTATCTCAGGGCTGGGCTGGGGGTGGCCTTAGCAGAAAGGACAGAGTCTCTCAGTCCGGCTGCCCTTACTTCCTACAAGGCATGGATTCTTCCCCTCCACTGCCTGGTCTTCCCTTTACCTGCTACATGGCCCGCTCCTCCAAAAAGGGAGAAGGCTGGATCCTGCAGCAGGGAAGTCCAGCTGGAGAAACGATCCATTAGTCAGATGAAAAGACATTTTTCTCCACTGCTGTTATACTGTCTGCCCCAGACAACACACTCATTACAGCTGTATCTCATTCAGCTCACCTAGAGAATAAAATTAGAAATCAAGTCAACTCCCCAGAGTCTTGTTATATCAATCTGACTTACACAAAACAGGCCAGACATAGTGTGAGGTTTCCATAAAATTAGGCTGTGTCCCCAGGGGCTGCCTTGAAGCTACCCACCATTTCAGAAAACTGCCAGGCGCCCTTTTGCATAATTTATCAATTACACACAATTCAATTCATCACAGGCAGGAGGCAGAAGGCATGGCATAGGTTGAAGGGGACCCTGGGAGCAGCAAGGAGGAGAAAGGAAATCCAGACTCAAACCTCCGCCCCGGTGCTGATTGGTTGAGTGAGCTTGGACAAGTCCTTTATCCTCTTGGGATGTCACTTACCCCAACCACAAAACAAGGGGATAGACGAGCGGACCTAAATGTCTTTTATCTCGTTCCAGAATTTGTTTGAATGCTGAAGTTCCAGATTTATAGAATTTGAACACCGTGGTGGGAGGAGATGCCCAGAGCATGGGCCCTGCCTGGCAGAGCTTTGGAGTGTTGAGTGAGCCAGGTTGGCACAAGGGTGTGAACACCCAGGTGGCAGGTGATCTGGAGGCCACGCATAGGTCTGCTTGTCTAATTTGCCTAGTGGCTGTCATGCTTATAATGATACTTCTTACATCTGTCTGTCACTATCATGTTAACTTTGGTCACCTTCACTTCATTTCAGTTGCTGCTCATCGCTCCCTAGGGAAGGGGGGTGGGCTGCCGTGGGCAATCCTGCTTTCTGATGCATGCTGAGGCAGGTGCCTGGGAAGAAGGAGCGATGTGCCCACAGCCACGGAGACCAAGTGCCATTGATCTTGTGGCGTCTCTCCACCTCCACCGCACAATTCCTCTCTCTCCTGGGCCCCACTGCCCCCGGGGCACACTTTTTCATGGTACAAGCAACACTTGCTATACTTGGCTACTTGCCTACCTGAGAACAGAGAGCAGAGAGCAGAGAGCAGAGAGCAGGGCTATTTCTCTGTTTCCCAAGCACTCAGTCAACGACCTTCTCCGATTGTAGATGCTCAGGAAGTGTTGTCAGGTGAAGGAACAAATGAGTTGTTTTTTGTTTTTGTTTTTTATTGGGACAGAGTCTTGCTCTGTCACCTAGGCTGGAGTAGTGTCGCCAGTTTGGCTCACTGCAACCTCCGCCTCCTGGGTTCAAGCGATTCTCCTGCCTCAGCCTCCCAAGTACCTGGGACTACAGGTGCATGCCACCACGCCTAGCCAATTTTTACATTTTTAGTAGAGACGGGGTTTCATTATGTTGGTCAGGCTGGTATAGATCTCCTGACTTCGTGATCTGCCCGCCTCGGCCTCGCAAAGTGCTGGGATTACAGGCGTGAGCCACCACGCCCGGGAAGAAGGAGTATTAAAGACACAAAAGGGATAGCTAGCTTGGTAATGCCAGTGTCCTGACTCCCTGTCCAGTATTCCTGGCTCTGGGACCTGGCAAGCCATTTACTTGCCCCTGACTTCTATGCCATGATTGAAGGCCCATTTGCAGGCTCAGCTGCATCTAGCTCTGAGCCACCACAGAAGGGATAAGACATCTTTTTCCAACCTCAATCCTACCATCTTGGAAGCCTACACTTGGCCATTGTGTCCACAGCAATAGAACTTGTGAGACAGACATATTCGAGCTTACTCCTGACCGATCCCCAAACCCGCACACTCTATGATGTCACCATTCTGCCACACTGTCCTGTAAGTTTCCAAGTGCCATCTCGCTCCATCTCTCCCTTCTGTCCTTGCAGGGATTGTCAGCCCACTTTAAAGATGAGAAGACAGCCCAGAAAAGCAAAGTGACTTGTTGAAGGCCATGTAGCTTGTGACAGAGCTGGGACTCCAACCTACAGGCCCAGGAAGTTAACGTGATAGACAGACGTAAGAAGTGGCATTACCTGTATAAGCATGACAGCCACTAGGCAAATTAAATAAGCAGACCTATGTGTGGCCTCCAGATCACCTGCCACCTGGGCAACCACGTCTTTGCGCCAACCTGGGTCACTCATCCACTGCAGATGATGGACGGAGACTCAGGCAGGGTCAGTTATTTACCCAAGACTCACAGCTAGCAAGTTGTGACCCTAGAGCTCATACCTGTGCCTTTTGATTCCAAGCCAGTTGTTCAATACCTCATTGCTGGCTGGCATTTTTGTTTTTCTGTTCTATTAAAGCGCTGAAAAGAATTTGTAGGTCTCCCCCTACAGTAGTTCCCCACTGCAAAAAGATCAGAGTGGGATTTCCTAACAGAACAGGGGCCCACTGGGCCACTGAGACTGAACTAAAGGCAATTTTGCTGTGCTGAAGCATCTACTAAATTATCTGCCTGGCAATTACCAGCTCCAATAATGAAACCTAATATAGGTCCTCGTGATTGTCCTGGACGAGGGCCATGGTGCGGGAGAAAGGATGAAGTTACAGGGGGGCCTATGTGTTGTCCCTAAGTGGAGGGTTAGAAAGGTCGGGGGTGGGTTACGGGTGGGAGGAAGCTGGGGGACCTCCAGCCTTTTACTGAGAAGACTTCCTGAGAAGGCTCTGGAAGCACTCAAGAGCTGCTTTTGTTCCTGGCCTTGGAGCGTGCAGGCAGCTTTCTGGGGCAGTGTGTGCAACCCTCGCTCAGCTTGGCCCCTCGGCCTGTGTGTGCAAGAGCTGAAAGGCTTAACTCGATGAGGCAGTGCCAGCCCCGCTTTGAGATGTCTTTGGGGGAAATGTTTGCTGCTTTTGTCTGGAAGCAAAATCCTTAGCCACTGTTTTCTCCAGCCTCCACGGAAATTAAAGCCAGGAAGCTAAGCGGTGGGTGATTACGGGGTTCAGCTTGCTTATTGACAGCCCACAAAGGATTATCATGAGGCTTCTAGGCAAAGCCCACAGAGGTTTGGCAGTGCAGCGGCTGCTTCCGGCTTTGAGCACTGCTCTCCAAGGGAACCACCTCCTCCTCCAGGCTCCGCCTTGCGGGCTGGGGCACCCCTGCCCTCCCAACCCACAGGACGCTCACAGGAACCAACGAAGCAAAACCCTTCGTGAAGCGTGTCTGCAAGGGGTGCGGAACGAGCAGGGAGAGAAAAATGCCCAGCCCATGGTACAGAGTGCCGATATTTTAAAAGGCCTTGCTGAAGAGGGATCACTTGGGTGAGCTGTTCAAATAGTGAAGGGCAGGGGTTAGTCAGCAAACTACAGCCGCATCTGCCTGCTGCCAGTTTTTATCAATCAAGTGTTGCTGGCTGCAGCTGTGCCCATTTCTTTACAGGTGGTCTAGGGTGGCTTTCGGGCTACAACAGCAGGGCTATGTGCAGTCATCCTCCAGGTCCACTGGGGTTTGTTTCCAGGAGCCCCGCGGAGGCCGAAAGCTGTGAGGACTCAAGCTCTGCAGAACCTGCATATACAAAGTCAGCCCTCCTTACGCTAGGGCTTTGCATCCTGCAGATTCTGTGTATTTGGCCATCGCTTGGACCTGCGCAATTCAAATCCATGTTGTTCAAGGGTCAACCATGGTTGCAGGAGACTCTGTGGCCTCCAAAGCCTAAAACCTAAAATATTGACTATGTGGCCTTCGCATGACAAAGTTTGCCCACCCCCAGGAAGGGGAAGGAACATGAATTTCGGAGCTGACTGGACATGGAGTCAAACATCAGTTTCGCTTTTGCTCATTATTGCCTTGCGCCTGTTGCTTTCCCTCGGAGCCTCAGCCTTTCCATTCGTAAAGTGGGGATGATCAGCCATTTAACACACGCTCAGGATAGTGTTTGCTCTGTAGCAGATGCTCTTCTAAGTGCTTGGCAAGCATTAACTCATTTAATTCTCACAACCCGATGAGATAGGTGTTATTATGGTCATGGCTTATTCTATAGTGGGGGGTGTGGAGGCCCAGAGAGGTTTAGTAACTTGCCCAGGATGGCACAGCACTGAGATTTTTGAACACAGGCACTGTGGTTCTTTTTTTTTTTTTTTTTTTTTTGAGACGGAATTTCGCTCTTGTTACCCAGGCTGGAGTGCAATGGCGCGATCTTGGCTCATCGCAACCTCCGCCTCCCGGGTTCAGGCAATTCTCCTGCCTCAGCCTCCTGAGTAGCTGGGACTACAGGCGTGCGCCACCATGCCCAGCTAATTTTTTGTATTTTTACTAGAGACGGGGTTTCACCATGTTGACCAGGATGGTCTCGATCTCTTGACCTCATGATCCACCCGCCTCGGCCTCCCAAAGTGCTGGGATTACAAGCATGAGCCACTGTGCCCAGCTGGCACTGTGGCTCTAAAGTCTTTTCACTTCACTGCTGGCTGGATGGCACCTCACAAGAGCATTTTGTGAAGATTGAGCCACAGGCCCTGGAATGCGGCAGGACCTCGATATATGAGTCCACCCCTCATCCTCTTCCCCAAATAGTTTTGCTTCCCACATCTGCCCAGAATAAAGGTCCTGCCCTTTGAATTGCAGTGTCTTGGGTCATCACATCCCTTCCTGCCTTTGCCAAGGCCCCAATATCATGAATGGTGCCGTGTTTCCCCAGCACCCTCTCGCTCTCCCCTCCTGCCGCAGTCCCCTCCTACTGTTTAGTTAATAATAACATATCATGTTCTGCCTCAGATGCATATCAGTTGTGTGTAATTATTTATGGAGAAATAGACAGATGAGTCCCTGCTTGGACCATTTTCCCAGGCAGCCCTACCTATCACTTAGCATCCCTCTCTCCCCTAGTCTAATAACACTGTCCACTTTAGATCCTGGGGCCTTGATTTATTAGGTAATTTGTTTCTTCTCTGTGGCTTGGGCCTGCCTGTCATCAATATAATAGAATGATGGAAGTGCAAGCTATAGATACCAGACATTAAAAACTAGGCAAATATTACCCATTTCAACTCCCTGTCAGCCACAGCCAATCCATAGCAATCCTCGGTCTCTGCTTATCTGGGGAGAGGAAAAAAAGAGGACACCCAGGACCTGACTTCTCACAAAACGGTGGCAAATTGGGCTGGCTGCTCTGCTGGTAGATGCTTCTTGGAAAATGCTCAGAAGAACACACACATGCACATGTGTGCACGAACACACACACACACACACAGAGAGCAAAGGAGTCTAATCAAAGAGACTAAATATGCAGAAGAGAGAAAGGGACTGAACCCCATTCCAGCTCTGCTGTGCTAATCAGCTGAAGGGATCAGAGCAAGTCACCTCATCTCTCTGCACCTGAATTACCTCATTTGTCAAACAAGAAGGTGGATGAGATGAGCTGCAGGTGGCCTTCTAGCCTTCACAAGCTGCTATGTGGTCAAGGTTATGCAGAATGGAAGAGGCATGGTTGGAAATTGAACTCTTGCTACTTGATGCCAAGATCAGTGCTTTTAACACTCCATCATGCCATTTCCATCGATCATAATTGCAATCAAAATTATCAGTCTCTTCACTATCAATAGCTTTATCACAATCGCTGACATAATATCACCAATAAGTGATCTTAATTGCATCATCAAAAGAGTCATCAGTGCCATTATCTCTAAGAGCATCTCACCATCATCGCCATCATCATCATGTTAATTTCAGTGTTTTATGTATTCCAGGTTTTACATGCAGGATGTGATTTAATCCTCACATCAGTCCTAGAAAATAGGCACCATTTTGATCATCCTCATTTAATAGATGAAGTAACTGAGGCACAAAGTGGCTGGCATTTCTGAGGTCATCCAATAGTAAATGTCAGACTTTGGATTTGAACTCAAGTCTCCTTGGTTCCAAAACAAGCTCTCAATCATCCTGCTATGCGTTATTATCACGAATGCCGTCATCGGTGTCAGCATAGCCATTATCCTCTTCATTGGCGTTGCCAAATCACACGGCAGCAACTTTTAAACCATTCCCAATATCATCATCAGAGTCAATATCATTGCTAATGTTGACATTGCCAGTATCAGGATCAATATCACCAATATCGTTAATGCTAACACTGTTTCCATTTAAACACCATCATTAATCATGAGCAATATTGTAATTGCGGCTGTCATCAATATATACCATACCGACCTCATCAATATCATCAAAAGCACTATCTTTAGAGTCATGGCTAATATCAACATCACTATTCATATCACCGTTGTCACTAGCAATATGATGGCCCCTGTCACCAACATGTAGGGCTACCACTAAGCTCACCATCCATGGGGAATCACCAATATTGTGTCTACAGTATGATCAATATCTTCAATTGCATCCTCACAAATATTATCACCCTCGGTTCGTCATCATTGATATTCCCAACCAGACAATCAAAATAAACACTAGACATTTCAATTAAATGGATAACATAAACATCAATATACTTATTATTGCTGTAGACAAAATCTACTGGGTCCCTACTCTGGGAGTACACTGTGCTAGCTTTTTTCTCCCCTGTACCACACAGATATCCTCTGAGAAATATGAAATGCATAGACATTTGATTCATTGCCACACAGCCCATTTGGATCTTGCCAGGGTCATCAGGAATTCGAAATTTCTCTATTTCCAGAGGGCCCTTTAATATCCGTAAATACAACCCATTCTTTCAAAATCAAACTACTGAATAGTTTCCAAGTGTGATTCCAGCTCCTGCTTCCTTGTGGTTTGATTCTCTGTTCTAACATTCACTGGCTGTCTCTCGTCCAAGCTGTTTGTGTGTCTGTCTCCTTCTCTGGGACATAAGTTCCTAGAGATGGGCTAGGGTTTCTCTGTATCCTTTAGAGGCTCTACACAGAATGTTCTCACTATTCAGGTTTGGGAGATTGAAGGAAATGGATTATTAGCTAGTCCATAAGAATTACGTGCTGGAGTATAAATGACATCAGACTGAACCAAAATATCTAGAATTTAGCCTGTATCGTCCCTAACTGTACACACAACCTTGGATCATTCATTTCTCCTCCTCTACCCTGCCCCCTCCCTCTCACCCTTCCTTCCTTCCTTCTTTCCTTCATCTCCAAACCTAGGAGTCATCCCTTTTCCACACCTGACCCATCACCAAGCTCTGGGGCTCTGCCTTCCAAATACGTCCTCCAAGCTGCCCATTTCTCACCCCTCCTCTTCTGTTCCCACCCTAAGGCAGCCCCCACGTTCCTTACTAGAACCACTGCAGTTCTACCTTAATTGGCTATGCTTTCACTCTGCTCCCCACTAAACTCTGTCCCCCAAGCAGAGACCACAGGATAAATCAGCTCACATTAGTCCCCTACATGATTTTGAACCTCACTTAAAATAACACCCAGGCTGTGTCCCATGGTCTGGCCCCACCCCTCCTCCCTCCCCTCAGGCCCCAGCGCCTCTCCCCTGATCCCAGCTGCACCATCCTTCTCACAGCATCTCGAAGCTCTGGAACTTGTTTCTGATGCAAGGCCTTCACCCTAGCTGGTCTTGCTGCCTGGAAAGCTTTTTCTTCCGCCCTCCACATGGCTTGCTCCAAGACGTCTTTCAGTTCTCCAAGCAATGCCCTTTTCTCAGAGAGGTGTCTATGACTACGCTCTGTGAAATAGGACCCTTCCATAGGCGTTCTGTTCTCATTAAGCCCACCCGCCCAACACATGTTTATTGACTGTCTACTACAGGCTTTCTCAGCCTCAACACGTGATGTTTGGATGAATCATTCTGTGTCGGGGGAGGGGAGGCTCTCCTGGGCATCGCAGCATGCTCAGCAGCATCCATGGTCTCTACTCACTAGATGCTCGGAGCATCCCCCTCCTACTTGTGACAGTTAAAGGGTGCGAGCAGAAGAGGAGGGGGGAGAAATGGGCAGCTTGGAGGATGTATTTGGAAGGCAGAGCCACAGAGCTTGGTGATGGGTCAAGTGAGGAAAAGGAGATGAAGGAAAGAAAGAAGGAAGGAAGGGAGAGAGGGAGGGAGCAATGTCAATCTTCAGACATTGCAAAATGTCCCCTGGGGGGCAAAATTGCCCCTGGTTGGAAGCCCCCAAATGATATGGATTCAGCACTCTTTAAAATCTTGGGATGCTGCAGTTAGTAAGACAGACCCCATATCAGAACTCCACACTTTCTTTTCCTGGCCTTCGTGGAGTACATTCTAGTGGGAGGAGACAGAAATGAAATGTAATAAATACGTAAACTGTGCTATTCTAGAAAGTGAGAGGTGCTACGGGAAAATCTACAGCAGATGAGGGGTGATCATGGGTGCTGGGTGGGGTTGTGATTTCAAATAGGGTGGTTAGGGTAAATCTTGCTGGCAACGTGCTTCCAGATTTACTTTTTAAACTATTGCATATGTGACAACATGAAATGATATTACCGTTTTGTTTCCTGGTTTATTGTCTGTCTTCTCTCCCAGAAAGTAAGCTCTATGAGGAAAGAAAATGTTTCTATCTTGTTCAAAACCTTGTATAGTTAATATATAGACCAGTGGCTGGTCTACCACACGGGTACTCAATAAACGTGTAGGTCACTTTCAAGAGCTGGGAATATAAAAATCAATTAGAGCCTAAATAGACGGCATTGAATCCTACCTGATGTTTAGAGATAGCCCTCACCCCCCATTCTATCCACCACCAGTCGTGAGCTATCCCCCGTACTAACTTCTTTCAAGGGTAATTAAGAAGTTCTGTAACTTCAGTTTATACTGAAGAGTTAATTTCAAATATCTAATTCTCTTACTGGATTATTAGTCTTCCTTTATTCAAGCAAATCTGGCCACAAAGCATCTTGTTAAGGAAAGTCCTTTCCATCCTGGTAAACTACTTCCCACCCTGACATCTTCCCTCCTCTGTCCCCGCCCCCCAGTTTTAGTTCTTTCTTCTGAGACCTCACTCAGCAGGAGGAAAGGCTGCTTTGGAAAGGGAAAGGAAGGAGTTTCCCAGCATTGAAGGTGTTCAAGGGTGGATTCCACGGCCACTTTGCAGGAGGCTATCAAGAGGACGGGAACTGGCAGTGGTGGTGACACAAAGTCAGAGATTCGAAATGTTAGTGAGCAGCAGCATCACCCAGAGAGCTGATGAAACAGGTTACCCCACTCTTGGAACTGTGACTCAGCAGCTGGAGGGAAAGCAAGGCCCAGGTGACACCTGGTGCTGCTATTCTAGGGACCACGATATGAGCCGTTCTGCAGTCAAGTGCCCTGCAGCCCCTCTCACACCTGAGGGTCTGCAATGATATCATGCCTCCTTTTCAGCCATGAAATGCAGCTTTCCTGGTTCCTGTCTGCCCCTCACCTCCTGTTAAACTCAACCTTGAACTTGTCTTCCCCTGATACATACTATGGTCCTGCTTTGGGTCTTAAACATCTCATTTTCTTCCCTGGTATCTCTTGTTCACCCCTCTTCCTTTAAAAAAAAAAAATTCCTGCCTTCCTGTCTCAGTCATTAAATATTTTTTTTTTTTTTTTGAGATGGAGCCTTGTTCTGTCACCCAGGCTGGACTGCAATAGTGCATTGCACGATCTCAGCTCACTACAACCTCTGCCTCCTAGGTTCAAGCGATTCTCCTGCCTCAGCCTCCTGAGTAGCTGGGATTACAGGCGCCCACCACCACGCCTGGCTAATTTTTTTGTATTTTTAGTAGAGACACGGTTTCACTATGTTGACCAGGCTGGTCTCGAACTCCTGATTTCGTGATCCACCTGCCTTGGCCTCCCAAAGTGTTGAGATTACAGGTTTAAGCCACCACACCTGGCCAGTAATTCTTTTAAAGGTCAAAGATGGATATTAACCTCTGCTGTGAGGGATATGGGGCCGGGAGGCTTTACCTGGGAGGGAAGCATATGAACTTGGCACCCCAGAGAGGCATCAGAGATAGCCCATAAGGAATTGCCAAGCGCGGAAAGGAAGCTCTGGGCTGGTTCCCAGGAATGTGTACACTTTGTGGCCTGGGTAATCGTGGACGGTTCGGGCGGAGGTGTGGTATGAGCCAGATGAAACCAGGGGAGTTATCAGGTTGAGCCACATGAAATTGCTGCTATTCAAGCATTTTTGGCCTGGAAATTCTGAAATTTCATATGGCTCAATCTAAGAGTATTATTTTAATTCCTCCCACGAATCAGGTATAATTTATTTTGCAGATGAGAAACCGAAGCCCAGAGAGATTGCCCAATGGCACAGAGTAAGAGGCAGAACCAGAAACCAAGACTTGTTTCACTCTATGCCTACATTTAGAATTTATCTAGCTCAGTGGTTCTCAACCTTTGGAGAGAGCTTGTGACTCCCCCAGAGGGCTGGTTAAAATCCAAATCACAGGGCCCCAGCCCGCAGCGATCCTTTTCAGTAGTTGGGAGGGCAAAGAGTGGGAGTTTGAGAGCTTGCATTTCCAATAAGCTCCTAGGAAGCACTGATGCTGGTCTGTGGACCAGAGTTGGCATTTTACTGGTCTAGGTAGACGAGGAGGAGGAGGGCATAATTAAAGGGCTAAGGGAGGTGGCAGGATGAGCGAAGCCCCGGAAGCAGGTGTGGGCGTGGGTAGGGGAGGCTGGGACGGTGGAGAAAATGGAACAGGCTGGTGAAGGGTGGCAGACACAGGTCGTCTCCATCCTTCCTGTCCCAGTCCCTCTCACTCCCACCTTGCCCCATCCAAGGAGACGGGCTCCGGCAGCATCCATCTCCCCCACAGTGGCCCATGGAAGGTTTCTTAGCCTGGATAATTTCTCCAGTGCCACCAATCCCTTCTGCCTAGTGTGATAAACCCTATTTCATAAAGAAGACATGAATGGCTGTAATCAGATACAATGTTTGCTACACGGAACAAAATGAGCAAAAGAAAAAAGATATGCAGCCAGTCTATAATTATGGGTGTAATATTTCAGCCCATTAGCAAAAAATATCTCAGAAACCTGCTGCCCCTCCTTCTCAGTTAAAAAATTGGATGCTAAGCTGGTGAAGGCAAACAGAGAGAGCAGAGCACTGAAGCAAAGGCCTAATTAATTGCTGATACTGTTTTTTTTTTTTTTTTCATTTTTGATTGGCAGTGGTTCTGAGAATTCTGGGTCTTTTGCTGTACTAGATAAAAAGAGAGGTGGCCACTCCCAGCAGGGCCACTTTGAAGGCACCGGTCCCTCTTCCTGAGCTCCATCCAGCCAGGTCTAGTACTCATCAAGGGCCCAGCACTTCCTAAACACTTGGTGCATTCAGCCTTTTTGGACAATCATAGCTATCTTTTATTGCTTGCTGTGTGCCAGGCTCAGTGATAAAGCCTTTACAGATTTGATCTCCGTCTTTCCCTTGGGAGCCATGTGAGGGAATATAATGGACGCTGTTGATGTTCTGCAGGTCCCTTTTGACCTCTTTTGTTTATTTTTGAGCCCTAACCCCCGCGACTCTCTTTGGAGAATGATCCATGAGCTGCAAGAGTCGGTTGGTGTGGGTGAGAGAGCCCCCATTACCTGGGAGTCTGTGCCCTAGGGAGGGGTCCCAGACCTGTGGGCAGCAGGCTTTCCAATCTGTAGGAAAGCCTGACCCCTGCCAGGGGTCAGAGCATCAGAGAACTTACACTCCCAACTTCCCCAGGGATCCGACTAAGGGCAGTAGGAGGCTTTGCCTGAAGTCGCCCCTTGCCTGCTTGCTCCCCAGCCCTGCCCAGTCCCTCTAGTCTTCTCTGGAAATCTTTCTTCATAAATCATTTGCACGTCAATCTTTATCTCAGAGTTAGCCTCCAGGGCACCTGACCACCCTTCTACCACAGAGAAAATAAAAGTTTAGAGGAGATAGTAAGTCATTCAGGGTACTTAGCTAAGAAAGTGGGGACTGGGATTAGACTCTAAGTCATCTAATCCCAAGGCCTCTTCTGTGAATCCCTGCACAGTGACACTTTTGTTAGCGGCATCGGCAAGACAGTCCTGGCCTACTCCTCCCTTTTCCCACCATTTGCAAGTCTCTGCTCCCCAAAGATGTTATTCTGGTATGTTCTCCAAACCCTTCACCAGGACCGTTGTGTAGTATACCGATGTCTATCGTATTTCCTGCAGCCATCTGGCTCTGTGATGTCTAGCAATGTGAGCATTCCTCCCCAGCCCCACTAGGCTGAGTTCTTTTTTCAAGTTTTATTTTAGGTTTAGGGGTACATGTGCATTTTGTTACAGCTAGTGCTCGACTTACAACCACGGTTGGTTCCGACAGACTGGTCGTAACACGATTTGGTCATAAGTTGAGTAGGCCATGTGCATGCGGAGATGGTAGTGCTGCCGGAAGCTGGTCCACACTGTCGTACGCCCAGCTGGGCAACGTTTGCGCTGCCAGACACGGAGCAATCGTGGCTAGCGATTGTGGTCGTAAAGTCGAATGGTTGTAAGTTGCATAGGTCGTAAGTCGATCAATACCTGTATATAGGTAAACTTGTGTCATGGGGGTTTGTTGCACAGAGCATTTCATGACACAGGTACTAAGCCTGTACCCAATATTTATATTTTCTGATTCTCTTCCTCCTCCCACCCTCCACCCTCAGGTAGACCCCAGTGTCTATCGTTCCCTTCTTTGTATCCATGTGTTCTCATCATTTAGCTCCCACTTATAAGTGAGAACATGCGGTATTTGGTTTTCTGTTCCTGTGTTAGTTTGCTAAGGATAATTGCCTCCTATTTCATCCATGTTCCTGCAAAGACATGATCTCATTCTTTTTTATGGATGCATAGTATTCCACGGTGTATATGCCCCATATTTTCTCTATCCAATCTGCCATTGGTGGGCATTTAGATTGATTCTATGTCTTTACTATTGTGAAATGTGCTGCACTGAACATGCATGTGAATGTGTCTTTATAGTAGAATGATTTCTATTCCTTTGGGTGTATACCCAGTAATAGGATTGCTAGGTTGAATAATAGTTATATTTTTAAGCTCTTTAAGGAATCGCCACACTTCTTTATACAGTGGTTGAACTAATTTACACTCCCATCCTCAGTGTATAAGTGTTCCCTTTTCTCTGTAATCTCACCAGCACCTGTTATTTTTTGACTTTTGAATACTAGTCATTCTGACTGGTGTGAGATGGTGTCTCATCGTGATTTTGATTTGCATTTTTCTAATGATCGGTGAGGTTGAGATTTTTTTTCATATGTTTGTTGGCCACATATATGTCTTCTTTTGAAAAGTGTCTGTTCATTACACTGAGTTTTTAGAGGACAGTGATTCTGAATTATGCATCTGTAAATTCCTACTATCCAACACAGCAATCAGTACTCAGTAGGCTCTTGGGAAATACATATGAG
Organism: Sapajus apella; assembly: GCF_009761245.1. Lineage (NCBI taxonomy): Eukaryota > Metazoa > Chordata > Mammalia > Primates > Cebidae > Sapajus > Sapajus apella. Next base: position 11,053,940 of record NW_022436995.1, read on the forward strand.
ATAAATACATTCATGTGTTAATGGCAGAGCCATGCGGCCTCCACCTGTGAATTTAGCGCCCAGTCCCATGCCCTTCCTAGGCCTGGGGATCTATATGAAACCAGGGTAGGTTGGAATTCAGTAGCCACCATCCTACACTCTGGAATGTGGCATTGTCTGGGCAATTGTAATAATTAGATCCATGTATTTTTCCTGGGCCTCTCTAGTTACCTGTCTTTTACCTTAGGCTCACCAGGTTCTACAGGAGCCGGACCAGTTCCTGTGTATACATTCATTCATTAAGTTATTCATTCACTCTGCAGTCACCTACCCATCTAATCCTATCTATTCATCTAAACCCATCCATCCATCCAACCATCCAAGCTCTTCTGAAGCTGGCTATGCACCAGGCCTTGCCCTCAGTAACAGTCTAGTGGGGGATACGAATATAGTATAATGTCAATCATCAAACTGTGATCTGCACCTGGAGGGGCAAATGTATAAGGTACTATGGATACATAGGAGGGACACCTTCCCTAACCTTAGTGATTGAGAAAGCCTTCCCAAAGCCCCTGAGCTATGATCTGCCAGGCGAGTGATGAAGAAAAGACAGGAATGGTATAGGCTGTTCCTGGCAGAGACAGCAGCAGATATGACATCAGAGATGAATGAGTGCATGGAAAGTTCAAAGGAAGAAAGAAAACCCAACCTGGCAGGATCTCTTGTTGTCAAGGAAGGTAAGAGTTGAGGCTGGAAGGGCTTCCTGGAACCAGATCATACAGGGTTTTGTCCCTCAATACAAGTAAGGGAGAAGGATGCAGATCTGAGAGCAGTCGGGGAACCTATAAGGAGAGTGTCATGATCAGATTTGCATCTTTCAGAGGGTCACTCTGGGAAGAAGAGATTAAGAGAAAGGAGACCAACAGTAGAACTGGGATTGGGAAGGTGGAGGAACCATTTGAGGGAATTTCAGTTGCCTAAGTGACACTGATGGAGACAGAGGTTGCTGTGGTCACAAAGAGAGGGAGAGAGTGGGTTCCTGCTAGAGAAAATAGATATTTAGAAATTAATGGGACTTTGTGATTGATTGGATGTGGGAGGCAGGGAGAAGGAGGAGTCAAGGATGAGTGCCAGTTTCTGGCCTGTGCAGCGAGGCAGATGGAGGTGGCACTGATCAAGACAAGGAGGGAGAGCAGGTGGGCAGGGGGCATAGAGCCTGGAGTGGAGAGAGACGGTATGCTTGGTTTTTGATAGGTTGGGGTGGAGATACCTGTGGAGCTTTCCAACTGGGTTGCTCAGAAGATAATTTAATGTCTAGATCTGAATCTCCAGGAAGAGATGAAGACTAGGAACAAATATTTAATGCTCACCAGACCGGGAACAACCCCTGACTTTTTGGAGTAGGTGGGAAGGCCTAGGAAGCCTGAGTCTTCCTCCCACTGTTTCCTCCTTCCTTCTGGAACCCACTGGGCCTTGGTTACGTGGAGCAAGCCTGGATGTGTTTCTCTATGCAACTACCAAGGGACAGACTCTCCTTCTAGAGGCTTCTTTCCCTTGGAGGAAGGAAAATTGTCTTTCCCAGTGTGGCTACTCACCAGAGAAAGGAGAGAATGAGCACACACCTGAAATCTGAACCTCAGGGATCGAGTCTCCTGCCACTGCTTTTAGAAATGTTTTTAATTATTAAATCACTATATGTGCATTGTAAAGAGAACTGCAACCCAGAACAAATACGAGATAAATATGATAGACTTCTCACCCATATCCTGCCGAAACCAGCCCCTCTCTACCTCATTCCCTAGTGACAATAATTATTGTAATTCTAGATTACATACACACACACGCGCGTGCGCGCGCACACACACACACACTACATACTGCTCAACAATGGACTTTTTTGTTTTAAAGATATTTTAGACATATTTCATCATCAAAATATATATAGTTATACTTCCATTTCTCTCATTTTTATTATAAGAATCATACAAGTTTATGTCAGAAAATGTGGAAATTCAGAAAACTACAAAAAAGATCAAAACCTGCCAGTAGCCTGAAATCTCATTATCCTGAGGTGATGATTAATATTCAGAAAAACATATAGAATTTACTTTTACCGGGGAATAGTAGAAGAAAAGATCTAAAGTTAGAGACAAAGAATTAGAGAACTTCAAGCAGATTCTTCTTCTTCATCGTAGGAGATATTGGTCTTTATATAATTTTTTTATGTCTCCTTAATTGGAAAAGAATTGAAAGTTGAAGTTGTAGTGTTTTAGTTTAACTATATACTTCTAAGTGGTTGTTAGTTTAGGCAGAACTTAGTCATTTCTCTTACAAAAATCAAAAGATACAATTTATCACTAAACAAATAGACTAATTTATCTACATATATATTTTAATTAAAGGTAATATAAAGAGTAAGCCCACTGTTATGATAATTTGTTAAGAGAAATTACTGAAGTATTCAATCACTTTCAAAAAGAACAAACATATCATGGGGAAATAATTATCACTCGTCCCTAATGCAAATCCGAACAGATGATGTGTGAATTTAAAGCATTCATGGGTTATCTTCTTCTTCTTACATTACCCGACCAATGGCAGGTTGCTTCTGCGGGTTCAGAAAGCATGACTTCCTACACTTAATTGGTGGCTCAGAATCTTGCCACAAGTTAGCCCTCATATCTGTACCATGGCTTTCATGTATAGTTCTTTGTTTTTCCCAGAGTTTGCAATTGCCTTTAATTTTCTTGTTTCTTAGAAGTGTCTCATACCTTGCTCTTCTTGCTTCTTAGAAGTATCTCATACCAGCATTTCAGCTTCTTACTCATAGGATTTGGTTAATGCTTTTTTCTTCTTCAGGTTATTTTTTATGAGTCTTCTGATTTCTTGTTCTAGTTGGGGCTAATTGCTTATTAGGTCAGCTGCACAACTGTCCTACTAGTATTTCTTTTCATTGTTCTTCTGGGTTAATTCTATCATTTTTAAATCTATTGTCTCCCTCTTTATTGAATTCAGTTTTCATTTTGCCAGAGTATATCCCCAAGGAATTTTTCAGGAAATGTGCATAACAGGAGTGGTGGTACACCAAGTAAATCTGAATCCCTGAACATCTAAAAGTGCCTTTACTATGCTCGTGCACTTGAATAAAAGATTCCAAATGATTTCCCTTCAGAATTTGTAGACATTGCTCTGTTACCTTCTAGCAAGCCCATTGCATATGAAAAATCAAATGCTGGTTTGATTGTTGTCTCTTTTTAGGTATTCTAAATATTTTCCTTAAGAAGTTTTAAGACTTCCATCTGATTGTTAGAGTTCTGAAACTTTCCCAACTTTTTTGAGAAATGTGTGTCTTTTTTATTACATCTGCTCTATACTTGGTGAAAATAGCAGATGGCTACGGCTTTGTTTTTTTTTTGTCCAGCCTGCTTCCCTTTTCCTTGAAAATTGCCAATAACTCACCCACTCCACATGATTTTGGAGGTGCTGTTAATGAAGGGACCCTTCTTTCCGTGCCCCAGAGTGGCCATCAGAACATTCCATCTCTCTAGCCAAGGGATCAATTCAGGACTGGACATACAACCAAGCTAAGCTAATCAGAGTATGTTTTAGAGACCAATCTGGATGCTGGAAGAGAGAATTATGCTCTTTTCTCTGGGTTTGGTACAAGGATAAAATAAGACTGGAATTTATAGAGGCCTTCTTGGTCACTATACATAGAGAACTTGCCTGGGAATGAACCCAACACAGAGGAAAACAGAGTGGAGGGGTGGATAGTGAGGGAGAAAGGGAGAGAGAGGAAGAATAATTTTCAATGTTCGAACTTCTAGGTGCAGACAAGACTGAAGCCAGATTAGTCAACGTATTCACTTTTTCTCTTTAAGCTCTCTGAGTTGTGTTTCCATTAAATGTAACCAAAAGAATCTTGATAATATAATGATCTCTTTTAACCCCCAAATTAACATATTTTATCAGCTTAAGGAAATTTTCTTTTGTTATTTGACAATTCCTGCTTTTTTATGACTTTAGTTCTCTCTTTCTAAAATTCCTGTTAGCTGGGTATTGACCTTCTGGTATCTAGCCTCTATTTTTTTAAATCTTTTCTCATTTAAAAAGTCATATTGACATTTCAATCTGTGTTCTGAGATACTTCCTGAACTTTATTGTCTCTATATAATTTCTCTGATTTGGTTTTCTATTCTTTCCTTCCATTCCAGCCCCTTTGTTTTTTTTATTTCAGCCAACATACTTCTAATTTCTAAGAACTTTTAAAAGCTCTGCTTTTCTTCTTTTCTTTTCTTTTTTTTTTACAGTGTGCTGCTTTTGTTTTGTGGGTGCAATATCCTCCCAATAAACTGACCTCCTTTCTCTTCTGTTTGCTGCACCATCTCTGTCTCTCTTCTGAGTTGCTTTGTTTACCTTAATTCCTCCCTTTCGTGTGGTTTGTTTTCCCCAAAACTTGGAAATCCTCAGAAAGCCATGAAAGCTGCTGGGATGACTTTTTCCCTCTGCAGGTTGCATTGGTCTGCTTGGAAAATAGCCCTCTCTCCTGAACAGGACAGGGGTCCTGGAGGTGTCTGAGCAAGGCTTGCTGATAGGGAGGCAGAAATGCAAGCTCATGAGCTGCCACCATTGCTGAAGTAAGGAAGACATTCCTCTCTAAGTGTGGAGAGCATTAGTGTACATGAGTTTTGACATACAATATACCTCAAATGCCTAAAATTTTCAAAATTGCACATTAAAAATAATAAGACTAATGAGAAAAATAAGGTTAGGAATAAACTACCCAAATTTCATGCAACATTGTAATCAGACCACTAACAAAAATAGTAATCCAGCAAAACAAAATGCTCATATTTTCAGAACACATTTTTAACTTTCTAATAAGTAAAAAATACTATAGTAAATATAAAGCTTTACTTTTTTTTTTTTTTTTTGAGACAGAGTCTCACTCTGCCACCCAGGCTGGAGTGCAGTAGCACCATCCCGGCTCACTGCAACCTTGACCTCCTGGGTTCAAGCGATTCTCCTGTCTCAGCCTCCCGAGTAGCTGGGATTACAGGCATGGGCCACCATGCCCAGCTAATTTTTGTATTTTTAGTAGAGATGGGATTTCACCATGTTGGCCAGGCTAGTATTGAACTCCTGGCTCAGGTGATCCACCCACCTCAGCTTCCCAAAGTGCTGGAATTACAGGAGCGAGCCACTGGGCCTGGCTTTACTTTTAGAAAAAGTGAAAGTAGTTTAATAGAAGGAGGTGTGAGGTAGGGGTTAGGCTCCTGAGTTATGGAAATGAGGACAACAATGCATCAAGAATGGGTAGAAGTATTTAATAGGCCCTTCCAAGACAATGCAAGTGACCATAAGGAGGAGTGTAGGTGCGTGGGGGTTTCTTCTGGTACTGCATCTCTGGGTTTGGCTTTCTTTGCATTCAGCTACTGTTACTGACATCCTGCTCCTATGTATCAATTGTGTATGAGTAATTTAGATCATAGAAACACACACTGTTGCCAGGCAGACCAAGTTTATACCTCTGTGTAGCTCCTTCCCTTCATCTTTTTTCTCTGAGTCTGCTAAGGAGGTCAGGAAGGGTGAGTCTACAGAAATGCCTGCAGAACTCTCATTTTATTTTGAGAGTTGTTCTCATGACTCTTTTCTGTGGGTGAATACGAAGGCCAGCTGTTCTGTCTATTCAAGAAGGGTCTAGGACAGCCAGGCAAGCTATTCTTCAAGCAGTTCAGGTTGCCCCATGGCCTCCCTCCTTTTACTGGAGCTTCCCAGAGTCTGCTGAGATAAAGGGCTCTGGCTTCAGCCACATGCCTCGTGCAGGTCTACGCTGACTTGTCACTTCCTTGCTCTGGATTCTCCATCAGTTGGATCTGATTTGCCTACCACCTTTCAGAAATTCCTCAACATTTCTGGTCCACGGATAACATCCTTTTTCTATTTCCTAATACGAATTCATTTATTCTCTTACGTCTTTTCTGACACTTTTTCCAATATGATTTTGGTATAGAGAGAAGTTAACTTTTGTGTACTCAATCTGCATCTCTACTTGGAAATTCTCCACACTGCTTTTTTTCCCTTTGACTCTGGCTAAGTCTTTTCATAATCTTGATCCTTGGCTCATCATCTGGAAAATGAGAACGATAGTAATACCAGTTCTGCCTGCCCCATAGGGCTTGGGGAAGGATGGCAGAATTTGGGAGTCATCTGTGAACATAAAGAGTGGCATCAATTTAAGTTGCTATTAGATTGTGGAGGAGAACCCCCTAGGTGGCAGATGAGAAAATGAAGCCAAAAGATTGGAAGCAATTTTTGCCCGAAGTTACTCAGAAACCTCCAGTCTCTTGGCGCTCACGTCCTGATCTCCTTCCAGGCCCTGCTACCCCTCAGCCTGCAGACAGCCAGGGCTGCAGTGCTGGAGGAAGAGCAATTGAGAATTCGGAAGAGGCAAAGATGGCATAAATAATTCAGTGATTGCCAACCACGGGCCATTAAATTTTCCATGATCTGTTTTATTGTATCCGCTACGCAGCGTTAGTCACTCCAGTTCAGATGCAAACCAGGCAGTTCGCTCTGGCTACAGGAGCTGGCCACTGCTCTATCTCGGGACCCAAGGCCGTAAAAGCGTTGGCCTTGGGCCTGGCTGGGCCTCCATCCTAAAAGGGGGACAAATACAGGTTCACATCGCAGCAGGTGTGAGTGTCAAGCCTCCCTGTTTCTGCTCCTGTGCGTCACTAAGCCACTGATAGAATGGTGATGATCACCACTTAAGCACAGGATATACTTGCAAACACATCAACTTTAAACTTTGCTGCCGTCTCTACAATCAGCAAAAACATAATGTGTTGGTTGGGCAGGGATGAGGGGTTTCAGAGGTTAATTTGTTCCACATACGCATTGACAGTTACCATCATTCTGACACTCTATTTTGCCTTTTTTAAAAAATATTTCTTCATATACTTGGAGCCTCAAAATCTGACAACAGCCCAGATCTCACAATACTCCTAGGAAGCTAAAGATCTTCAGCTCCAGGGTCAGGCTATTTAGAATCCTCAAGATGATGAGGGCATCTTTGCAGATAGAAAAATGGAGGCTTAGAGAAAGAGCTGGCCATGGGTAAAGACACAGCCAGCTGGTGGCAGGGCGGTCCCAGGACCAGGTCTCAGGAATCCCAATCCAGAGGCCTCCCCAGGGCCCTGGTCTTGGGAGGGAGAATTTCCCCCCAGCCCCAGATCATCATCTGAGCTACTCAAGGTTGCTGTGGCTTGTCAGATTTGTAATTCGAATTGAATACTTTCTTCACTATGTTCAGGGGACCACAGAGCTTCCTGAGATCACACTTACCCAAGTGTACCCCCCCCACAACACCCCTGACACCACAGCAGACTGCAAACGGGAAGAACTGGGTGCTGCGGGCCAGGTTCACCCCAACACCTGTGGCTCAGGAGGCTTGGCCACTGTGCACGGCCGCATCTCCCCCATTGTACATGCTGACTTGACACCTGGGTTAGGAGAGTGTGTGAGGGCAGACAAAGGCAGGAAGAGTCCCTGAATCACTTAAGAATGCAGGCTGCGTAGTCAGATGGCCTGGCTCCACATTCCAGCCTTATTGCTTATCAGTTATGTGTATAAAAGAAATCTCATCCCGTCCTTGCTCCTCAATTTTCTCATACATGAAGCGGGGAGGCCAAATCTGCATCCCTGGGGTTTTTGTGAGGCTCTAAGGTAATGATAGTTTGGACTTGCCAAAGTCCTTTTCACACCTCTAGCACTTAACCATTGCTACGTAACAAAACACCTTAAAACTTGGCAGCTTAAAATGACAACGGTTACTGCTCAAGACTCCAGGTGGCTCCTGGACACTCATCTCATCCTGTGATTCATTGATCTAGGATGAACCTCCTAGGATGGTAGGGCCTGCTGATTATAAACCGGCTTGGGGTGGGAAGCCTCAGCTGTCTCACCCTTCAGCAGGCTAACTCAGGCTCGTTCACCTGGCTGCAGGGTCCTGCTAGAGGATGTGAATGCACACAGGCTTTTTGAAGGTTGGACTTGAAAACGGCACACTGCCACCTCTGCCACTTCCCGTTGGCCAAAGTCACAAAGCCAAGCCAGATTCAAGGTGAGGTCAAAGAGAATGGACTCTACTTTCTTGATGGAAGGAGCTGCAAAGGACATGTTTACAGGAAGGACTGGAGGACTGTGGTCATTTTTGCAAAGACAGTGCTGAGCATGACTTTCAAGATAGGAAAAATAGTTTGTTCAAGGCCACACAATTCGTGGGTGGTAGAGTTGCCATGAGAAGCCAGGTAATGTCAAGTACCCTGTGTTAAAACCAGCCTCAATGCCATTTCTACTATTGAATTTACTCTGGGGAAAATCTAGTAGATAGTGATTTAGGGTGTTAACATTTGTGTTCCTCTTCATTCATTTTATAATCTCAAAAGGTAAAGGAGAGCCAAGGATTTGACTTCCTGGCTGTCCCTTCTGGAAGGAAGCCCCGAGGAAGAAGGAACAGGTCTTGGGATGAGACCGAGATTCAGATTCCATAGCTTGAAGAACTTCACTTACACAACTTTATGTTTTGTTTTTTGGGTGGTGGTGCTGGTGGTGGTGGTTGGGGATGGGTTATACCTTATGCACCATAACGAAAGAAGGGGTTAGTGTGTGCCTGTGAGTGTGTGTGCGTGCATGTGTCCATGTGTATCGGTAGAGGAGAAAAGGATGAACACAGGATCCCCAGTCCTGCTGCCTCTGGTTGGAAATCCATCGTCTGTCGCGATAGTTTCCTGCTTGAGTTCCTTGTTATGAGTCTCCCATCCCAAGAATGCTCCTGCCCACATGGCCAAAGTGCAAAACCAAACATGTCACTCTCTGTTTAAAACCTCTCATGGTTCCTCAGTGCCTTGGGGCTAAGGTCTACTGTTTTAACTCAGCCATCAAGGCCTCTACTTTCTCATGGAGCCCACATCCCGGCTTCAGGATCCGCCACCGTGTCCTCAGCATCTTTGCACCCCTTTCTCATCTCCTTATCTTTATGGAGCGTAGTCCCTCCTTCTCTACCTGGTGACCTCTCCCTCATCCTTCAGAGTTCAGCTTCAATGTCACCACCTCATGAAAACCTCATGAGGTTTCTTTTACCACCCTCAATGAGCTGGCTAAGTGAGGATCCCTTCTCCCTCTCTCCAATCATCCCATGACCTGCACATACCTTTAGTAAACCTCCTGGCATGGTGTCTTGTGATTGTAGATTTACCTGTATTATCTCCCATGTAGACTGTGAGATCCTTGAGGTCTTGCACATAATAGACTGAGTATACATGTATGAGTGAATAAATGAATGTATGATCACCTTTCTGATACCTTCCTCACTGGGTGAGTCCTGTCTCCAGAGCCAAAGAACTCACATCCCCAGTTCGGGTGCAGGCATGCAACCCCAATGTCACTCATCTTACTCCCTTGTCCCTAGAAAACTTGGGTTAGGAAGTGTGAGCCATGGAGTGTGTCAGAGAGCAGGGCAATTAAAATTCTGGCACCATATGGCAGAGGGGTCCAGTTCTTGGGTGGCAGGGATGGGGGTACAAGTGGCAGAACCCAACGCATTCATCCTAAGTGTTCTGGAGCTTCATGGAGGCATTCTTATGTGGAGGTTCCAAAACTGAACATTTTTGGCTTTCTGGCCTTGCCAGAAATTCTGAGTCAACTTATATTCATCTCTATTTAAACCAGCCCATGTGGATTTTATTGTTTGCATCCAAGAGCTCAAACACTTCAATGAAAGGAAGCAGGAAAGAGTTTAGTGGATTAGCCAAATCCTAGGTCTGCCATTTACCTAGCTGTGTGACCTTGAGCAATTTACTTCTTTATAAGTAAATTTCCTCAAGTAAAGAGGAAATTGACAATAATAATTATCCCTGGGGATTACTGAGAGAATGGAATAAGTATAGAAGTTATCTGTTGCTGTGTAACAATGCAGTACTACACTTAGTGACTTCAAACAAATATATGTGTCACCATCTTTCATGGTTCTGTGGATTGACTGAACTTAGCCTGGCAGGTCTTGCTTGTACATCCCCCATGTGATTGCAGTCAGACAGCAGTGCAGACCGCTAGGTCTGGTGACCTGAGTGGCTACACATGGCCTCCCCATGGGGCTGGAACCTTTCCCAGACTGAAATTCTAAAGGGAGCACACTGAGCCCAAGCATTCCAAGAACCGCAGGCAGAAGCTGCAAGGCTTCTTGTGACTTGCCTCAGAAATCCCAGAATGTCACTTCCACTGCATTCTGGCGGTCTATTATCTGGTGAAGCAAGTCACTAAGGCCAGCCCGGATTTAAGAATTACACTTTCCCTTTTGACGGACGGAGTAGCAGACATTGCAGCCATCTTTACACTGCCGCAGTGAGACACTGCATAGGAAACATGGCGTCTACCACATAATACGTATTCAATAAATGCTAGTTTGGGATTTGTCTCCTTCCTGCATTTATTCGACCAGTTTCCAGCCCAGCGAGGCCGTTTCCATCTATCCACCAGATTCCCCTCAGCTATAGATTCCCTAGGGGAATGTATAGCTTTACTAGTCAATGTACAGAGAGGACAGGCAGGCAGGGTGAGGGGATCCACGAGCAATCCACACTGGCAGCAGGAAGATCCAGGAGAGCTGGTTTCTTGTTCTAATTACCCTAATAAGTTATTTAGTTGCCTTGAGCAAGTCTATTGCCCTCTCTGGACTCAGTTTCCCCATTTATCAAAGAAGATGTGGACTAGATGAACTCTAAGGCCCTTTCTGCTCCTGCCATTCTTGTTTTCCTTTTTTTTATTTTTTGAGACAGAGTCTTGCTCTGTCACCCAGGCTGGAGTACAATGGCATGATCTTGGCTCACTGCAACCTCCGCCTCCTGGGTTCAAGCAATTCTTCTGCCTCAGCCTCCCAAATAGTTGGGATTACAGGCACCTGCCACCACGCCCAGCTAATTTTTGTATTTTCAGTAGAGACAGGGTTTCACCATATTGGTCGGGCTGGTCTTGAACTCCTGACCTCAAGTGAGCCACCCACCTCAGCCTCCCAAGTGTTGGGATTACAGGCGTGAGCCCGGCCTCTGCCCCGCCATTCTGTGATGGTCCCTTGGCACCATCTCAGGAACTCTGGAGACTCACAAACCGATGGGCAGGACATGGGATTTGATATAGTTTCTGTCCTCATTGCAGGGACTGTCCCAACTCATCTTTCGTGTCACACCTGGGCCCAAGCTCTTGGAGGCCTCAGAGGTGCCTGACTTGTAAGCCAGTCCCAGCCTGATTTCCCCTTATGAACTCAGCCCCCGAAAGTCCCTTTTGTAAATGAGGCGTGGTAAACTTTAGGTGATGGGACGTCCCCACTTCTCCCTGCTGCCCCTGGAGAAACTAAAGGCTCTGCTTAGGTCAGATCACACTGCAGCCACCCCCGCCTTTGGTGAGGACGAGCTCCCCGCTTCACTCGATGGGTTTTCCTGTTGATTCCCTGGGAGTGCTTTGCTGGAGTGAGACGTAGTTCTCAGCAGGGCTGACACCACCTGGAGATTCCTCAGACCTCACCTGCACTGCAAGCAGGGAAGTTTTCTGTCTCTGGAAATACAACCAAAACAGGTGTTTTATTGCTCAGGTTCTGTCTACCACGGACCACCTGGCCATGGGAATTGAAAATGTTTTCAATATGGGGTAGAAGAAAGCTTCAACACATAATGTCTTCTCCCAGCTATCCTGTTGGTGACTGCTGTGTGACTGTTTCTTAGAATCTAACATGAGCTGAACCTTGGAAGAAATGAAATTTAGCCAGATGCAGGGAAGAGGGGAGTGATTTATAGAATGGAGCTGGGGCAGGAGTGAGTCCGGGCTGGGAGGTGGGACTGAGGAAGCCATCTTGGGGGCAGTAAGGAGGCTCGCCTGGCTGCAGTACAGGCCTCAACTGGTGGAGGGGGTTGAAAGTGTTCAGACCTAGGCCCTCTGTTCTTGTTCACATTCATTCATTCATTCATCATTCATTCATTCTTCATTGAGCCCCTGCTGTGGAAAGCACAGGGCTGGTTCCTAGAAAGAAAACAGCAAACTAAAGCAGACACCTTCCCTGACTTACAGTCTAGCGGGGGAGACAGATGCTAATCAGATGGCCTTTCCCACAAATGGCCAATGCCAGCCAGGACTAGTGACGTGTGTGAGTGGCATACCATGTGCCAAGGCCTTGACCATGGGGGCCTGACCTGGTCAGTGAGGTCAAGGCAGGCTTCCTTCGTATTCAAAGTTTGACCTGAAGGATGAATAGGAGCTAACTACAAGCAGGGGAGACGGAAGAACCTTCCTGGCCGAGGGGAGGGCGTGTGAAAAGGCCCTGCGAAGGACAGAAGGGAGCATGTCCGGCACAAAGGACTCAGAGGGCAGGTGGGGAGGGGGGTGGGATTTTTTCCTCCATATTAATGAGCTGCACCTTTAACCCCCAAATAATGGGGAACTACTGCTGCTTGTGAAGGCCGTGGGCTATGGATCTGAGCTGACTTGCATTTTGGCACTATTGCTCGGGCAGCATGTGCAGAACAGACTGGAAGGACCCACGGTGAGTTTGGGGAGAGCGGCCGGGAGGCTACTGCATTTGTCCAGCCCAGGGACAGACTCAGGGGCAGAGATGGAGAGGACCGGAGGGAGCTGAGATCTTGAGGAGGCAGCACTGCCGGGGTGTGGGGGTGATTGGCTATGGAGGGTGAAGAAGGATAAGGTGAAAGTCTGTTCCCATGTCCATCTTGGGCTGGACGAATGCTGTGGCCGTTTGCTGAGACATGGAAGGCCGTGGGGAGGTTAGCCAGCAGGCTCGCTTTTGCAAACATATGTTGAGGGTCCCTGTAGGCACACAGGTGGGAGGTTAAGGAAGCAGGTGCAGGTGACTCTTTGGGTGTGAGTCTCAGGATGGCTGTGGGGTCTGAGAGCCACCTCTAAGCCATCTTGTCTGGGTGGTGACTAAGCCCTTGTGGTGGAATTCAGAGCCACCCCCACCCCCACCAAGGAGGAAGTGGGTGGGATTAACCAGAGAAAGCAGAGTCAGGGGAAGAGGCGCCCAGCCCTGGAGGGAGGCCAGCATTTGCCACCCAGGGGAGGCCTGTCCTGCAAAGGAGATGGAGAAGGAAGTGAGAACCCCAAGGATGAGCAGGTTGCTGGGAGGAAAGGCTTGTCACTGCCAGGCCCTGCAAGGCTCAAGGAAGTGGACATTGAAAATATCTGGCTTTGTGTCATGGTGGCCTCTTTGCCTGGGCACTGTCGTCCGCTCCTAGGATGCTAATAAGCCTTCTCTTGCCAGTGTCACCCAGATGTTCTCCTCCAGTTGCCAGTTTATACCTGATCTAGAGCTTTGCCATCCCGACGTCACTCACGTTCATCACCTGCAATCCGAACAGACAATTTTCGAGTGGCTTCTATTTCGCTTCTGGGAATGAGGTTTTTTGGCATTTTAAAGCTTGAATTAATTGGCAAGGCGGGGAGCGCTGGAAAACGGTGCTTTTCAGAGGAAGCCGTCACTGAATCCCATTCTCCTTGTCCCTTCTCCTGTACCCCCATTTCAGCCCCTACCTCCCTGAAGAGGATTTGAAAACCAGGGGTAAAAATTTGCCTTTCGGTTCTATGAACCAGCATTTAGAAAAACCAGATTTCTGTGGGCTCTGATGAAGCCTGTAATCTGCCATTTAATTCAACTCACTTCAATGAGATTCAAGTCAATTCAATTCGACTCAGTCAATTCAAATTAATCCAAGAAACTTATGAGAGTCTTTGTGGTGGGCAGGGTGAGAGGGAGACCTCAAGGGTTCAGAGACTAAAATGATTCAGCGTCTTAGGGGAGCCAGCTGGGGACTGCTGACAGCAGGGCCTTTGGGGCAGTCCAGGTCCAGGGGAAAAGGGGCTTCCCTGCATCCAGAAGGGAAGGGCTGGCATTCTGCAAAACCACCTCTTTGCTGGGCTGGTGAAACGAGGAAGCAGGAAGGTGGGATGTGTGGCACAGAGACGCAAGAGAGGACTACACCTAGCCTGCTGTTTGCCTAGTTACCAGCCAAGCAGCCCAGTGCTCACGGCCCACCTGCGCTTCTCCAGAAAGCTGGACTGAACGAAAGGCCCTTTCCACTCCTACCTGTTCTGCCACCATTCACCTTTGGGGTTCCAGGCTAGTGAGTGACTTAGTTTGGAAGACTGTCCCTCACCCCACCCTGCCCCTGCCAGCTCAGAGCTCCTGAAGCCTGACCTTCTGTGTGGGGCTCCTGCTCAGGAAGGAATCCACCAGTGTGTCTGGAGCAGCATGGGTTTTGCTCCAAGGAAGGGCTTCAAGAAAGCCGGTCACACTCATTATTGGCTCTTTAGCGGTGTCCTGTGGAAGAGCAACGAAGTTTTTCTTATTCATTCATTTATTCATTCATTCAACAAACACTTCCGCATGTCTGCTGGGTGACTGGGCGACAGAGCTAAAACAGGACCCACGTGGCGGCTGCTCCCCTAGACCTCACGCAAGTGGTGGGTGCTGGTGGGCGATGAAGAAACGTCAGAAGCTCTGCGAGGGAGGCCTGGGAAGGGGCATCACATCCTAGAGTGGCACTGCTGTGGGTGACAAAGGACACAGACACTGTCTGACCCAGCTCCTTCCTTGCAGTTGAGGCCAGCAAGGGGACAGTTGTCCAAGGAGCCTCTGCAAGTTGGAGCAGCACTTCTGGCTCTGAGGCAGAGCAGCTCTGTCCCTTCCTGCAGGGCTGTGCCTCCCTCTCCAGGATTCCTGGGCCTGAAAACATTTCTCGGGTTCATGTGACAATGGTAAGAGGGCAGTGACGGGGCCAGGCCCTCGACAGCATGCTCTTTTAGATAGTTTATTCAAGGACACATCGCTGACCAGCCCAGGAAGGAGGGCTCAGGCCCCTCTGGCCCTCAGGGAGGGGAGAAATGCGGAGGGGAGGTAGAAATTCTCTGCTCCCCAAGCAGTGTCCTAATGGGCCCCCCACCCAAGACGTCAGCTGGACTCCTCCGCTGAGTAAGAGCTGCTGCTTTCTGGAGGGTCTGCCCCGCTTCTCCAGGGTGCGTCATGCAGATCCTGTTTTTCTCCTCCGTCAAAGAGCAATATCAGTGGTGCTCACCCCCATGGAATTGCCAGGGAGAATGAAATGGGTTTGTGTGTGGGGATGTTGACAGCCAAGTGCCTGTGCAGGGCTGGACATACGGGAGGGCTCTGTCAATGTGAGATGTTATTAACAGCTGTGCTGCCTTCTGGAGCTTTCCAGGGCCTTGGCCCAGGTGCAGAACAGTGCACTGGGCCCCAGGAACCCTTTCTTTCTGGTGACCTTGGGTCCCTGAACCCATCAGACTGCTTGGACCTTCTAGGTGTTGGCCTCTCTCTCGTAGGATGATGCCTGGGCCTGGGACCCTGGAGACCTGGCCAGGCCAGAGTCGTCTCCCGCAAGCTACCTGGCAGGGCAGGGGCTGTTGGAAGCCATTAGTCTTCTATGCCATCCCAGCCAGTCCTCCACCCGCATAGCCTAGGGATTCCTCCCGCTTAGGGATGCTCACTCTGGGCCACTCCTCCAGGGAATGGGAGAAATCAGTTGAGAAATAAAACTGTGATTCATATTGCAAAGAAGGGACTAATTTATCATTCAAAGAACTCCTACCTAGCAACAAGAACAAACCAATAACCCAATATAAAAAAATGGACAAAGTATAGGAAGACAGTTTCAAAAGAATATATAAGTGGCTCTTAAATACACAAAAAGTTACTCAGCCTTATGCATAAAACAAATGCAAATTAAAACTTCAGTAAAAGACCCTCTTTTAGGCCAAGGGTGGTGGTTCACACCTGTAATTCCAGCACTCTGGGAGGACAAGGCAGGTAGATCTCTATAAAAAATACAGAAATTAGCTGGGTACAGTGGCATGTGCCTGTAGTCCCAGCTACTCCAGGGGCTGAGGCAGGAGAATCGTGTGAGCCTGGAAGGCAGAGGTTGCAGTGAGCTGAGGTCGTGTCATTGCACTGCAGCCCAGGCAATGTGAGAGAAACCCTGTCTCACAAACACACACACAAAAGAGACCTTCTTTGAACCATCATATGGAAAAGATCAAAAGTATGGCACACTCTGCTGCTGAGGGTTCAAGGACAGGTGCCTGAGTGTGGGGCTGGCAGGAAGAGGAATCAGCGCCTCTGGGAGAGCCACTGGGAGCCCCTGCCCAACTACACCTGCTCTTCCCTCTGACCGGCACAGCCAACCCTGGGATTTCATCATGCGGATACACAGGGAGTGTGTGTGTACACAGGAGGCGTGTGAGCCACTCTGGGCCTCAGTTTTCTCATGTGCAAAGTGGGAACAATAACATTTTGTTTTTGACTTGCTGGCCACAAAGGCCCTGGGTGAAAGGTAACTTTGTGTGGATGACTGCTCTGAGCTGCCTCCTCCTGAACCTCTGATGTGCCCGCTTTCTAGGGAGTGTGAGCTTCCAGAGGGCCGTACTTTTTGGCATCAGGGTCCTGGGGCAGTCAGATCTACTGGAGAAGCAGGTGAGGGGTTTATTTTCGGGGCACCAGGGTGACAATGCACAGGGTTCATAAGATTCACATCCTCACCCACGTATTTCCTCTTTTACTTATTTTGACTCAGAGCCAATCCTCACTTGCTCTTCACTGAGAGCAGCGTTTATCTGCTGAGGTCTCTGGGAGGGCACTAAGAAGGGTACAAAGGGGCTAGGCTTTTGGGGGTGAGGGGGCATCTGAATAAAAATAACCAACTTGCCTCACCATCAGGTCTTGTTCAAGTACCATCTGGGTGCTTTACAGAAGTTAGCTGATTTTCCCTTCTCAGCCAAATGACAGGGAGAAATGCTCACTAGCCCCATTTCAGAGACGAGGAAGCTGAAGCACAGAGAGGTTTACAGCTTGAGGTCACCCAGCTAGAAAAGAAGGAGCTGGCATTTGAAATCAGGCAGCCTGACTCAGAGTAGACAGGAGACGGAGATGAACTTAGCCAGGAGGTGAAGACCTCACGAAGAGCAGGTGAAGGCCCCAGGCAGGGAGGTGAGGAAGCCCCGGGAGAGTGCCGTTACTAGCACCCCTAGTTGGAGTCCCCTCCAACTCCTTTCCTCCCTCTATGCCAGCCAGATGGGAGAGGTGAGTGGAGGAGAGGGCATTGTCTTGCCTATTCAGGGCTTTCTCCTTGTCAAAGCCTGTCAGATTTTCCTCGGAATCTCACAAGGAGGAAAGCAGGGGCTTCCACCAGCAGCCCTGGGCTGGCTCGTGCCTGTTGGCCACACACGGTTTTAGAAGTCAAAGGAACCAGGCTAGGATGGGTTTAGTCTCCATACTGGGTGGTCTGCAGAGATCTCTGCCCACTGTCCCATGTGCAGGCCTGTGCTGTGTCCCATGTCACCCCCCTGGGCCTGCCAGTATTCACATTCCTGCCCCTCTGTGTAAATGTCAGGTTTCCCAGGTTATAGCAAAAAAGTCAGTGAAATGCACATGGAGGACCTGCTGAGAGCCAGGCCTTTCACCCTCCTCTGTTTACAGGTGAGGAAGCCAGGGTTCAGGGAGGTCACTTGCCCTGGGCACCTGGTTTGGGGGAGGAAGGCCCAGAGCTGGGATTTGGGTCGACATGACCTCAAGCCTCAGCCCACCTCCCACCACCCACCCCCAACACTGGGGGCCCGGGAAAGGAAACCTTTCCACCCAGGTACCCACGTCATTTGTTCCGTGCTCATTTGCATGGGCCCTCTCTGTGCGGAGGCCACCTTCACATGGGTCGCTGGAGGGTGGCCTCTGGTGGGCTGCATGTGGCTGGCTGTGTTGCTCCTGAAAGGCAGACCACAGAAGCCACCCTGAGGGGTCCCGAGGAGGAGCCACAGTGTCACATGGCAGCAGGCTGCATCTGGTGGGGGAGCTGGGGAAGGCTTGAAGGGAATCTCTGCCTCCCTTCTAGCTCTGCTTTCTCCAGAGTGACAGAGTAGCCACAGAGGCAGGATGAAGTTCCTTTGTCCACCCATCACCTGCCTGAGAGCCTTTGTCCGCCTCCTCACTGGCTCCATGGCCAGTCAAGGTTCAGCTGTGGATTCTAGACCTTTCATGACCTGTGTGTCACCCTTTGATCTTTTAGGCTAAGCTGGTTTCTCCATCCTTCCTGTCTCATTCCCACATTTCTATCTATGTTCCAACCACTGCTGCTTCCTGGAATTCCTGTCCCTACCTCCCCTCCTCTGCTCAAGAAAACACTTCCAGGATTCCTTTAAACCAAACAGAAGCTCCGCCTTCCCCAGGTCTGGCTTCAATGATAGCCTCAACCCGCTTCGCCCACCAAGCCCTTTCCTAGACTCTGCCCACATGCAAGGTCTCTGCCTGCTTGAGGGCAGAGCTGCTGGCAGCAGGTTTGCAGAGGCGTCAGGTCTGAGGGGGAGGCCACCCAGGACAGGTTCAGGCTGAAAACCCCAACCACACAGTCCCAGAGAGGGTGGAGGCCGGTTGCAGTCTCAGTGAGAGGGAGGGAGGTGGGCTCCTGACGGGGAAGACTGTGAGACCCATCTCTGGGCAGGTGCTTTTCTTAGATCCTAAAGTGGTCCCTGTGCCCTGAGCTGGCCAAGGTGCAGCCCTGCCAGGGCAGATAAATCATTTCAATTCATTTCAATAGCTTCAATAGCCTTTAAACGATTTCAGTGACTGGTTTGCTTTTGAAATAAGGACGATTACAATTTACAGATTTAGACTCAGATTTTTTTTTTTTTTATCCAGCCTCTGTAGAGACTGTCAAAAATCGCCAATGCTGACGATATTTCAAGTCATCATGGCGGGGTATTGAGAAAAGTTTTCAATTAGCAATAATTGCTTCTCGGATAAACCTCATTGGCTACGATACTGGCACTGCGTGAAGCTTAGGCTCAATTTTTTTTTTTGAGACAGAGTCTTGCTCTGTCACCCAGGCTGGAGTGCAATGGTGTGAACTCGGCCCACTGCAACCTCCACCTCCAGGGTTCCAGCGATTCTCCTGCCTCAGCCTCCCGAGTAGCTGGGACTACAGGCATGCGCCACCACGCTCAGCTAACTTTTGTACTTTTAGTAGAGACAGGGTTGCACCATGTTGGCCAAGGATGGTCTCGATCTCCTGACTTCGCAATCTGCCCTCCTCGGCCTCCCAAAGTGCTGGGACCTCAGGCGTGAGCCACGGCACCCGGCCTAGACTCAGTTTTAAGATACAAGTTAATCCTCCCAACAGCTCACGAGGCCTAACAGATGTGGTGACCGTTCTTCCCTCCTAGAAATGGGAAGCTCAGGGTCATCTGGTGGGCAGCTCCCCAGGGCCCCCTGTTGACTACAGCACCTGTTTCCAGTCTGGGTCTTCACCTGCCCCTCCCAGGCTCTGCCTGTTATATGCCTCCCCTTCAGAGCCTGAACATCGTGGAGGGTGGTGGCTCCAGAAGCAGACTGGCCTCTGCTGAACTTCCTGCTCCTCCACTCAGACCAGCTGCGTGACCATCAGCAGGTCCTTTAACCTCTCTGGGTTTCTGATGGTTGACCTGGAAATGGATGTAGTGGAACCCATCCTGAAGGGTTGTTATAGATGACACTGGATGAGGGGACTCCGTCTGCACACTCTGGCACCTGGCAGTGTTCCAGCAATGCTGCCTGGTCATTCGCCCTCTTCCTTGCCAACACAAGCAAGGCCCTTCTCAGAGGCCAAACGCATCCTGCCGTGGGCATGCGTGCGCAGTCAGCCCCTTCTGTGTGTGGGCTTGTAACTGACTGTTTTCACCTACGGATCTTCCCTGGCCCTCTTGGGAAGCTGGTGCCGTGGGATGATTTTCAGCACCTCACAGATAGGGAGACAGAGAGGCTTAGGAATGGGATCAAGTCACTGAGCAAGGGAGGGTCCATCAGGACTGGTCCCAGAGCTGACAGTGCCCAGCTCGAGGTGGACTTTCCTGTCATACTTTCCTGGTTCTTCATTCATGCCTTCATGCGAGGCCTTTCTAAAACCCGAAACAAAATTCTCCCAAACCTCTGAAAAAACAGTCCCAATGGACCGTCGCCCCCCTGCCTGGGTGGGGCCGAGTGAACGCTGGCACTGCGCTTGCTGGTGTAAGGCCTCGTGCCTCCCTGGGCCACATCATCCTGGTCACAGGCACTGACAGGGCAGTTCTGTCTGTCCAGGTCTCACGCCCACAACCCAGGGCGGCCGCTAACTCTCTGTCTTCCAGCGCACAGCGATTCTTCTCACGGGGTCTCTGGTCCCTGTTCTAGAAGGCCTCCTAGGTCTCACCCGGCTCTGCCCCTCCATGGTACCCAGCGAGGGAGGCGGCTGTGTCATCACGAGGGAGCAGCTTCATCATTTCCACAGCCTGCAGGCCTCCCCCGAGAGGGAACTGCACTGAAGCCACCTTGCTTGCAATCCCGGGGGAAGCCACTCTCCTCTCCGCAGGGCCCAGGTGGCCAGAATGAGCCTCTCATCAGAGAAGCCCCCTGAGGACTCCCCGCCAGCATCCCCCACCTCTTCCCAAGGAGCCGGGCAAGGGAGAGGGATGGAGAGCTGCATCAACGCAGGCACAGAAACACACCCTCCACCCCAAGTTCAAGGGCTGCCCTCTGTCAGGACTGTTTCTAGCAAAGGAGAGAGAATCAGGCCCAGCCGTGGCCAGGCCTGTCATCTCATTTTCCAGAAGCCTTTGGAAGCTGGGGCTGTAAACGCCTGCTCCTCTCCAGCTTGCCTCAGGAGAGGTAACGGGGTGCAGGCGCCCACCCCTCCCTCAGGCTGGCCCCCACAGCCTCCTGCCCTGCTAGGAAAATAAATCAACCTCATCAAGTCCCGGTAGTCCCACACAGGCCGGAGAGCCGCAGAGAGGCTTCTGGGCCTGCTTCTGGCGACAGTGGCAAAGCCGCACCCCGCTGGCCTCAGCTCCCTCGGTTTCTTGCTCTCAGTGCGCCAGGTACCTGGTGTTTGAAAAGTGTCTGATTCTTTCAGAAGCACATTCATGAAGTGGACAATGTCATTCTGTCACTGGCTCAATCATTCACTCATTGAGCATGGGTGGAGAACACGGTCGGGGAGCTGGGCCTGGCACCGGCCCTCGGGGAGCGTAGCAGGGTCGGATGGTCCTGACGCTGCCTGACTGAGTGAGTGATGGTGACTCGGAGTCTGACTGTGGGTCAGGCAAAGCCCAAGACCTAGAAGACTCTGCTCTGCAACTTTCTGTGTGGCCTTGGGCAAGTTACACAGCTCCCTTGAGCCTGTGTTTCCTTGCCTCCAAAAGTAAGGTTGTAAGGATAGAACAGGACAGAAAAGCCCAGGGCTTTGCATATGGTGAGGTCCCTTAACTCGCGGCTACGATTTCACCCCCATTTCACAGGTGAGGCGCATGGGGGCGGGAGGTATTAAGAGGGAAATTAAATAATAATAGTCATCTGTAATTGCTGCAAAATAAGGTTTACTGTGTTGTGTTCAAGATCAAACCTAACCCCCAACTCTGCTTAAAATTAACCAGCTCCTGTAAAACCTACCTTATCTATTCTCCCCACATTCTCAGCAAAGTTGCCAGGCATCTCAAAACTCCTGTTTTTCTTGCTGAGCAGCTGCAAGGTCACAGGGCAAGATAACACCCAAAGAATGTACAATGTGTTTCTCAAAAATGCTGTTTTTCAAATGTAATGTACATCACAAGACATGTTACACATTAACTGTTCTTTGTTCTGGCTTCTGTAAACCTGTTAGCTGCTACATCATCCTGCATGTATAAAAAGTACCCAATTTTCTCTGTCCTTTGCTCAGCCTTGGGATGCTAATCCGCTGAGCCGGTGGCCACCTTTTTAAAATCCTCCTGTTTCACCCCTTGGCCTCTCTGGTCTCCTGAATATTCTGCAGCACTATGACCTGATAAGCTTCCTCCCTCAGTTTGTTTATAGAGGACCTCCACATCCAAGTCTCACATGAGCTCACCTGGAAGAGGGTCGGGCCAGGAGCTTGCAGGTAGTCTGCCCAGCTCTCAATGGGCACTCACAGCCTCAGAGGAGAGGAGAGGCTGAGACCAAGAAATGGGGAGCTAACCAGGGAGACAGAAACTGCGGGGCTCTGATGGAACGCCAGCCAGTGGGACAGACAGGCTGCACGAGTGTGGGCCTGTGGCTTGCGATGGCTTCCTGAATGCTGCCAGCCTGGCTTTTGGTTCAGAACAGTCTTTTAGGGACTGGATGGGGAAGGCCATTTCAGGGGATTGGGAGCGGCAGGAGCAAACATTTATTTAATTAGTTAATTTATTTATTTTGAGACAAAGTCTCACTCTGTCACCCAGGCCAAAGTGCAGTGGCACGATCTTGGCTCACAGCAGCCTCTGCCTCCCAGGTTCAGGCAATTCTCCTGCCTCAGCCACCTAAGTAGCTGGAATTACAGGCGTGTGCCACCATGCCCAGCTAATTTTTGTATTTTTAGTAGAGACGAGGCTTCACCATGTTGGTCAGGCTGGTCTCGAACTCCTGACCTCGTGATCCACCCGCCTCGGCCTCCCAAAGTGCTGGGATTACAGGCTTGAGCCACCGTGCCCAGTTTTATTTTAAATACATGATATAGAGGAAAGGGGGCTTCTGTGACAGCCAGGACGCATGGTTTTGCATTGGGTCCTTATCCTCTCTGGGCTGCGGAGGGAATAGGCCTAGAAATTCCAGCTTAGGTTTCCTCCGTCTTCTTATGTGTGGGCATGGTTCTAAGTGTTTCACGGAGATTACTTATTTAACCCTTACCACATCCTGCGAGGCAGCATGGCGCACTGCATCAATGCTAAGGTACAGGGCCGGTGGGGCAGCTGGTTTGGGTTGACAGGTTTTCAAGGGGTAAAGGGAGGAGCATGAATGCAAGCAGCCTAACCTGCGTTGCTACTCAGGGCCCTCTGGCACTGGAATCCTGGGGCCCCTGGGCCACGGCAGGGGAGCTCTGGGGCGCTGTGGTTGGTGCTGCCTACACAGACCTGCCTTAGCTGTTGATAACAGCATCTCTGTGGCAACACTGCAGGCCTCCCTGGAGCCCAGCTGGCAAGCCGCCCCTGCCAGGCTGTATGGCGTGTCCTTCTCCATGCACGTGTGCAGAGACAGGCTGGGCAGGGTCCTTGGAAGGCTAGGGTCCTCCCCGCAGGTTCTGTGGGAGCTGTGCCGCTTAGCCTCTCAGACTTCAGCAGTTCCCATCTGCACAGGGACATCTCAATACCCTCTCCACCAATGTCACAGGGTTAGGACACTTGGAGACGGGCAACAGGGCCCAGCACCCCCTTGCGTGAGAGGTGGAGACACCAAAGGACGTCTGAGCTGAGCCGGGCACTAGGATCACAAGTCAACGAAGAAATTGGCCTGAGAGGAAGCTGCCGCTCAGGGGTGTTTATCGGTTGTCCCAAAGTCACACACATAGGAGATGCCATAGTTAAATAACTCCCAGAACAGTGCCCTCCCCAGCCATTCTCCCCAGGAGGAAGACTTGTCCTCTGCTCAGCCTTAAAGAAAGCCTCAAGCTCAGTAGCACACGTGGGGCCAGAGATGCTCCCAGCGGGCTTCAGCACAGGATGAGTCTGCAAGAGGAAAGAAAGCCACACAAGTCATCAGCAGTGGCCCCGGCCCAGTTGTGGCAGGCGACCACTCAGAAGGATGAGAGGCTATGGCGAGCTGAGGGCATTTCCCTGGGGAAAGTCCCACCCCAAGTCCCTATGCCCCTTCCCCGCCCTCTTTCCTTCTAAGCACCCATGGGGCTACCTCCCCAAAGCAAGGACATGGAGGCAGAGCTGAGGTTCTGCAGCTCTCACGTGGCCTCACAGGACAGGGTTCTGGGCTAGGTCTGTGCAGGAACTCAGTTCACTCCCACACAGAGTGGGACTAATCTCTGTTAAGAAGACTCCATGGACGTGTTTGGGGTAGGAGGGAAACTTTTCACAACAGGGAGGCTGTCTGCAGAGCTGAGGGAAGAGAGTGTGGAGCTGTCCCAGCAAGCAGTTGAGGGAGGGTGAAGAGGCAGCTGGAGGGAGGGCATGGTCCCCCAGGGCAACTCCCAGACGCCCCATCATCCACACCATGCCTCCCCTGCAGCCCAAAGAAGGAGCCTAGAGGCAGAGGGGCCTGGAGGACTAGACCCACGCAGCACTCAGGAGTTTGCCAGAATTTGGAGGATGGGCTGAGACGGGGCAGGGATGCAGGTTACACTGAATGCCTCTCTGCAGGTAGGGATCTACTGAGGCCACCTCCCAGCTGCTAAGCAGAAGTGGCATCAGGTGTCAAATCCAGTGCCTGGCAAGTTCTATTTGGCCGATGGCAAATGGTTGTCTTCAAATCCACCTTCTCTTTCTTTTCTGTTCTTCTGCCTCCTTAATAACTGTCTCCCCTTGTTCCACCCTGACTGTCATCCAGAGAAGAAAGAATGCTACAGTCTCATGCCCCATGAGGCTTGGCACATCCCTTCTATGCCCAAAGGGGCTATTAGACCTTAAGACTGGCCCCTTTGGGTCCCAGACCCAAAGGCAAAACTCTTCACCAGGGTCTTGCAGCTCTCTGCATCAGGAAGGAGAGAATCCCAGGGCGGGGCGGCCTCTTCGGATGGGAGAAGCAAATCGACAGCATGCCAGGGTGCCATAAAGCTCAGTCTAGCACAGCAAAGTGGCAAAAAGGAAGAATAAAACACCCATCTATTTAAAAGAGTAACGACAGGGAAAAATACATTTTCATCAGTTTGTCTTCTCGTGGCTGAATCCCCGCAGCAAGCTCCAAATTCCGACGTTAGGAAATAAATCAAAATAACTTTGCTGTGTTTAGCCTCATTTTGCTGCGCCGCTCGGCTCTGAGTTAAAAAGCAACAGGTACCGTGGTGTCTCTCCCAGAAACACAGGAACGGTTTTAAAATGCAATTATGGGGGTTGGTGGAAGGGAAGGGGAAAAATGTTTTTCTTCGATTGATGTATGATTGCCCCCATGCTGTTTGGAATCGTATTTTCACTGAGCTCTGCTAAGAAGTGCTATTTACAGGGAGCCTGACAGACGGAAGCGATTGGGTTTGGCAGGTCTAAATGTATTATTTTAGCAGGTCTCCAAGGAAAGATTCTGGGAGGGGCGCTGGCCTTTTAAAGTGCAGAGGACAATAGAGCTGCTCTGCCTCAATCCTGCTTGTCAAGACCAATCAGCCAGCCTGGAAACAGCCCCTGCTTTCTAAAGAGGCCTGCCTCTCACCTCCTGCCTCCCGCCTCCCCCCACGGCAGCATATTCTACCCTCCCCTGCAGCCCTTGGCTCCCACTTGACAAAACCCATCAGTCAGTCCTTCACCCAGCGAGGACGTCCCGAGTAGTCTTAACAGGCTTGACTCTTTTCTAGGCACTGCAAGCTTCTGCGTTAGTCCATTTTTGAGTCGCTATAATGGTAATTTACAAAGAGGAGAGCTTTAATTGGCTCATGGTTCTGCAGGCTGTACGGGAAGCATGTTGCCAACATCTGTTCCTGGTGAGGTCGCAGGAAGCTTTCGGTCATGGCCGCAGGCCAAAGGGAGCCAGCACATCACGTGGTGAGAAAGCGGTGGGGGTGGGGGACTGGGGGGAGGTCCCACACTCTTTTTTTTGGGGGGGGGGGACGGAGTCTTGATCTGTTGCCAGGCTGGAATGCAGTGGCGCAATCTTGGCTCTCTGCAACGGCAACCTCCGCCTCCCGATTCAAGCGATTCTCCTGCTTCAGCCTCCCAAGTAGCTGGAACTACAGGCATGCGCCACCACACCAGGCTAATATTTGTACTTTTAGTAGAGGCCAGGTTTCGCCATGTTGGCCAGGATGGTCTCGATCTCCTGACCTCGTGATCCACCCTCCTTGGCCTCCAAAGTGCTGGGATTCCAGGCGTGAAATACCACATTCTTTTTAAACAACCAGATCTCACATGGACTCAGAGCAAAAACTCACTCATTACTACGAGGAGGGCACCAAGCCATTCATGAGGAATCCGCCCCCCCATGACCCAAACACCTTCCACCAGACCCCCACCTCCAACACTGGGGATCACATTTCAACATGACATTTGGAGGGGACACACATCCAAACCATATCAGCTCCTAAAAGGTCTCTGGTCAGATGGAGGACAAAGGAGTCTGGGCCTGCTGGAGCCCAGGAAGGACAGCAGCTGGCTGAGAAGGGGATCAGCACAGTCTAGGAAGCCCAGAGCATTTGGCCCTAGGCTCCAGGAGGGGAACGTGCAAGAGGCCATCAGTGACAGAAAACAAGTGGCAGGGCATAGTAGAAAGCAGTCATGCTTCCGAGATGACGGGTCCATGAACATACAGGACACGGTGGGCAGCTGAGGCAGGGTTATGGCATGGATACAGAATCCTATCTGATGACCAGCAGTAACTCTGTTTGAACCCCACTGTGTATCCGGCACAGTTCTAAGCTCTTTCCATCTGTTAGGCCATTTAATCATCGTGTTTCATTACCCCCACTTCACAGATGAAACACAGACAGGTAAAGCATCTTGCCCTAGGTCCCTCAGCTAGTGAGTTGCAGGAGCGAGATCTGAACACCTCCCATCCCTTAACCACTCTGCTGTGGGAATCCAACAGGGTGAGTCACGGATGATGCTGAGGCCAGGTTGGACCAGCAGCCAAGGAACAGGATGGGGCAAGCTATTGACTGAGCCTCAGAAGGTGCCAGGCTGGAATAGGAAGTGAATAAAACCCAGTCCCTGCTTTTACAAAGTTGATGATCATAGGAAGAAGGTGGTTATTTAAGTAAATAACACAAAATACGACGCAGGGTGACGTACAGTAGCAGAGGGTTTTGCAAGATCTAGAAGTATCACAGAGGGCATGACTGGTTACATTGGTCCTCTTAGAGAATGAGACAGGGAAGGCTTCCTGGAGAAGGTGATGTCTAATCTGAGTTTTAAAGGATGAGTAGAAGTTTGCTAAACTGATGGAAAGGGTCAGTGCAGGGAAGAGAAAGTGGTAGAAGAACACTTGGGTGAAAGGTGAGATCTGGGGTGCAGGCAGATCCTGAGAGGATTTGTAAACCATGCCAAGAAACCCAGGGGTCTCAGCGATGTACACAGTTGGGAGCAGGAGAGGGAGGTTGATCCCAGCTTGGAGGGTTAGGGGTGCTAGGGTCAGAGCCAGAGCATTCTAGTGGGGGCAAGAAATCAGCATATTCTCTAGACCTGGGTTTTTCAACCTGAGCATTCCTGACAGTTTGAATCAAGTTCAGCTGCTGTAGGAGGCTTCCCCGACCATTATGGGATGCTTGACTGCATCCTTAGCCTCTACCCACTAGATATCTGTAGAAGCACCCCACCCCCACCCTTCCAGTTTTGACAACCAGAAATGTCTTTAGACATCACCAAACGTCACCTGGGTGGCAACATTGCTCCCAGTTGAGAACGACTGGTCTAGGCTTTCATCATCTGGGAGAAATGCCTGGGAAAACAAAGAGCCATGCAATGGGTGGAGGCTATGGAAGAGTTCTGTTTGGGCAATGTCTTAGGGAACTTGAGGGCAAAGGAAGGAGGACTGGAAGAGAATGAGTTTCAGGCCTCATGGGCAGATATTTAGATTCAGGATGCCAAATACCTACTCTGTGTGTCTCATCCCCTGCCCAAGGCAGAAGACATTGCTAATCAATCACAGTGCTCTTTCTCCCTAAGTCAGGACAAACTCAACAGTGTTCCAGGGAGGCAGACACCACAGCTCAGGAGGGAGGAGTGCAAGAGAAAAGATTCGTTGCCCTCCTAGGTGTAAAAGATTTTCTCTGATAATTTTTTTTCTTTTTTTAAGAGAAGAGGTCTTGCTACGTTGCCCAGGCTGATCTCAAACTCCTGGGCTCAAGCGATCCTCCTGCCTCAGCCTCCCAAAGTGCTGGGATTACATGCATGAGCCACCATGCCCAGCCAAAATGGTTTTTCCTAGGCCGGGCGCGGTGGCTCAAGCCTGTAATCCCAGCACTTTGGGAGGCCGAGGCGGGTGGATCACGAGGTCAAGAGATTGAGACCATCCCGGTCAACATGGTGAAACCCCGTCTCTACTAAAAATACAAAAATTAGCTGGCATGGTGGCGCACGCCTGTAGTCCCAGCTACTCGGGAGGCTGAGGCAGAAGAATTGCCTGAACCCAGGAGACGGAAGTTGCGGTGAGCCGAGATCGCGCCATTGCACTCCAGCCTGGGTAACGAGAGAAACTCCGTCTCAAAAAAAAAAAAAAAAAAAAATGGTTTTTCCTGACCTGAGGGACTCCCCTATTCAGTGTTCCCTCTCCCCCCACAAGCCCTCCTCCACCCACCCAATTTAGACATCCTTCATTCCAACAGGAAAAAGACAGGCTACATTTTCCTGGTGAGGCTAAGAATTGCCTTCTTCCATCTTCCTCTTTTCAAAGGAAGAGCTGGTCCTGAAGGCCCCAAGGCCCAGGGTGAGGAGGGCATGTGGCTGCTTCCTCATGACAGGAGGGACTGGGTGGTGACACAGGACACATGGGGACAGGGGCCCCAAGTGGCTTTGGTGAGACACAGCACAGGGAGCTGGTCATATGGCCTGGCAAGGATGGCTCCATGGCGAGGAGGAGGCTGGGCTCATGGTCTCCCATCTTACTGGGCGTCTGAGACTCAGGTATTGCTGGGTGGCGGTGGGAGCTGCAGAGCTTTCTTACCCAGGGGCCGTCTGAGTGGCTCAGGCTTGAGCGCTTTTGGTCCTGCATTTCCTGAGCACCTGCCAGGCGGCAGGCACCCACAACTTCATCGCTCCCACAAACTTCCTGCAGGTAGACCTCATTGTTCTACATTGCAGGTGAGAAAAACTAAGTCTCAGAGACGTTAACTAACTGCCCAGGGCCCACAGCCAAGGGAAAGCAGAGTGGGGTGGAAACCCTAAGTCACCAAACATGAGCCGGGTGCTCCTCCACCACGCCACGCCCCTTGGCCACCTGGAACTCAGAGGCACAGACGGGGTAAACAAACCAAAGGGCCATATAACAAAGCGGCGAAGGGCTCGGGACCAGACTGGGTCCAAATCCTGGTTCTGCCACTCGATAGCCAGCGGTCCCACATGAGTTATTTAACCTTTCTTTGCCTGCTTCCTTATCTGTAACATGGAGATAATGGCTCCTAACTCACAGAGGTGTTGCCAGGACCTTAAGAGTTGCATGCTTGGCATAGTGCCAGGCATTTGGCAAGTACTCGGTGGGCATCAGCTGCCACTGCTGCTGTGACAGGTAGACAGCGTGGTAGTCAGAGGTTGGGCATTCCTTGCTCTGCCCCAGACTCTTCTGCCTGCTCCAGATGCAGTCCGCTCCTCTCGGAGTCTTTTTTAGAGGAAGCTTGCGGGGTGGTGTGTGTTTCTCTCGCTGAGTCTGAAGCCGACCTCAAGCCCAGCCCGAGCCAAATGTCACCGGAAAGGCACAGCCTGTGGTTTGCTGACGCCCCCGCCTCGCCAGCCCTGGAGGCCTGCTGTGCCCTTGGGGCCCCAAAGGCAGTGGTCTTGGCTGGGCCAAGGTTGGAGGCTCTGGAAACCAGGGGGAAGGGACAAGGGCGGCAACCAGATTGGGTCCTCAGTGAGGGGCGGGAGAGGTGAGTGGTTAGGGCAGGTCAGGTTCTGCAGAGGGCCCAGGCCATCCTGGGCCATTTGTCCATCTTTCTGGCTACCTGTTCTTCCCTCTGTCTGGGAATTCCTCACATGTGAGTCCTTGCCTTCTAAGGCAGCAGCGACTTCCCTTATTTTCCTGCTCCTCTGCAGCCAGAGCAGTCATGTGACCCTGGCTCTGCCTAGCAGATGTGCCCACATGGGACCTCAGCCTGTAGTTAGGCGTCTGAAGAAGCCATTGCTGTGGGGCCCCTGTCCAGCAGGAGTGCCAGCTGCTGGGCCCCCTTTCCTAGGGGCAACTGTGGGAGGGGTCAGAGTGGCACCCAGTGCCCAGCGTCCATGGTGGAAAGCATGCTGGCTGAAAGGACCGTCCATGGCCAGCCCTGCAGGGTGGCTTTAGGATTGGGTCCCGGTGGTGTGGCTTTCATGTTTAGGTCTCTAGTCCTCACGGAGACAGACCATGGACTCAACTGAAAATCCTTTAATACATTCCTTCTTTCCTTAAACAGACTGGATTTCTGTTGTTTCTTCTGTCCTATGTGCCAATCCCACTCCCCATCCAGTGGATTTTCCTTGGGGAAATTCAAATGAGCTTCTGAAGGACAGCTCCATGCTATGCTTTTTGTGCCTGGGAGTTAGACAGGTGAAATCATCAAGTTGAAATCAACATGGAGGGTTGCCTTAACCTGGAGGGGTGTGTGTGCGCATGTGCAAGGTTGTAGCCGCAAAATGAGGATGTGCAGCTTGAGGATGGGGTGTGAGAGGTGGGCGCAGTCCCGCTGCCTGGCCGCGAGGCAGGTGGGTTTGGGGCTGAGTGTGTGAAGCCATGTTCTTCCTGCCCCGCCTGCTGCCCCCCTCTTTCGGCATCCTGGTGCAGGTCCTTGGGCTTGTGACTCCCACATTCTGTTGGGACCTGAGCAGTACCAACCACGAGAGGGCAGACAGACAGACAGCCCCCAGGCTACCTCCAAGCCTCCTCTGGATGACCCACTCCTTTATGCCCAGGCCTGTGTCAAGCACTGGGTAGCGCTCGGGGGAGGGCTGCGGAAAAGACCAGGAGGGACTCATTGCATTATAGGATTCCAGGGAGGGAGGGAACCTCTGTGACCATGCACTGTGTTTTAGCCACAGTGCTTTGCTTTCCAGTAAAATCTTTTCAGTCCAACCATAGCCAAGCTGCTCTGGGGAGCATTTCCCCAGCCCTTCCCAGGGACCCTGCATACGAGGATCAGACAATGATCTTTGTTTCAGAGAAAGGAAACTGCAGCCTGGAGGTGGGGGGGACTTGCTCAAGGTCTTCCAGTGAGTTACCCACACAACTCCCTCTAGTCCCCAGGGTGGAGAGTTTATGTGCATATGTGTGTGTGAGTGCACACACACACACAGGCGCATATGTGCACACTCAGACGATGGATTGCATGAAGGGTCTTCACTCTCTGTCTCCCACAAGACCTGCTGTCCCCTCTGCAGGCCTGGGCACTGACCACACTCATTCTGCTGCTGCAGTCCAGGGACTCATGTTCTCAGGTCCTGGGTGCTTTCACAGGCGAGCCTCAACCTCAGAGAATGTTCCAGAAGTCCCATGTGGCAGCCCTAGGGTTAGAGTTTCAGGAGTTGGAAAGTCTGGTTCCAGCACAGGAAAGAGAACCAGACACTGTGAGGGAAGGAGACTCAGAAGGACCCAAGCGAGGGTAGGAAGGAGAGGGTGGGAACGAGGAAGAGAGAGGAGACAGAGAAAGATGTCAGGCAGGCAGACCGTGAAAAGCAGCAGTGGGGCAGGAGGCAGGGAGAGAGGGTGATGAGACGGCAGGGAGAGAGGGTGGTGAGACGGCAGGGAGAGAGGGTGATGAGACGGCAGGGAGAGAGGGTGATGAGACGGCAGGGGGGAGGCAGGGTGCACCACAGCACAGTCCTGCCCCACAGCACACCCCTCCCAAATGTAGCCTGGTATTCACAGTCCGGGCCTGGCCAGAGCCTTTTCAGCCAAAAGGTGAGAAAGGCAAAGGGGCCCCAGTGAACGCACCCCTGCAGCGGGTCTCTGGGCTCTGTCCTTGAATGACACTGGTGCTGATGGTGTTCCACACCTTCTGCAGCCTGCACAGGGCGGGAGCCTCCCAGCCCCGCTCCCCGGAGCTTTGTAAACACTGCCCCAAGCACTCGTGTGTGTGTGTGTGTGTGTTGTGTGTATGTGTGTGTGTGTGTGTGTGTGGTGTCTATGAGGCTGTACGCTCGTATTTGAGTGTGAGCGTGTGTGCTTGCATGAGTGTGTCAGGGGTGATGGTGTGACCATGTGTCTTTGTATGTTTGGGTGTGGATATGTATGAGTGTGTGTGGCTGCCCTGAGTCCACATGACCTCACTGAAGCTTGTTTTGCTGTAAAGGCAGTTGGGCTGCTGGGTTAGGGCTGGGCTAGGGACACTGGGGCTGGAGGGACAGGCAGAGGCACAGTCTTCTCCTTCCCCCAAGCCGTGGAGAGAGTGAGCCTTCTCCAAATGAGACATCAGAAAGGAGACACCTGTACAGAAGAAAGGGGACTGAGGGAAGGGAGGGCAGGGACAGGGGCTTCAATGCCGAACTTGCCATGATCCCCAACCATCTCCTCATGGTGAACAAGTCTTCTCCAAACGTGTTTTGCCCCCACTCATTCTTCTCAGCCTCTCCTCCGTCCTGCCCAGGGGTCGTCTCTCATCACTGCTCACAAGCCCCTCCCAAGCCCAAGGCCCTAGACACTCACTGTCCAGACTCACAAACACCTGCTCCCAAAGCAGGCAGCTGACTGGGCCCTGGTACCTGATGCCACCTGCCCAGTGCCCTGGACTAGGAGGAGGGCAGCTGCTATGGGACCTTACCCTGGCATCCAGGCCCCATCCCCATTCCTCTTGTGGTCGGTGCGGATCAATACATGAGTATATGTGACTTTAAATTTCAACTTAAGGTTAAATAAAATTAAAATCCAGTTCCTCAATAGCACTAGCCACATTCTGAGTCCTCAGCAGCCACACATGGCTGGCGGCTACCGGCCTGGGCAGTGCAGGTCTGGAACATTTCCATCGTGGCAGGAAGTCCTACGGGGCATACTTGGGCTGGCACACCTCCGGACCTTTGTTCATGCTGGCATGACCACCGGGACTCCCGCCGCCCTCTGCCCACCTACAGAAGCCCTTCTCCAGGCTCAGCTCAGGCACCACCTTCCCTGGGAAAGATCCCCAGGGTCCACCAGGCTGCACTGCTCCTCATCGGCCTTCCTGCTCTGCCCTGGGCCTCCTTCTCACCTCTAGGCCATCAGCTCCTCCAAGATAGGTGCTGGGCCTTATTGATGTATTTTTTTGTACACACCTTTCTTCTTTCTAGCTGTCCTAGCCTCTCTCCCTGCCCACCCACTCTTGCTTTCTCTCCCCTTCCCCACGGAAGATAAACAAGAGGTTGTTTATCTTGCAACCTCTTGGTCTGTCTTGCAGGTTCCTGCCCTTCCTCTCTCTGTTTCTCTCTTCTCCTCTCCCTCTCCCCTGCTTTGCTGGAGAGATGTTAATTGCACCTGCAATTACCTAATTGCCATGGCAATTAGCCAGTTGCACTCTATTTTGAAGGTGCAAATGGAAAATTGCAGGCATAAGGAGGTAATTTTTGGGCACAAAACTGTGCCCAGAGAACTTCGGCCTCATCCCCGGGGGCCCAGGGGAGACTGGAGAGTTGGAGAGATCCAGGTCTGGGGTGTGAAGCTCTTCTCCCAGGTGGGGTGGGATGTGGGGGTGGGGAATTTCCCCATAAGCAATTCATGTCATCTCTAATGCAGAGCAAGGCCAACCTGCCAGCCCTAATTACAGTGATTTTCATATTATCACTAGTGCTGATGAGAACTCATTATCAATACTCAGCAAGGTCATTCAAGGTGCTGAGAGAGGGTGGGAGTCCAACCTCCAAACTTTCCAGGCTGGTGCAGAGGGCTGGGCCACAAGCCTACCCTGGGAGGCCTCTTCCGGCGTGCAGGACGGAACACCAGAGCAATGATCAGGCTGCCTGGCACTTGCTGGCTATGAGCACCTGGTGAGCGGTGGTGCAAAGGGGCCCGAAGAGTAAATGCACTTCAGTAAATGAATTTCATGGGTGAAGTCCAAGGCTTAGCCCTTTTCAATCTGCTTCCTCTAGGAGTCAGCACTGCCTGGGGAGAAAGGAAGCAGAATGTCTACTTCTGTCAGGAGACACGTGACTCCAAGAGCTGCCCCTCCATGTGACCAGCGCCTGGTCAGCTGCCTGCTTTGGGAGCAGGTGGTTGAGAATCTGCACAGTGGGTGTCTGGGGCCTTGGGCTTGGGAGGCACTTGTGAGCAGCAATGAGAGATGACCCCTGGGTGTGCCTGTGTCCAGAAGTTGGCACTGGGGTCAGAAGCTGGGATCTGGCCCGGATAGCGGAGAGGGCTCTAGGATACAGGAGAGGCCATCTGTGGGGAGGAGATAGGGTCTCCTAGGAGACTGGCATGGATGTTGCATTGGCAAGGCCAGGATGCCATTTCGGTATGGACCGTGTGTGTTTAGGGCAGCCCTGGGGATGCTGATGGGGAGTTGGGGGAGGTGGTGGCTGGCATTGCTTGCAGTCCTCGTCTCCTTAGGAAGCCTGAGGCAAGGAAGTCCCCAAATGGTAACTGAATCCTACCATCTGGCCAGCATTGGGCTAGGTGCTTCTGGCAATACAGAGGTGACCCATCGGTGGACACTATCCTCACTGGTTAGACACTGGCTCCCTACTCCACAGTGAAACAAAAAAGGTTTGTGACAAGGGCAGGGACAATCTAGGTTAGTGTTCATCTACAGACTGGGGAGTTTACAAAGGCTATCGAATGAAGAAATCAATCAATCAATCAATTAATTAATGGATGAAAAGATGCTGCCTCTCACAGACTTCTGTTTCCCCATCTGTAAAGTGAGAAGGCAGGGCTTGAGGTCCTGACCATCTCTCACCGAATCAAAGTCCAAGCTGATGCATCTCCCTTCTTCCTGCCTTTGCTGGGAGCGTCCTCCAGCCTCGTCTCTCCTCTCAGCCCTCCAGGGCACCCCTGCCTGTGGGATGCCGCTTTCAGCCTGCATTGCTCTGGCCCAGAGAATTCTGGAGCCTTACATCTTGGGCCCTTGCTCTCCTGCTGAGAGGAAAGGATGTACTTTTTTTTTTGGTCCCAGTACATTGTCAAGCTGGCTTTTAAAATCCCAAAGCTCCAAGGCTTTAAGAGGTGAAGCTGGGGTTCAAGGGACCCCTCAACCTCCTCTGCCAAGCATGGGAGTGGCTTTCGGGGGAGCTCAGAGCTGGAGTGAGGGAGATTGGCAGCGGAGCTGGGGGCAGTCAGCAGCCCGCCTTCCAGCCGGCTCCACTCCAGCTACCCAGCGCTGGCCCCCACACAGACACCCAACTAAACACAATAGTGTCCGAGGCCTCAAGTACAAGTTAATTAATTCACCAGAGGGAAGGCGGGCTATAAATAACTGATGGGAGCAGAGGGGGCAGCTGGGGCAGGTTTATTCACCAGCGGTTTCGCAGTCTCTGCTCTGGCAATACAGGTTAATGAGCACAGGCCTCCTTGCCAACATAATAGCAACTAAAAATAAAAAAAGAGGAACGAGTCACCCTCCCTGGTGAATCAGACGCCTCCAATTGTAATTTCCATGCTGATACTGTAATTTTCCTGTTCCTCTTGCTCCCCCAGGGGCTGATGGAAACGGAACCCCCTCCCTGCAAAGGAGGCAGATCCCTTTCTGGTTTATTTCCTTTCCTTTCAGGAAAGAGCGAAGACGGCGGGCAGGCGGGAGGGAGGGTGACTGGAATTCAAGCCCAGGACCCAGGACATGTCGAAGCTGCAGACACAACTCTGTTTCCTGCGGCTAAATGCCTGTCATTGCCTGGTCTACTTCGTCCCTCTGGATTTGTCAGATGAGGAAACTGAGGCACAGGGAGGAAAAGCGACTTGCTAAGAGCTCCCCAGGAGTGTCCCAGCAGTGCAGGAGCCAGGCCCAGTCCTCCCCAGCCAGCACGGTCATCTCTGCTGTGCTCACTCCTCTTAGCCTGGCCACGTGCCCACTATCCTGGGTCCTCCCCAATGCAGGCTCCTGCCTCACCCTGACCCCACTCCACCCTCCACCCTGCCCTCTCCAAGGGACCTAGAAATCGGAAATCCTCCAATTCCCAGCCCTCCTCTCACCACTGGAGCCGCATATGCACATTGCCAGAAGGTTCTTGGTGTAAGACTCTGTCCTGGAGGTCCCCCTGAGCCACCTGGCTGGGGATAGCTGTGTGGAGCTTCTCAGGCACACACTCCCACCTTGGAGGAGTCAGCCAGCCTACACAATGCCTTTGTGTGAATTAGAAAAGGCTCCCCCTCTGGGCACACACAGCCCACACCAGGGCTTGACCGTGGACCCAGGGCGGGTTTCAGGTCCCACTTGACCCAGTCCTGTCCAGGTGCCTTTGAGCAGTACACACACTGCACAACCTTCTCCAATAGGCCTGCCTGCCTCTGTCTTCCTGGAGGCCAGCCAAGCCCCCAGAAGTGCTCTAAGAGAGTAGAACTTTCACGAAAACTAAACGAGTCTCCCTACCTTTGTCCTCACCCCGACCTCAGCTTCCTCACCCCAGCGTATGTTATGAAGGGAAGAAGACAGGAACTGGATGGCCCATGGGGATGACAGCAGCTCTTTCCTGGAGGGAGCAGGGGGCTTGACCACCCAGCGCCTAGAGGGCTGAGGCTGCACCATGGAAGGTGGATACAGAAACAGCTAAACCCGGAGGGCAGACTCCAGCTGGCTCACCTGAGGCCCAGCCCTGCCCCCTGCACATGGGGATGTTTTTGTCCCAATGGGACACCTGTTGGAGGAGAGAGGCCTCATTCTGGAGAAGGAAGAAGGGAGGTGGGCAGGAGGACGGGTGCTCCACCTGCTGGGGGATGTGGTGACACCCTCTGGCAATTCCCCGTGTGCTCCATGACCAACCACTGAGGTGGACACCCATCTGGCCGCCAGTCCTGCCACATCATCGTTCTGTGACATTTTGCATGGCAGATGTCAGTCCCAGATGAAAGGCCAGTCTGTCCCCTATCATCCCCCTCACTTCTCACTCACTGAAGACTCCCTGCAGAGGACCCTGGCTCCTCGGACCCATGGGTCCCATGGACCTCTGGAGAAATTCTTTTCTGTGCCTTTTTCCAAACTTCCGCAGCAAAAGCGCCCTCCCCCAGCCTGCCCAAGCCTGTGTGTGGCAAACCCAGGAGCCCCCCTTGCTCCCCACACTGTTGGCTTCCTGACTCCCACTCTGGCTCTCACCCTGCCCCCCAGGCTAGCACCGCACCTCTGGCCTCTTCCTCCCAGGCAGTGGCCTGCCCGGGGCTTCCTGGCTTCCCCTCTCCATCTGTGCCAATGTCGCCTGCACCGTGAGGCCGAGGGCCACCAATTGAAGGCCCATACATCTTCCCATTGCTCTCCAGGATGTGAGGGGGGGGCAGGAGAGGCAGAGGAGGCGAGGGGGGGGTGAGCTGAGAGCGGGAGAAGGAAACAGCAGCACCGCTGGAGACCCACCGTGGTCTCCGCACAGGCCCAGCTGCCCAGACTCAGCACCCTCCGCGGCAGGACTCCAGAGGCCCTCGGGTCCCACCACTCAACGTTTGGACTGACCCGACGGCTGCACCCACAGCCGCCTTCCACCCTCCTCCCGTCCTCCCTGTCTCCACTACAGCAGATTCCTTGACCCTCAGAGACCACTCCTTCCATCAGCCCCTATCGGCTGCCTCCCCAAGCTCCCTCCCTCTCTCCTGGCTCCCGGTCCACAGTGCTGCCACAAGCTCAGCCTCTTCTGGAAAGCATCCCTTTCTTGGCCTCCTGACCCCGTCTGGCCGTGGTCCCACCCCCGCCTTTCTTTCACAGCCAAATCTCTCACCTGGGGGTGTCTACACAAGTGTTTCCCACTTCCTCACCTCCCGCCTCCCTCCGTCTGGCTGTGGCCCCCTCCAGGCCACCGAAGCTGGCCTCTAACAGCCACCTCTGACCTCCTTGTTGCCAAATCTAGCGGACACCCTTCCTCCCGCATCGCACGTGGGCTATGGACCGGGCCTGGCGCTGCTGACACTTCCTCCTACTTGACACACTTTCTGGCCTCAGCTGCTGGACACCCAGGCGTCCCCGCTCTCCTCCCTGACTGTGGGCAGCTCGGCTTCCTCCTAGACGTGGGTGTTGCTTAGAGGGCTGTTCTGAGCTCTCTCCTCTATCACTCCTTCCCTTTGGCTTTCACATCTCCATGTGCGTCTCTTAAGATGATGACCCCACATCATCATCAGCAGCAGCAGCCAGGACCTATTCCTGTGTGGCGGGACAAAGGCAGCCCGGCCAGGGCCCTTCGGCTCATTCTTCCCCAATGGCTTCTGGGTCAGCCTGGAGGCTAACTGGGGTGAAAGGCCCCTGAGGTTAAAAGTCATACTCTCTTTCCTTCTATATCCTCAAAGCGTCCAGAAAAGTGCTAGGCAAAGCCTCAGGTCCCTACTCAGTTGAAAAAACAGGTTCAATCCACATAAAAAATCAATTGCGATGTCAGAGACTTTCCAGAGGCTAAAGTAAGGGTCCCCTTGGACAAGCCATGGCCCCCCAGGCACCTCACTCTGATCTGCTTCTGCCACAGCTATAATTCTGAAGCACGCTCACATGCCCCTCCCTGTCTAAACCCCTCCATGGCTCCCCACTGCCTGTCCCCTCTGCCTGGCTCTCCTGATAACCCAGCCCACTCTCCAGCCTCACCTCCCATGGCTCCTCTTTGAACATTTTCTTTGTGCTCTAGAATGTATGCTGTTTCCTAGACACACCCAGGACTGTTCAGCCCCCACTGCAAAGCCTTTCACTTTTATCTCCTGACAAACTTCTAACTACCCTTCAAGGCTGTCTGTAAAACGTCTCCTCCAGAGAGCCTTCCTGGATTCCTCCAGCACACAGGAGTCTTGCTCTCTCTAGCACACCCTCAGAAGTCCGTGCCCAACTAAGAGCAGGTGATGTCTGTCATCTTGAATCATGATTTTCCGTTTCCCTGCTCTCTCCCATGGAGAGCTCTTAGAAAACAGGCCCATGTCTCCCTCGTGGCCCCGTCTCCAGGGCATGCACTGTGGCTCAGTACCTGCCTTGGCTTGTCCTGGATGAGTAGGTGACAAGAATGAGCGGATGGCAGAATAGTGGCTGGAAAGCAGGCTCTAGAGCCTGGCATACATGGGTCCAAACAGAAGCTCTGCCATGAACTGCATACATGACCTAGGGAGGGCCATTTGCCCACAATGGGCTCGGTATCCTCAGCAATGCTCTGGAAGTACGAGCAGTCGCTCCTCCATAAAGTCACTGCAAGAACTCACTGGAAGAATGCACGTAAGACGGAGTGGACACCTGGCAAGCATTCTGCAGACGCAGGCTCTTGGGGTTGTCATTAATCATTGTAGATATTCCCATCAAGAGGACAGGCAAGTGGAGGGTCGGGGGACACCTGGGCAGCTCATCCATGGGAGATGTTTGTTTCTTTTCTTTCTCTCTTTTATTTTTGAGACAGAGTCTCACTCTGTTGCCCAGGCTGGAGAGCAGTGGCATGATCTCGGCTCACTGCAACCTCCGCCTCCCCAGTTCAAGTGATTCTCCTGCCTCAGTCTCCTGAGTAGCTGCAATTATAGGTATGTGCCACCAAACCCAGCTAAATTTTGTAATTTTAGTAGAGACATAGTTTCACCATGTTGGTGAGGCTGGTCTCAAACTCCTGACCTTGTGATCCACCCACCTTGGCCTCCCGAAATGCTGGGATTACAGACGTGAGCCACCACGCCCGGCCAGATGCATGAGTCTTTGTCTCAGCTCTCTTCTTTCGCCTCCCAAGCTCACTGGGGCATGTGCACCTGGGGTGACCCCAGCTCCGTTCATCAAAACCTGAACAAGTGCCCTCGGGGGCCAAGAGCACCACTCTCATTGCGCTGAGACCCCAGCCTTCCTTCCCTGGCATTTCTCTGTCTGCCCCAAGCCTGTACGAAGCAGAGATGGCTTCATAGTGTCTTGGAAGTCCTACAAAGGGTGCAGCAGGGGCCTCTCAGAGCCACCACCTCCTTGATCAATACCTCTTCTTCCACCCCCGAGGGCTCAATAGGACCCATGCAGCAATGTGGAGGCTGACATCGCCTGGACAGTGTCACTCGTGGGCTGCTGTTTATTTTCCTCCCACTTTCTCTTGGTGCCTCCAGCCTCCACCACTGACCTGCACCCCCATCCCCAAGTGGCAGCCAGTGTGACTGTTGGCCTCCCTGCAGCCATGGCCCTGGCATGCAGGCGTGAGGAGGAGGGCGGGCTGGGGCTCTACCGCCCTTCAGCTGGCTAATGTGGAGATCTTAATGAATATGAATCGCCTCCCCCTCCACGGAGCTGGCCCCATCAGATTCCTTCACACCTCGCCGAGCCCAGAAAGGTTACTCAGAATTAAATGTAAATCACAGATTTACTGGTATGAATCAGATCACAGTGTCACTTTCTCACAACAGAGAATTTAATCACACTGCAGCCCCGAGGGCTTCTGCTCTCCTGAGGCCGCCCTGGCCACCTACCCCTTGTGGGCCTTCTGGCCCGGGAGAGAAGCCCACAGCCCTCCCATGTGAGGGGTGTTGGGGGTGTTCCCAGAGGCTGGGAAAGGACAGCGGCCACAGTGGGAGACCTGAGGCTGGTGTTCCCAGTCCTTTGGTACCCA
Organism: Sapajus apella; assembly: GCF_009761245.1. NCBI lineage: Eukaryota > Metazoa > Chordata > Mammalia > Primates > Cebidae > Sapajus > Sapajus apella. The sequence continues at coordinate 11,094,227 of NW_022436995.1, forward strand.
AGTCACGGCTGCCTTCTAATATCATGTCAGTCTGAAGCTGTCACGATGGGCTAGGCAGGGCTTCACGTGCTGTGGACACTTAATAACTGTTGAGTACAGGAACTTCCCTCTTAAAAGGCTGTTGGCAGTCCCCTCTCCTTCCCAGGCTCACTTGTGTTTCAGGAGCCAAGGGGGAAAGGAGAGAGATACATGAAAGGTTTCACCCGTGTTGCTCTGCGTTCAGAGGCAGTGGGGTGGAAGGAGTTCTGGCTTTGGAGCCAGGAGGCCCAGCTCAGAGCCTGGCTTTGCTACTAGCTCTGCGGAAGGACAGCGCACAATTCACAGTAACGACGGCTTCTTTGGCTATAAAGCAGAGACAAGATGCAGGTCCTGCCCGCTCCACGGACGTGTTGAATGTGGAAGTACTTGCCGGCAGTAAAGTGCCTTGCAAATGTCAAGAGCAATGACCATGAGCCCTGTACAAAGGTCACTGGACAAGAAATAAAGGGGCCAGCTCTCAGCCCTGATTCTCCTGCCTAATGGCTACACTGTCCTTAGGGTAAAGGACCACGCAGCCATTTGAAAACAGGCTTATGTCTTTCTTATGCCCTGATCTCCAGGGCGTGCACTGTCTGCTCAGTATCTGTCTTGATTCGTCTTGGATGAGTGGGTGACGAGAATGAATGATGACAGGAAGGAGAGCAGAGTGGTTAGGAGAGAAACACATGGGCCCAAACTGAGGTTCTGCCTCTAACTGCCTGCATGGCCTGGGGCAAGTCAGCGCCTCTGAGCTTCAGGTTCACGTGAGCAAACAGAAGTAATGAGGTCTTTTTTTTGATGGAGAAAGGCTCAAATGAATGCAACAGAGACAGATCTCTGTGCAAACTATAAGGTGCATCACACAGCGAGGGAGTGGTGCATGGGTCACTTCCCTCAGCCAAGGCAGGATGCCAGGGACCCCTGCATTCCTTAGGATGTCACAGTCCCTTCCCTTCCCAAGCCCACTGCTTTGGAGGCCAGTTGCCAGGCTAACGGGCGTGCATTTGGAGAACTCTTTACAGCCTGCAAAGCACTGTGCAAGGCAGGAGCGTGTCGTGGGCTCAGGAGGACACACCGTGGTATTGGAGCTCCTCGGTGGCTCCCAGCTCTTCAGGCAGAAGCTTGCTGGAGATGTCGGCGCCCACTGGTAATCCACAGACTGAATGTGCTCCCCCAGCAAACATTGTCCCAGAGTGCCCTCCCCAGAGCTAAATCGCATGGTTGGGCTTTCTTGATTGGAGAATTTCCTAACTGGGTAACTATTTTCCTGAAAACTGTGCACCCATTGTCTGCACAGGAAGCCAGTCTACACTGTGTGTGTGCGTGTGTGTGTGTGTGTGTGTGTGTGTGTGTGTGTGTGTGTTTAACCCAAAAACCAGATGTAATTTCTTCATGTATCAGGAAGCCTCCCTTCTCACAAATGTTAAGGAACACGGCTCCCTTGGGCATAAAGTCAAAGAGCTTTCTTTTTAAGCAATCTCCATTGCAGAACAGCTCTGGCTTTGCTTATGAGCTGAAGTTAGGGAAATTAGAATGAAAATTCCACCCCGAAGAGAACGCGGATGCGTCCTCCTGGATCCTCCTACCCTAGGTGCCTCCACAGGGACATACGAAGGCTCACAGAATCCTTCTCCACTTACATGGCATCGCTCACATCAGTGACTCATATCAAGTGCCCTCCTACAAAAGAGGTATGACAATGGGCACATGGCCATGGGATCCTGGAATCCTCTTGGGTACCCATTACAGAGAAGCAGTGCCCTATGGCAATGGCGAAATGGCCTGTGAAAGGCTGAGCTCAGGTGCCAGCTTGGGGACCACCCCCTGTGGGACTGGAGGATTGTCCTTAGCATGCGGTCTATTTACCTAACCAATAGGCAATAAATGGTGCTGTCTTCCTACCGCTGGAATCCATGGGTCTGGGAAGCCAGGGCTGAACGTCCATCTCCTGTTGCTGTCACTCCTAGTGACCCTGTAGCAGGATTTACACTTGCCACAAAACTTAGGTTCTGTGAGGTTAGGGGTTGTGGTCCCCAGACATCCAACACTTCTGTCGTGGGGTTAATATTTCCTGCAGGTGACACTGTAAAGGTCCCACTGGATTTAAAGCCAGGAATGACAGCCACCTATCACTTTAGTTTCCACGTGGACTATCAGTGATGCAAGGAGTCCCCATACTGGCAGGGTAATTCGCCTGAATTACTGTGAAGGGTAAGTCCTGCTGCTGTCTGCAGCAGGGATTCTCTGCAAATCTCTTGGTGCTCTGTTGCCTGACGAAAGGGGCTTGCGAATGACCACTTGCAGCAACAACAGCTCAGGACAGACTAAGGGCACAGACTCCTTCAGGATGATGGTCTGAGCCATCCTGCCCAGTAAGCAGCACAGAGCAGCCAAATTGCTGGTTGAGGATGAGGGACGTGGAGATTGGGGAATGGTGGGGAGATCTGATGAGTACCCACGAGGGCCTCAGGACCGGTGCAGGGACTGTGTCTTGTTTTATTAACTTTTTGCCTTAGGTCATCTCAGAGATCCCAAGGAAACTCTGTAGTCATTGAACTTGTACCCACTTCCTGGAGAAAACGGGGACATTCAGTTTTCACCAAAGACGGAGGCCCCAGGTTGTATGGGAACTGGACGTGACGGAAGGGCAGATGCATCTGTGGGTGGTACAGGGTGACACAGAGACACTTCTTACGCTGCCCTCGGAGCCCCTCGACCACCCCTGTCTCCAGGGTCTTAGGCATTTGCCCTCACATTCCACTGCAATGGCCGATTTCATGTGACTCTGACCAAAGGAATATGGGGCCGACCCCAAAGCACTGGGTCTCCTGTCTGTGCACACATCGCTCCTGCTGTGGGGCCTCTGGCTGGTGACGGCTGAAACGCAGCAGGACCCACTCAGCAGCCACACATCTGCAACCAGGAAGCCTGGGGGAGTGAGCACACCAGGGACAATCCTTGGAGCCACAGGATACTGGACCTATAGGTGCACTCCTCTTCTTGTCTCTCCCTGGATGGACAATCTTGAACTGTCTTAAGAAGCAGTTGCTACCTAGCATTTTTTTTGAGATAGAATCTCACTCAGTCACCTGGGCTGGAGTGCAATGGTGCGACCTTGGCCCACTGGAACTTCTGCCTCCCATGTTCGAGCGATTCTTATGCCTCAGCGTCCCCGGCAGCTAGGATTACAGGCTCCCACCACCACACCCGGCTAATTTTTGTATTTTTTAGAAGAGACAGGGTTTTGCCATCTTGGCCAGGCTGGTCTCGAACTCCTGACCTCAAGTGATCCTCCCATCTCGGCCTCCCAAAGTGCTGGGATTACAGGCATGAACCACTGCACCCGGCTTACATAGCCTTTTGAGAGACCTTTTCATGAGATCAGGCGCTCAGTTGCCCTCCATGTCACTGAGTGGCTGAATTCTCCTGCATTCTTGCGTTGGCTTTTTCTGTCTCCAGTCTTGCCTATCATTTCCCTCACTCCTGCGGCCCTCGCTTCGCACTGCTTAAAACAGCAGTAGCACACAGGCCTTTACCTCAGGCCTTGCTTTGTAGAAAACTTTGGCTAGGGCAAGATGTTCAAGGCCCTTTAATCTTTGCCCCAAAGCAAGACAGTGCCATAATCCTTTCTCGTTTTTTGTCTTAGGAAAGTAGAGCAGAAAGAAGTTCAGCCCTTGATCCAGAACAAGATAACCAAGGCACAAAGACACAGCTTGCATCTGGCTCTGATTCCAAGCCTGGGGCTTCTTCTGGGTGGGAGACTGCTGCCTCGGAGCAAGGTGGCATGTGACAGGGAGCTGCGAAGGACGAGGGGAGCGGCTTACCTAGGAAGAGGGGAAGAGGTAAAGGTTGGCTGGGACAATGACCGGGGCCTGGTGAGCGTCGGTGTGGCCAGCACAGGTTTCCTGGCCAAGGAGCGGTAAAGTCAAGTCCCCAAGTTGGATATTGAGTGCCTCTGAACAAGAGCATAGTGACGTTAAGGGGAAGGGCGTGACCCAAGGCTTAAGGCTAAGAGGGTGTCTGCAGAGCGGCCCCCTTCATTTCTTATCTCGTGGACTCACAGAAGTCCCAGAGTGTGACACAGGGGTGACACAGCCCCCATGCCTGCCGGAGTTTCTCATTCTATGCTCCTGGGAACTCTTGTGCTCCAAAGGCCTTGACGAAATTGCCACGAAAAAAATCAGCCTCCTCTTAGACAGTCCCAAGGTATGTGTCATAGGAAAGGCCCGAAGCACACATGTCGGCCAACCAATAAGTAACAGTAGCAAACTCCTGATTATCTTGAATCCAGCAAACTTATAAGATGCTGTAAACTTCCAAAAAATTGCAACCTCTAATCTGCCTCCCGGGTTCGAGCCATTCTCCTGCTTCAGCCTCCCGAGTAGCTGAGATTATTGTTGTGCATCTCCCAGATTATGAGCTGTGCATGGAGACGCCCAGCTAATTTTGTATTTTTAGTAGACAGGGGATTTCACCATGGTGGCCAGGCTGGTTTTGAACTCCTTACCGCAAGTGTTCTGCCCTCCTCCACCTCTCAAAGTGCTGAGATTACAGGCTTCCCCACCTGGCCAAAATAATTCTTTTTTGAATAACAATTATTTTCATCTTTTAGCATACTCTATTCTGCAGAGGGCTTATAGAATCGTGTTTGGAAAAACACGGAGCTAACGCAGTCCCCTCATTTGACTGTGGAGAAAAACTACAGACCAGAGAGGCGACTCAACTTGTCCAGAGACACACAGCAGGAGCTCGCATACATCCTGATTCCCCAGCCCAGGCTCTTTCTTCAACCTGGGAGAAATTTCCACTGCGTGATTGTTGCCAAGCTGTTAATGAAAATGAGACCTAAATTAGCTTCAGAAAATGAGGTTTTAGCTTTGGAAAGTTTTTGACTATTGAAATTGGGAATGCAAATGAGTCTATGTGCTAGAAATCTGTTAGCAAGAAGGAAGCTCCACAAATTCTAGCCTTTGGAACCTATGGGCGGGTGCCTTTAGGGGCCTCAGTTTACCCTTTTGTGAGGTGACGTGGGAGGGAATAGGGCCAGTCAATTGCCAAGTAAGGCTCATCTCAGATGTAATGAGATTCTGCGATTTCAAAGCCAAGTGTTGAATGGCAGAGAGGCCTGGGGTGCAGGAGTGGGGGAGCCCCACAAGGAGAAAGAGACCAGCTGGCCCCGCCTCTGGCCTCTGGCAGGCTTCTGAGCTGCCCACCGAGGAAGGCCCTTTCCCCAGATGCAAAGTGTGCATCTCGCATTAGCTTGCAAGGCAGCACTGATTAGTAATTAAATGGTTTAAAAAAAAATAAAGCCATTAAAGCTAATGCCATCAAAATCAGAACCTCAGACGCTGGCTCATAATGATGAGTGTACCTCGAGACTCACAGGAGAGGACATTTACATTTTAACATGCACACTGCACATGAATTAATATCTCCCCCACCCACCCCTCCTCCCACCGTTATGGGACCTGCTGATGAATTCATTTGTTTTCCGGCTTTGCTCCGATCCTGGAAAAAGCAGGTCAACCTGCAAGAAGGCATTGAGGAGGGATGGAGACAGGCTTTGTGTGAAGTTGGCTTTAGCCCTGCCTCGCCTCACTGTCTGACTTTGAATAAGTGACCAGATCACCCTGGCAAGCCTCATTTTGCTCATCTTTTAAATGAAGATAAGAACGCCTGTCTGTGGTGCTGTGCCAAGCCTGCATCACACAGACTCGACCCAAGGACCGAATGGGTCAGCGCATTCTCAAATGCAACACATAGTCAATTCTTGAAAATGAGTAGCCATTATCAGGCCTGGCCCTTGGCATACAGTAGGCACTTATCCAATGTGTCCTTAATTGAGCATGTACAGTGTGGGCAGTCCTTTTGTGGAACACCGCCGGGGACCAGGGCCTTGGAGAAGATTCATTCTTCCTGGAGATAGTTGTAATCACTGGGGTCGTCTCAGCCAGGGTCTCAGAGGCTGGCCTGCAGTGAGGGGTAGTCACAGTTACAAGGCTGTGGACTAGGGAAGACACGTTTGCAGCCCTGGAGGGACGGGTGACATTCATAGCACCCGGCACGAGCCTGGCTTCATCTCGGGGGCTCAACACACTATCTCACTTAATCCTCACGACCATCCCCATTTAACAGACGGAAAGCACCAAGGCTAAGGGAAGCCAATCAGCTTGTTCAGCACCACAGAGCTGGGGATGGCGGAGCCCTTGGTCAGGTGGGGTCTGTGGGGCCAGCAGCTCATTATCTTCTCATGGTGTCAGGCTTTCTGCCACGCAGGAGGAACAGTAAGTGTCTATACGGCCCCTTGGCTGTCGGGTTGCAGAGGAAGAAAGGGCAGGTTCCCGAGGTTCCTGACGGCAGGCTGCGATGCACACTCGGCCCAGGAGGTCTGAGAGGGAAAATTTGGCCTCCGTGGTTCGCCAGTCCTCACGGTCTTGCCTCTGAGACATGGCAGCTCCCTTCATCCAGGGACTGGACCTCCACTGGAGGTAAATCTCCTCGTCAGTCTCCCTGGTGAGTTCCTCTTGGCTGTGGAACCTGGCATCTCCAGGCTCTCCCTCGACCTTTGCAGGCAGCCGCTTGGAGAAGAGAGCCAGCCTGGTGAATCTGGAAGGCCTGTGTTCTAGACTCCTAGAACAGAGACCATTGCTGTGTGACTTTGGGTCAGTTGCTTCCCTTCTCTGGGCCACCACTTCCTATTCTGTAAAATGAGAGGGTGGGATGAGACAAGCCCAGCCACCCCCCCAGTCCTGACTCTCTTATTCAACACGAGCCTTTGCATCTTCTAGATTTTTTGTTTTTGTTTTTGTAAATGAAGCACCTGAGATTGGTGCATTGGTTCACTGAGACTTCCAACTCTCATTATTTCCCCCTAAGACTTAACTGTCCAAGGGTTAAGAAACAAAAGTTTGGGCGACTTTTAAAAAAAAAGTAAAATATCAGGGCCAGACAGGCCATTTTCAGACAGTCCCTGGGGCCTAGTCAGCTATTAAAGATGGAAATTATATATTCATAACACAGGATATTGCTGCTTGCTTATTTATAACTTGCTCCATTTCAAGAATATTTATTCTAGACGAGGAGGCTTGATAATTTTTTCATCCAATCTACTCCTCATCGCTTAGGGCAAAAGAAGGAAACAGCTCAATCGAAGGTGCAGCTTTCTATTACAAGCAGGTAAGGAAGGAACCCAGCCAGGTTGGGGCTCTCAGTCCTGCCGCCCCTCAATCTGCACCAGCCCCTGGGATGCCCCAACCAGGACCTCATCACCCCTGGGCACAGCCTTCTCAGACAAGGCAAAGCTGCACACGGGAACAGGTAAAACACACAGACTCCAGGCCACTCCTTTGACCCAGGAAGAGGCTAAGGCCCAGCAAAAGCATATATGCTTGCTCAGCGTCACAGGGACCGGAATACACATCCACAGAGCTGGAGTGTCAGCCCGTGTACCCTGGTCTCAGGACAGCCGTCTCCGGGAGGGAAAGGGAGCTACTGAGTACCTACTATGAGACAATCTCTGGACTAGGTGATACAACAAGATTTTATTGAGCACCTACTGTGCTAGACAGTGTACTGGGGATTAAGGAAGAGGGAACAGGTGCTTCAAGGAAGGTACTCCTTGAGAAGGCAACAGCAAAGCATGCTGCATCCCCAATTTTCACACCCCTCTCCCCAATAGGTTCATCACGATTATTCCTACTGAACTGAGGACAGCAAGGAATGGAGCCAACGTCACACAGCTGGCAAGGAAAGGACGGAGCCTGGATTTGAACCCAACCTGGTCAGATTCAGGAGCCATGCTCTTTCTGTGACCCCCGAGCCCTCTCCTAGTGGAATCCCATACAACTAAGGATCCCTCTCCCCCACTTCCCCTGGACACTCAGGCTGTGAGCACTGCCACCCGCTGCAGGTACCCGGAGTAAGGGCCCTAATGCAGAGTGAAAAACCAGACTCCCAGGAGCCACTTTGTGATTGTTGGAAAAAGGTTATGGGCTGAGATGTCGCTAAGTTAAATCTAAACATGACCTCTAACTCCCACAGACCACACACATGCATGCTCGCACACATAACACACACATGCATGCTGGCACACACACACATACACATGCTGACACACACACATGCGCACACACACACGCTTGCACACATGCACATGCACACACACATGCTGGCACACACACATACATACACATGTTGGCACATATGCACACACATGCATGCACACACATGCATGCACACACATGCTGGCACACATGCACATGCACACACATGCATGCTGGCACACACACATACACACACCTGCTGGCACACACACATGCTGGCACACATGCACACACACGCTGACACACACACATGCACATACACACATGCTGGCACACATGCACATGCACACACACATGCATGCTGGCACACACACATACACACATGCTGGTACACATGCACACACATCCACATACACACACATGCATGCACACACATGCACACATACACATGCTGGCACACACATGCACACACACATGCTTGCACACATGCACATGCACACACACATGCTGGCACAAATGCACATACACACACATGCATGCACACACATGCTGGCACACACACAGATGCACACACATGCATGCTGGCACATATGCACATGCACACACATGCATGCTGGCACACACACACACACCTGCTGGCACACACACATGCACATACACACACGCTGGCACACATGCACACACATGCACACACACGCATGCTGGCACACATGCACATGCACACACATGCATGCTGGCACACACATACACACATGCTGGCACACATGCACACACACATGCACATACACACAGGCATGCACATACACACCTGCATGCACACACATGCACACACACATGCTGGCACACATACACATGCTGGCACACACATGCACACACACATGCAAGGCCTGCCTGCCATGCTGCACTGTCTGAACATCCTCAGTTACACATCCCCTCACCTGCTCCTCGAGGCTGGGAAATCTATTCAGAGTAAGAATCACTGAAACTGAAAAAGTGTGTGTTTTGTGCCATTTATTCATTCTGCAAATATTTACTGAGCACTTATTACAAGGCAGACCCCAGGCAGACACGTGGGTTACGGTGTTAAATGGGGAGCAAAACTGACCCGGTTGCTGCCCTCCTGGAGAGTGTGGATTGGCAGATGATCCATGCCTGGGGCTGTGGGATCTGTGGGAGGTGGCGACTGGTGAACTGGGCTTGTGAAGGGTCAGGAGAGCTCTAAGCGGTGAACAGGAGTTTAGCATGGCTGCCTGGGGAGCCGAGCAGAGAGAGTTGCACCTGCAGAGGCCCTACAGCCAGGAAGAGGGCTCAAGGGGAGGGCCCGGGCCAGACCAGACCTACAGGTCCTCCCATGCCACATTAGGGGTTAACGTCTTTGTCATTAAGGCGATGGGAAGTGATTGGATGAAGAAAGAAACAAAATTATATATGTGTGTGTGTGTGTGTGTGTGTGTGTGTGTGTGTGTGTGTGTGTGTGTGT
>NW_022436995.1:11103776-11127593 GCF_009761245.1 Sapajus apella
TGTGTGTGTGTGTGTGTGTGTGTGTGTGTGTGTGTGTGTGTGTGTGTATTTGAGACAAAGTCTCACTCTGTTGCCCAGGCTGGAGTGCAGTGATGAGATCTCAGCTCACTGCAACCTCCGCCTCTGGGTTCAAGCAATTCTCTGCCTCAGCCTCTCAAGTAGCTGGGATTACAGGCATGCAGCACCATACCTGGCTAATTGTTATATTTTTAGTAGAGACAGGGTTTCGCCATCTTGACCAGACTGGTCTTGAACTCCTGACCTTGTGATCCACCTGTCTCGGCCTCCCAAAGTGCTGGGATTACAGGCATGAGCCACCACACCTGGCCTAGATTGGTTTTTATTATTATTATTAATTTTTAAAGATGGGGCTTCACTATGTTGGTCAGGCTGGTCTTGAACTCTCTACCTCAGGTGATCTGCCCGCCTTGGCCTCCAAAGTGCTTGGATTACAGGCGTGAGCTACCACTCCTGGCCTGGATTTGTTTTTAAACAATGTCTGAAGGTTGAGGAGGAGGGTGCTAGGGTGCGCTAACATGGATGACGTTTATTCTAAAGCAGCCTATGACATGTGTGAGACTGAGGGATCCACTCGTTTCTATGTAGCCTGGCTACGAAGCCTCCCGGAGCTGGTTAAAGAAGGGCCAAGGACCACTTACCTCAGAACCAGGAATCTGGGAGCTGATTTTAAATGTGCATTTCTAGGTCCAGGACACACCTTCAGAATCGGAAGCTCTGGGGATGTCCCCAGATCTGTATTTTAGGAGCTCAGCAGGAAACTTGGAAGTAGAGTGAAAGCTGAGACCTTTCCTTTGGTCTCTATGAGATTTAGTCTGTCAAGAGAGCCTGAGTTTCTCTGGCTTCTAGGGAGGAGGTTCTCAACCTACACTGTTCATTAGAACTTCAGATGGCAGAGCTTCATGCTCAGAGATTCTGATTTACTTGGTCTTGCACAGGTCTGGACCCTATTACTTCTCCTTAGGTGATTCTGTGACATAGCCAAGGCAGAAAAGCAAGAGAGGAAGAGAGAGAGGGATGTGGGGAGCTCCGAGTCTTAAATCAGGGCATGATGGGAGGGGATGGAGAGTGAAGAGGCAGGAGGCTGCAAGAGCACTGTTTCAGCTGCTTCAGCCTCCCCTCTCCCACACACTCCTCCTGCTGCACATGCTCCCACAGCACCTGCTCCATGCCACACCCTGTGCTGGACACTGGGACATGGATAGGCTTATTGCTGGAGTGTGCAGTCCCGAGGGAAGCTTGGCATGTATGTCCTTTCCTAGACCACTTCCCAGCTCACCGGGGTCAGGAAATGTGCATGTTGAGAATGGCCAACCAGAGGAGTCTCTCACCACCTCATTTTCCTGCCTGAGGTCCAGGGATGAGAAATGATTCGCCCACGGTCACACAGGTGTTAGGGCTAGAGACGGCTGAGCACATGATGCAGGTGAAGGTCCCCAGCCTTTCCCAGGTGCCTGGGCAGCAGGAAGACCTGAACGCTGCACAAGCGTTTAGGGACAGGGAGGGGTCAGGGGGTGAACTTGCAGCAGAGAAGGGGGAGGATGGAACCCATCACAGCCCCGACTGCATAGCTGAGCATCCAGTGTCGCCAGAAATGAGGGTCTGATTAGTGCTCACCCCCTGTGTTAGCTGGTTTAGCATTCCTACTGGAGACTGGGTAATTTATAAAGAAAAAAGGTTTGATTGGCTCACAGTTCTGCAGGCTGGACAAGAAGCATGGCACCAGCATCTGCTCAACTTCTGGGAAGGGCTCGGGGAGCTTTTACGCAGGGCACAAGGTAGAGGGATGGCAGGCGTGTCACGTGGTAAAACAGGGAGCAAGAGGGATGCCAGGCTCCTTTAAACAACCAGCTCTCAGGTGAACTCATAGAGTGAGACCTTGCTCATTGCCATGAGGATGCACCAAACTATTCATGAGGAATCCACCCCTGCAACCCAAACACCTCCCCAGGCCCCAACTCCAACAGTGGAGGCCACATTTCTACAGGAGATTTGGAGGGGACACATAGTCAAAGCATATCACCCTTATTGCACAAATGTGGGAGCTGAGGCCCAGGTGCAGTGGGACATGTCCAGGGTCACATTCACACTCAGACATGCACAGATGCACACACAATATGCATGCACATATGCACAGGCACACAGGCACATATGCAGGCACACACTCACATGCAGATACACACACAGTCACACACAGACACTCATACCATTAAATGAACACACACAAGTGCACACATATACACACACTCACCCACAAGCACAGACACACACAACATGCACACCTTCACGTATAGACACACACAGACATGCATAAACACAGGCACAGACACAAATGCATACATACGCACGCAGACATGCATGTATATGAACACACACAAACACACACATGAATCATACACACAGACACACGCAGCTTAGACACCTGTGACCTTCAGAGTTCTTTCCAGGCGCAGCTTTGTACCCCGCCTAAGTGAAGTTTATTGATTCTTTGGCATTGAAAAATTTATTTCTGCATTTTTTAAACCACAGCTCTTGCTGAGGATACCCTAAACCTTAATATCAAATGAATCTTAGTGATGTGAGGTTTTGGGGGGTGACTGTCTTTTCTATTTCTCTGAATCAATAAATCATTTGTAAATGCCTTTAATAGAGATAAATGAAAACCCGCCTTTACCTTATTATGAAATTGGTATTTTCAATCTTTAAATATGGAGTTTGTCAGCCCAGGAGTCTACAGATTCTGTAAAAACAGGAAGCTCCTCTTCCAGGAATCTGAAATTGCTTCAACCTTCTCGTTGACCGATATGGCCAGGCTCCTCTGTGCACCTGGCTAAGGCTCTAGAACCCAAGCAGGCCCTCTTCCTGCCCGCTAGGGGATCCCTTGGCATGCACCCATGCCATGGCAACATGGGCTGAAGTCAGCCCCTTCCCCCACAGGGATACTCTCACATGTGCTACAGACAGTCATCTGCATGCACGCACATTTATCCACACCAAGTTACAAAGAGAAAGGCACACACACGCACCCACATGGATACATGTGTGCCAAGACACACACACTTATGCTTTCATCACACACATGTGGACCTCCTCTACACATACTCCAAGGCTCCTTATTGCCTATAAATATAGAAGGGTGTGTGTGTGTGTGTGTGTGTGTGTGTGTGTGTGTGAGAGAGAGAGAGAGAGAGAGAGAGAGAGACAGACAGACAGAGAAAGAGAGAGACAGAGAGAGAGAATAAGAGAGACAGAGACTTTATTTTATAGGAAGGTGAGGAACAATAATTTGGAGCTCTAGATTTTAAACTCTAAGGCCTAAAATTTAAAACAAAGTATTCTCAGTTCTTACTGTCTTCTCTCTGCCACCCTGACCGCCATGCTTCATTTTCTAGGAAATCAACAGGTGAGATGCTGAGGACCTGGGGTGACATCAGCAGGTGACACAGGGCAGGATCAGGGGCTTCCTCATCACTTGCTGTTCAGAGAGGAGCAGCCAAGGATCTGCAAGCCGAAGAGGCTGCCTGAACCCACGGACAGGCAGAAGTCAAAGCAGGTGGTGGGTTCAAAAGTGTTGCTGCTTTCTGCAAAGCCCACTGTGAATATCTCCTCCAAGGCCAAGAACAATTCTGTTACAGGAAGGCGCACAGCACTCCCAAGACAGCCTCCTGGAAAATAACCACTCACGGGGCGTCTCGTGGGAGGAACCGTTCACAGAAAACAAATCTCACAGGAGGTGAAGGGCACAGCCTTTGCCTATCGGCGACCCATGCGAAGCCTAGGGCACACTCCCTAGATGAAGCCATGCTTCCATCATCGGACTTATTGAAATATCTGCTCCTGCAGGGCCTGGGTCTGTCCACCATGGCACCCATCTGCTTCCACTCCTGCCCACTCCTGGCCTTCCAGCCTGTTGGGATCCCTGGCCCCCAGCAGCTGGTCAGTCATTACTCTGGCCCTATCTGACCTAGGTAGCTCACGGGGGCCAGGCCCTGGCTATGTTTCCCTGCTCCCCACCCAGCACAGTCTCCTCTGTTGTCAGACACCTAGGGCCACAGCAAGTACAGCTGCTGGATTTCAAGCTTCTAGAATCCAGGCAAAGGGGATAAGTGTGATCTCGGGGAGACCTTCCCTGTGACTGGCATCAGGTATCAGGAGAAAGAGAGGAAGATCCCTGCCTGTCTCCTCTCTTTCTTACCTCCAACTCTCCAAGAAAGGTGCTGTACAATGAAAAGGACCCATTTTCTCAGTCAGGATGCTTTCTCTTGCTTGAAACAAGGAACCCCTACCCAACTGGCTTCAGTAATAAGAAAGTTGGGCCAGGTGCAGTGGCTCACACCTGTAATCCCAGCACTTAGGGAGGCCAAGGCAGGAGGATCACATGAGGTCAGGAGTTTGAGACCAGCCTAACTAACATGGTGAAACCACATCTCTACTAAAGATACAACAAAAAACTTCTTAGCCAGTCATGGTGGCAGGTGCCTGTATTCGCTACTTGGGAGGCTGAGGCAGGAGAATCACTTGAACCTGGGAGGCGGAGGTTGCAGTGAGCTGAGATTGTGCCACTGCACTCCAGCCTGGGTGACAAAATTAGACTTCATCTCAAAAAAATTAATAATAAAATAAAAATGAAGTAATAAGAAAGCCGTGAGAGAACAAAAGAGCCAGAGGTAGAACTGAGCCAGGGAGATCCCCACTTGGGTGGCAAGATGGCTGCTGAGACTTCATCCAGGCTCCATGCATCAATGCAGATGTGACAGAGGCAAGCACAGGGAGGGGGAGGCTACCCATCCGTAAGAAAAACCTTCCCCAGAAGAAACTCCCTCTTTCATTCACAAACTCAGGTCTCACAACCCTGCACCAGGCTGGCTGGATTCCAGGAGGCTCCCTGCTTTGAGGTGTCTGTGGCCCCAGCTTGACCTGGGCCACAGGCCTTAGGTAAGGACCCCAGAGCCCTACTCTCCCCCATAAAGGTAATGTAGTCACTTCATTATTCGCTCAATATGTCCTTTGATGGGGACAGACCTGCTGGGCTGGCCTGGAATATTAGCTGGGTTAATTGTCCCTTCAGATGAACAACCAGTTTAATCAAGGACTTGATGCCCTCAGCCATTCAATTATGCCTGCCTCTGGACATGCAGACTCCATTACCGCCCAAGCACCTTGCGTGCAGGGAGAATGAGATTGTCTGGTGCGTGTGTGTATGTGTGTGTGTGTGTGTGTGTGTGTGTGTGTGTGTGTGTGTGTGTATTGTCATTGCCTCCAGGCATTTGTTAAGAGCAAACTGTGGGCCTAGCGCCCAAGCTGGCATGCAGCACCGACCTTGGCTGTTGGCGGCATGACCTCATCAGGTAGCTCTGCCTGGTTCTGCTCAAGAGGGTTTTGCAACCACAGCTCACTTGCAAATGGTGTGTGTGTGTGTGCGCGTGTGTGTATGTGTGTGTGTGTGAGAGAGAGAGCGAGAGAGAGAGAGAGGGGCTTGATAAGATCTCTGTGGGCTGTGGGGTTAACCATCTTTAAATTAAATTATGTAAATCAAGTTCAACCCATGAAAACCCATATTTATATACACAGACTCACACATACACACATTCATATTCAGCCAATGTTCACTCTTCCAAAAAAAATCCCTAAAGCAAACAAAAAACACCTTAACTCTAAAAAGAAAAACAAAAAAGAAAAAAAAAAAAGAAACTTAACTTTAGAGTTTTTCCTAGGACTATACTGGAATCTTCATTTTCCAACACATTCATGACAAGATGTGGTTAGAAATAACCTACGTGTCCATCAAAGGGAGAGTGGCTAAATATTTTACGGCATATCTATACGATAGTATGTGGCCATTCCACGACTGACATGTATTTCTATTCATTGACATGCACGTTACACATTATTGAGTTTAAAAAGAAGGTTGCACACTGCATGCTTCCGGCATGATCCGTGAATGGGAAATTATGTTTATCCAGCTCTATATGAGTCCTGATGAGCAAGGACTTATCTGAAAGAGTGGTTCTCGCCATTTTCCCACTGTGTACATCGGGGCGGTGAGATATTAAGTCCTGTTTCATTTTTCTTTTATATCCTGGCTATTCTACAAGAACATATTGAGTCAAATGAAGACACTGCAGCGAGTTTTGCTTGCGGACATTTTCTTACACCTTTCCAGAGCCGCATCCTATGAGCAAAGATCACACCTGCCTCGTCTCCCAGGAGGTCTCACGTGTTGCACTGGGACTCAGGAGACAAGTGTAGCCCTAATTCTGTCATCACCTGCTTTGGACAGTCTAGGACTCAACTGGCTCCTTTAGAAAATGATTCTGTTGTTTATTTCAACAACCTGAAAGGACTTCCGTTTGCCCGTGAGTATTGGCAAAGACGTGATCGTGAGTAAAAATGTGAAAAATGCAGAAAAGCATCAAGAAGAAAACAACATCCATAATTACATCAGCCAAAGAGATCCATGGATACCATTCTGTTGCATTTCCTTCTAGTCTTTTTTTCTAGACAAAATGGAGGGTTAGGACTTGGAGGCAGGCTCTAGTGTGGGTGCTGACTCTTCGGAGGCAGCCAGTGTCCTGGACCCAGTGCTGCCAGTGACCAGCTGGGTGACCTTGGCTGGGGACCCACCCCCTCAGCCCAGTTCCTTATTTGTAACGTGGGAATGATCTTCACAATGCCTTTCTCATATGGTATTAATGGAAATAAAGACTAGAAAGCTTCAGCACTTTTCCCGGCACAAAGCAGAACATTACTGTTAGGCTATAAACACTGTGTTAGAACCCTTTCCCCCGGTCTCCGTCCACCATTTCTCCTATTCCAAGGAGCTGCCGTGAGGATGACAGAAGATGAGGCAGTCAGTGGCTCCTGGCTCTGGTTTCACACCAGAATTATCCGGGAGGCTTAGAAAACACTGGTGCTTGGGCCCCACCCCAGCCTAATTAAATAAGAATTGTGGGGGTGGGACCCTGGCATTGGTTTTTCTGGAAAGCTCCCCCGAGGATCCTAATGGGAGCCCTGGCTGAGCACCGCTGGTGCATGTCAAAGCACCTTAGAAAGGCCAGAGAAGCTACATAAAAGAATGGGTGATTATTATTCATTAAGGATATTACTCTGCGGGTGGAAATGAGTTCACTGACTCCTCCTCACTCTCACCTGATCCATCTAGTGGGACGCGTTGGCAGCATCACAATCTCGTGCTCAGAGTGGGGCTTTCGGGCTCCTAAGGCACTAGTATCACTTCTGGAGCTGAGGGCTGCATGGCTTTCTGGAGAGTCGCTGCTGTCCCAGGCACCACGCTAAACTGAGCACTTCACATGCAGAATAAGGGAACGGGCGCCTCTCCACATTGCACCAGCCTCTGCAGAGGGCACCTGGTAACATCCATCAAAAATGTAATATGTACACACTAATGCTACTCCCAGATGTAACTAATGGAAATGAGCTTTAATTAATGTTCCCCCAAAGAATGTACATGGCAGCATTGTTTACAATCGCCTAAAACTGGGAGCAACCCAAATGTCCGTCAAGGGTTGAATGAATAAATAAGTTGTAATATAGTATACAATGGAACACTAGCCAGCAATGGAGAAAAAAAAAGAGCTCTTTCTAAACACAACACAGGACATACACGAGTTTCACTGATGACATCTTTTTTTTTTTTTTTTTGAGACAGGGTCTCACTCTGTTGCCTGGCTGGCGGAGTGCAATGGCACAATCTCGGCTCACTGCAACCTGCACCTCCCAGGTTCAGGAGATTCTCCTGCCTCAGCCTCCCGAGTCTGGGATTACAGGCGCCTGCCACCACACCCCACTAATTTTTGTATTTTTAGTAGAGATGGGGTTTCACCACGTTGGCCTGGCTGGTCTCGGAACTCCTGACCTCAGGTGATCCACCTGCCTCGGTCTCCCAAAGTGCTGAGATTATAGGCATGAGCCACCGTGCCCTGCCCACAGACGTCATCTTGCACAACAGAAACCAGATACAAAGAGTACCTACATTCTTTGTGATTCCATTTATACAAAATTTAGAAACAGGCAAAACCAATCCATAGTGGTAGAGATCAGATTAATAAATTGCCTTGGTATTAATAAACCATCCTGGATATCCACCAAGATGAGCCATGAGGTAGGGCAGGGAACATTCTATAGTAACCTACACCTCCATGTGGGTGCTGATGGCACAGGTGCATACACAGCCTGTGAGTCACATTTATCGAATTTATTTGGCTGTACACTCTGCTTTTGGTAAGTTAAATTTCAAATAAAATTTTTTAAAATGCAAATAAAATTGCATATATCCTTGACCCTCATGGCTCCACATCTAGAATTTCTTTTTGCATAGGCGTATCTGAACACGGAGGATGCTACATGGGTACAAGATTATTTATTGCAACATTTATTGTAAGAGCAAAAAATTAGCAAAAAAACAAGATGTCCCGTAATAGGGGCAGGTTAGATAAAGTACAACTCTTAACCGTGCAGCATGACACTGCCATGCAAAAAAGAAATGATCACCAGCGTATATTCTTAAAGGGGAGAAAAAAAGCAATGTGCAGAGATGCAGACAGAATGGGCTATCCTTGGGGCTAAAAAATGTAAAGAGAGAGAGAGAGGGAGAGAGAGAGCTTAGTATATGTAAGTGTAAAATAAAAACGTTCTGGGACGACTCATAAGAAACTAGAGATTAGTTGACCATGAAGAAGGGACCTGGGTGGCAGGATAGGGTTGAAGGAAACTTTTCACTGTATATTATTTATGCATTTTGAATCTCGAACCTACTAAAATTTCTTTTAAAAAAAGTCTAATACAGCCAGCCCCACACTCACCTTCTTCAAGGCCTATTGCTGTGACACAATTCCAATGTTCACCTTGGCTAATAAAATCCCAAACCTAACCCATTGCCCCTGCCCTGCCATCCCTACAATACTCTACTTCCCAATGCCTTGAACATGTGACATGATTATCACACCTTCTCTAGCCATTTCCACCTGCCATTCTCACCTTGGGATATGCCCCTTCTCTGCCTGGTGTTGCCTCCTCCGGAAAGTCTTCCCAGGCTTTCTTGGACACCTCTGGGTCCCTGGAGCCCAAATTTTTCAGATATAATTTCTCATATGTCATTTGTCATATACTTCACGATAACTGGTTTCCAGGCCTCTGTGCCTTTCTGTAATGTCAGCACCCAGCACAGTGCCTGAAAGTGGGGATTGTGGAATGAATGAATGGATGGTTTTTACCAGGCTGGGAGCTGAGGAACAGCTTTTGTCTTTTATACATTCTGTTGAGTTTCCAAATTCTGTGTAAGCATGAACTGGGCCTCAGTTATCTCATCTGTAAAATGGAAATAATAACACCACCTACCTCACAGAATTACATAGTGAGGATTAAATGAACCACTATAGGTAAAGCAAACATGTAGCAGTTATTATTATTTCTAAATCAATATATTGTGATAAAGAAAGAAAATATATTCTAGTGAGTCTGAATCCAGGCCCCCAAGGTGGTGTCTCCATGACTAACTTTTCCTTCCTGTGAGTTTTTACAAGACTGGGGCAGGCATTGTAGTTGAGAGCCGGCAAGGTTGTCAAAGGCTCCTGATCCCCTAGACTTCAGAATCCCTTCTCAGGCCTCTTTCTCCCATCAGTGACCGATACCCTGGGAGATCCTCTGTCTCCTCCTTCACGGTGGAGAGTGAGCAATGTGCTATGCTCACATGCGGTGGAAGGGACTTTGTGATTTGGAGGAGGATCATTTAAATGAGAAGCCCAAGTCAGAGCCCGGCACAGTCCCAATGGCTGAGTTGGGCAGTTGTATGTCAACCTCCAAATCCGATCACAGGGGAAGAACTGGGGACACAGACCTTTCTCTGAGTGTCTTCAAGCCGCCCCTATAAATCCCTGCCTGGAATGAATCAGGGAAATGTCTTCACTTCGCTAAGGTCCAGTGTCCTCATCTGCCAAATGGGGTCATGACTGTAAGGAGGAAAGGAAATGACAATTCAACGAAACCTTATGGATAAGAGCTTTGGAACCAGTCATGCATTGGCAGAGGTTGGCAAAGGGTCAGCTCGAGGGCCAGAACATTGATTTTCATTTGAATTACATCAGGTGCATCAGGACTTTCCAGTAGCCCCAGTCCCCACCACTCCCTATTGCTTACTCCAGCCTGCTCTACACTCTCACTCCTGAAGGCATGTGAGTTTGTCACCCTTGCTACACAATATTAATTACCAAAGTTCCTGCTCTTCAGTCAACTGCCTGTGTAGAAGAGGCACCCAGCAGGGGAGAGAGGAGGTGTGGCTCTTTGAATGCCTGGGGCCACTCTGTTCCACCCAGGTCTTCGCCCTCCACTGAGGTCCATGCCAAAGCCCCGTGAGTCTCAGCCCCAGTAGTTTTCCATGAGCTGAGAAAGCTGCCAAACCTGCATGCTGCCAAGGAGGCATGCCTTCCTTTAGCCTCTAGGTACGGAGAATAAATCTGCAGTCTCCGAAACTGCCAAATTCCTGGTCTTGCTAGAGCCTGAGAGGCTAAATGCTGCTTACAAGTCTGGCTCCCAGATGCCTGAAATTCCACCGTTATCAACACATTCCTCCATGTTAAGCATTGCCCTGCAAAGCTGAGAAATCTAGTGAGAGGGCAGGAGAGTGAGTCCAAACCAGGCTGGAGCAGATCTTTAAGGATAAGCTGCAGAATGGAGGGAGGCAGATGCCATAAGCTGAAGGCAGAGCCGCTGGAGGAGGGGGAGAGGGAGAGAGAGACGGAGAGGTGCTCCAAGAGGAAGTTCCCAATCTTTTCAAGGGCCAGGGTGAGCGAGGAAGGGAAGTGGAGGAGGAGAAGAGCTAAGAAGCAGGGTGGGCACCGAGGGACAACCAGTCCCGTGGTGGGAGGCGGCAGACTTTGCTCTGTTGTTTGCTAAGTGACCAAAAGACCTCCTGCAGGAACAGAGGTGTCCCCAACCCCTTCTCCTGCTTTCTTCCATCCAACCCACATACACACAAAGGCATATGAAATGTCCCCCTGCTGCAAGGATTCTACTTCTATTGGGATAGAAAGACGATATATGGGACCCCTGGATCAGAACATATCATCTGCTGTCTCATCAAAGACAGGGGACAGGCATGCGGGCCCCAGGAAATCACCCCAGAGCTGAGGACCTCATCCGCAACCCCCACCCCAGGAGGAGACAGCTTCCTTAGGGTCAGTTCTGACAGCAGACCCTGACACCTTCCCTTTCGCCCTCAGGGAGAAAGAGTCTTCAGGAGTAGAAGGGGAGTGAGGTGGAGAGACTCAGCTGCCTCCAGATTCCTTGACTTTGCTGTGTGGATCCGGGCAAAACACTCAACCTCCATCCCCAGTTCCCTCATCTGCAAAATGTGTACAGCTATAGTATCTGCTTCATGGGGCTGCCGAGGATTCAAGGAAGGGGCTCCAGGGTAGGGATTTGAGTTGAACCTGATAGGATGGGCCAGATTTTGATGGGTATTCCAGGTAGGGAGCCAAGGGTGAGGGCAGGGGCTGGGGAATACAAGGCATGTCTGGGGCGTAGCCTGTGGTCAGGGAAGAGAATTCTGGAAAGGCAGCTATGGCTTGATTACTGAGGATCTTCACCGCCCAGTGAAGGTGACCTTGAACTTGATTCCATAAGCAGCGGAGAGCTGTTGAGGGGTCCTGGCATCTAACAGAGGCTATCAATGCCCGAAGGCATGGTTTGCTTCCGGCCCGCAGGATGCCTGGTGGCAGCTTTAGCTGTCAAATCAGTCAGACGGAGTCCCCTCCATTAGGGTCAGCAGTGGCCCCCAATCCCTTCCCTTCCTCCCCTTCTGTTTCTAGGACCCGACTGTGTCACCAGATAGAACTGGTCTCAGACATTTGTTCTGTCACATCAGTAGGTGACTGGGCCAGACCCTTAATCACAGGAACCTCAGATTCCTTATCAGAAATAGGAAGGAATAACTTTGTCTTCACAGGGTCATGAGAATGGTCAGAACTGGCGCATGTGGGGTCTCCGGCCCAGCCAGCCCCTGGCGGATGCTGCTGGGACCAGAGATGTCCCCTTCCCGCTGGCTGGCGGGGCTGCGGCAGCAGGTAGCTTTCATCTCTAATTGCCCACACTCTTCTCCTCCGTGGCTCTGCGAGCAGCAAGAGAGAGAATGACCCGTGACTGCAAACCTCGAGGCCAGGCTTAGGCCTATTGGAAAAATATGGAACAATTATGAACGGCAGGAAAATGGTTTTTCTCTGTTTGCTTTGGCAGAGAGTAGAAAACCCGCCTAGAGGCTGGATTTAAGGGAGGGAGAAGACTGGGAGGAAACTGTAGTGGTGCTAAGGGTCCTGAGAAGAGAACTCGTGTCTTTTGTGGTCCTACTAAGGCACGGTGCTAGACACCTTCGTCGATGCAGCAGGGGCACCCCCAAGCGCCTTCTTCGTGCCCAGTGCTGATCTGGGGGCGGGGGTTTGCTCCAAATCTGGGTTAGTGCAGAGTTAGAGCAGGCAGACAAGGTCCCCGCCCTCAGGGAGGAGGACAGGTGAGATGAAGTAAAGGCAGACAATAGAAGAATCTCAGCGCTGACTGCTATGAGAAAGTAGAGCCAGGTAAGCTATGAGGGAGGGGCATGTGCTAGGAGGCAGCTTGGGGACGTGAGAGAGGAGATCCAGCCTGCCATTCAAAATGGGAAGAGCGTTTTGGGCAGCAGGAAATCTGCCAGAATGCTCACTTGTGCCCTGGCCTCTTGGCCTCACCAGAAGCCCAGGCTCTGAATACTGTTTTCCCTGTCGTACAGGTGAGGAGACTGAGGCTTGGAGAGAGAAAGTGCCTTGCCAAGGCCCAGGGCAGTGGGAGGACTGGAGCCAGCACTCCGAGGCCCCCACTCTTTTCTGCACGCTCATCTTGGTGCCCTGGATCCAGGTGAAAGGATGAGGTAATTCACACATCACTTCTTCCCAGACCCAGTGAAGGGGGAAAGTTGGTGGGACTTTTTCCAGATCCTCCATGAGAATGGCCCACAGGACCCAGAGCCTGGCAAACTGCAGGGCAGTGCCCCAAATTGCCACCCCAGGAGCAGAGGCCATTGATGTGTAGCAGTTCCAACATTTCCCTGGAAGGTGCTTCTCCGGGACTTCCCCTGAGAGCCTGTGTGGCGGGATACACATCAGGATAAGGGCAGGTGTCTGTCTGCCTGAGCAGCATAACCCAGGAAACCTTCCAGCGTGCACAGATCTGTCTACAGGGGGGCTCCTGGCCCGAGGACAGACTGGCCAGGCTCCCAGGAGATCCCCAAGCACCCAGTCTCTGTGGTCTGAGAGGGACAGGAATTTTTGGGAGTGGTGAGTTCCGCCTCCCTGGAGGGAAAACCCCAAGCTGAAGGGGAACCCTGCATAGCTAATAGCCACCCTGGGCCCTCAGCCCTCTTTACAGGGTTAGCCCAGAGTTGGAAGCATGTGAGCCCACAGGGCATGGAAATGTACAGAGGGCTCTGCAGACCTGTGGGATTCACACAGACGATTAGGTGGTGGCCCCTGGGAGGGGCTGGGATCCAAGGCCAGGGAGGTCCTGGCCAGTTTCTGATAAGTTACTTATCCGAGGACAGCATGTTACAACATAATTCCACCAAAAAACCAAAAATCTCTAACATTCCTTATGCTAATGAATCAAACCTAAGGTATAGATAATTATTTATTTATTCAGACACATTATATCACTATTTTAAGATGAATTATCACAAGAACAGTTTAACACCTAAGTGGCATCCATGGGGCGACAGCATGGACATCACCTGGGAGCTTGCAGAAAGATTCTCAAATCCTACTCTGGACCTTGAATCAGAATTTGTGCTTTCGCAAGATCTTCAGGTAATTCATATGCATGTGGAAAAAATTCAAAAGGAGATATAATCATGATTCTCATACAGATACAGAATGAGCCTGGGTCAGAAGTTTTATTTCACTCATTCATTAATGAGGAAACCACTAAGATGTTACAATCATTTCAAAGGAGAATGCAAAAGTAGACATATAATGTAGCTCAGCAGAAATCTGAAGTGAATTTACAAATCGTTGCAAAACTGGCCAAAAATCTGTAGGGCAATAATCAGTCGCATTGCTTTGGGCGGAATTGATATTTATATGGACAAGAATCATTTGGATTACCATCAGGTTTTTACAATTTGCAGAATTGTAAAATAGCTCAGATAACTTAAAGACTGAGAAAAAACGAAACCCAGAAGGGTACCCTGGGACCTGCAGTAATCGATATCTTTTTCCCTTTCTTCTTCCCCCCATTTTAGTCTTTGACAATTTTTCTTGACACGTATTACAGGTTGGCAAGCACCTCTTAGATCCCTTCTGGTCTCTGGCATGCCCGAACCCGGAGAATTCTCCAAACTATGACTAGAGCAAACATTTGAGCAAATCCCAGTGTCTGTCATGCTCTGCTTGGGAATGAGCCTGGGGATGGGGTGGGGCAGAGGCAGGCCAGGCCTACTGACGCGGTATATTCTCAGTTGCCTGTCTCTATTACTACTATTACTATTGCACGCTGGGCCTAAGTGGAACTTTCATTCAAGATGCTATCAAAACATCTAAAAGGACAGAGACCCAGGTCTTCATCGAGCTCGGGCTGCTTGGGCCTGCTTGCAGTAATTGCCAGGACATGAAACTTGATTCTGTCTGTGCTTTGATATCACAGTGCCTGGTGGTGTGTCTGTGGGAGAAGATCCAAGCTCTCATTGGCCCCATAACTACTGGTTATCAGTATTTATCAAAAGGAACTACTAGTTGTGTGTAAACAGGGTGGCTTCGGGGGCTAGAGAATGAACAACTGTTTAGGACCTTCATGTCTGGTCTGGGTCATTGCTTTTCTGGGACGCTTCACCATGGAGGTTGAGAAGCAGATCCGGTATCAGACAGGTCTGGGGTTGAATCCTGGCTCTGCTCCCCTCTGGTAACTGGGCTGCTTGTCTAACCCCTGCCAGGAGTTGTGAGCATGGACCAGGAGTTGTGAGCAACCCAGTGGACACAATGGGCACGAGGCTTACACTGTAGCAAGGAAAAGACATGAAAGAAAACATCACACGTGCTGTTTTGTAAGTTACCATTGTAGTAAGCGCCACAGAGGAAGAGCCTACTGTGCAAAGCAGTGTGTAGTGGGAAGACCCTTCCTTGTCTAAAGAATCAAAAGACTTCCCAGGGAAAGCTTAGACTTACCAGTGAGTTGCGGGTGAGGCTGTTCAGCAGGCAGAGGAAACAGTAGCGGCAAATGCCCCAGGGTGGGAGGGGTTGGGTTGCTCAAGATTGCAAAGAAGGCTCCTGGGAGTGGTGACTCTCAATTGTTTATGGGCTTAAGAACATTGGTTAAAATGTAACTTCTCCTAAGTCCAGAAATTCTGATTCCACAGGTCTGGGGTGTAGCCCAGGAATCTGCATTTTTAATAGGCATCCAAGGAAATGCAGAGAAAAATATTGCTTAGAGCCACATGTTGAGAAATACTGGGTTAAGGCTAATGAGAATGGCACAAAATAAGGTGAGTCATTTAACTTCTCTAAGCAGCTCTTAGCTAAAGCATCACGTAGGATTTGCAGGGTGACAGGATGGTTAAAGGAGAGAAGCCGCACACAGCACCTAGCATAGGGCCTAGCAGGTAGTGGGTGCCCAGCAGACCCCTGCACGTGTAATACTGCCATTCCCAAGCAAGCCTATGGAACTCTTGAGGTGTGAAGGAGTGAGCACAAGGTCAGGAATCAGATGGCCCATGTTCTCGCCCAGCCAGGCCACTGACTTGCCTCCACACCTTGGGCAAGATCCTTCCCCTCACTGGGCCAGTTTCCCCACGTAAAAGGAGAAGGTGTAATTAGGTGACTCCTACCCCTTACCCATCCACTACCTGCCATCTTGAATTCTCACGCCTTGCCCAGGGCCCCCTCACCAAATTCAGTAGTCCTCAGCTTGGCTGCTGCCCATTAGAGCCACCAAGAAGACTTTTTCAAACCCCAATTAAATCAGGATCTATTGGGGGTGGATCCCAGTGTTGGTAACTTTTTTCGCTCCTGCGGCAAATGTAGTAAGAACCAGCACTCTAATTCCTCAAATATTGCTTTTGTCCATAAGAGTAAAATGGGACCTCAGAGGAAACATCCTGCTCCTCAATTCTGACCTGAAATCTCAGGAAGCACCCAAGCCAGTAGAGCCTTAGGCTCCATCCAGCACCATACCCCCACACAACACTGCTCCTTCACAGGCAGGGTCTCACTCTGTCGCCCAGGCTAGAAGGCCGTGGCACAATCATAGCTCACTGCAGCCTTGAACTCCTGGACTCAAGCAATGCTCCCACCTCAGCATGCCACTGTGCAGAGCTAATTTATTTATTTTTATTTTTTTGTAGAGATAGGGTCTCTCTCTGTTACCCAGGCTGGTCTCAGACTCCTGGCCTCCAGCGATCTTCCTGCCTCAGCCTCACAAATGTTGGGATTATAGGCGTGATCCTCCATGCCTGGCCAAAACTCTGTTTTTTAATATAGTTTTAAATATAAATTTAAAAAATATTGGTAAACTAAAAACCCATATTTAAACAAAATAAAACAATAAAAGGTGGCTTCTCATTCACCCCTGCTCTCCCCAAAGGCTACCATATTTGGATTAATCAACTTTATTGAGGTGTAATTTACATACTATAACATGCACACATTTAATAGAGTTGGTGAGTTTTGACAAATGTCTACTGCTGTGCTCCCACCCACGGTGAGACATCACTTTGCACAGTTTCTGGTTTTTTTCCTGTGGCGGTTTCTCTCCTCTGGTGTTTTTTCCATGTCATATATTAATGCTGATGTTTTTCATTTATCAACTTTAGATCAGGTAGCATGTAATTAATCCTTCAACCAGGAAACTGTTGAAAGTGAAAGGCACAGAACGAATAATCACAGGACAACAGTATAAAATAAGCCTGACCTGGGCAACTCAGGGTGTGTGGTCAACCTCACATTATCTATTTATGACCAGCTGTGGTGGAGAAGGATTTAATTCATATACCCCATCTCTAACCCCCTTCCTCTGCCCAATCTGTG
Source organism: Sapajus apella (assembly GCF_009761245.1). Classification (NCBI taxonomy): domain Eukaryota; kingdom Metazoa; phylum Chordata; class Mammalia; order Primates; family Cebidae; genus Sapajus; species Sapajus apella. The sequence goes on from NW_022436995.1 coordinate 11,120,849, forward strand.
CTATTTTTGTGCCTATTTTAATTTCTCTATTGCTTAACTTGGCAAATTTAAACAATGTTTCTAGGCCTCTATTTCTGGAGCCATTTGGTAAGATAAGAATATTAGTATCCCTATTCCCCCCATCTTTGTCCACTTCTATCTCCCTATTTCTTATTTCATTCATCTTTGTCTTGTCAAGGTTGATAACCTTTGCTTCCATTTTGCCCTTGTTACTAAGCCTGTCCTATGTTGTCTATGAAAGCAAGGCTCGGTGTTTATGTTACGGTGATGATGTGGCTTTGCTCCCCAAGGACTGTATCATGAGTGATTCCTTCTCCATGAGTGTTCCTTCTCTACGGTTACAATACCATTGCTCCCGTGCCTCCAGCAGGCAAATGCTTCCAGCATCAACGGCAAGAGAATCTTCCTTTCTTACTCTCTACCGACTCTTCCAAATTACGTCAAATTTTAGTTTGCTTTATATTTGAACCATTAACTTCTTTTTTTTGTTTGTTTTTGAGTAAGAGAGAGGTTCTCATTCTGTTGCCTAGGTTGGAGGGCAGGGGTGCAATCACAGCTCACTGCAGCCTTGACGTCCCAGGCTCAAGCAATCCTCCCACCCCGGTCTCCGCAGCTGAGACTACAGGTGCGTGTTACCACCATCGGCTAATTTTTGTATTTTTTGTAGAAACAGGGTTTCGCCGTGTTGCCCAGGCTGCATTAACTTCTTAACAAAGGATTTTTTTCTTCCTCCTCCTTTGGTGTCTCCCATTGTTTCACTTGCTTTGAAAAGAAGCACAGACCTCTTCACCATATTCCTAATATCTTCCAGCCTCCTTTTGTATATTTCTCAGAATCTATTCCTCTCTTCCTTCTGATTCTCTATTCTTGTTTGTTCAAAGGGTTTTCTGGACTTGCTGCACAGAGGTCATTCTGGAATTCCTTTACATTAGACCCCTGAGCGGATTCTACCAGTTTTTCTCCCTTAACATTATGCTTCATGGTTTCTAAGCTGAAATATACATTCAATAACTTCTCAGAAAGGAAGCATGGGAGGTAAATTTTTGAGTCCCGGAATGTCTGAATATAACTTTATTTTTATTTATTTGTTGTTTGCCTTCACCCTTGACTGATAGTTTGGCCATTTGTAGAATTTCAGGTTCAAAGACATTTAGGCTTAGCACTTAGAGATGGAATATAGTGATGACTTTAAAACCCCGATCTCTGGCATAAGGCTGCCAGGGTTTAAATCTTAACTTCACATTTCCTAGAACCCACCAAGTCTCTCCGTGCCTGTTTTCCCATAAATAAGTCAAGATAAAAATAGCACTTACCTCATGGAGTTGTGATGAAGGTTGACCAGTTTACATACGTAAAATGCTCAGAACAGAGTCCACACATGGTGGGCGTAAGAGCTGGCTATTATTCTCTGGACCTCCATTGTTGCTATAGAGGATTATGATGTCACTCTTATTCCTGTTTAGTTTTCAGAGTCAATATTCTGGCTTTTGTGAGCTGATGTTCTTGTTTCCATAGAAATACCCAGGATCTGCTTTAATCTTTAATATTCTTAAATTGCTCAATTCTGTGTCTGCTTGGTATTCTCTTAGCTCTTTCCATTTAAAGACTCAGTGTCCCTTTTTGGCTCTGGGGGCTTTTAAAATGTAATTATTTCTGCAGTAATTTCCCTTCCTCCATCTTCTTTCTTTTCTTGTTCTGGAGCTCCTACTGTTAGTTAGATATTGGACCCCCTGAATTGATCTGTGTGAATATTTTTTTTCCTCCCATACTTTTGCCATTGGCTCTCTGTTCTGGGAGATTTTCTTTACTTTGCATTTGAAGCTTCAATTGATTCTTTTTTTTACAATTTTTAGCAACAGTCGTTTCCAGGAGGTCCTTCTCTTTTGCTGATTGCTCCTTTTCTGTGGCACTGTCTTGGGACTTTTAGAGCACTGACACTCTGCCTTCCTATCAACTTGTGGGGACTCCAGAGATGTTTCTGCAGAGTTCTTGGGCTTTTGAAAACATGATTTGAAAATCTCTGACCTATGCATTTGATCAATAAGCTTTATGGGTTTGTTGAGCCATTACCAAGAGAAGGAGTTAGAGTCTATCATTTCAGCCCTCAACAAACTACTCTCATGCAGAGACAAACATGAAAAAAAATAATGACAGTATGACAGGTGCACAAGAGGTCCTTCCAGAGGGAAAGTAACCAACAGCCTGTTGGAGATGAAGAAAGAGGAAGCCCTTGAACTCTTCTTAAGGTAGTGTGTAGAAGACTCTCCTACAGGTTCACGAGCAGACTGATAACATTTCAGGAATTTCGTGAGCTGGCTGTCAAACAGGTATTTAAAAATTAACTTAGACAAATTTGTAATTAAATACATTATAGCAAAAACAAAGCTAATGAATGCCAAAAACTCATCACTTCCTATTTAACACATCTTACAATTATGTGTTGAGGTTGTTTACATCCATAGTATATGTATGGCAGAAATACTATATCAAAGTGTGCTTCTGAGCATCTCTGTTCAACTCCTCCTGCAGTAACTGATGTTGGTGGCTTGAAATCAGCTATGGTGGGAATATTTACATCACAGAAATTGACAAATGCGACAGACCAGGGCCTGGCTACTGTTTTGTTGTTGGTCTAGAGTTAAGAAAATAATGGAGGCCGGGCGCGGTGGCTCAAGCCTGTAATCCCAGCACTTTGGGAGGCCGAGGCGGGTGGATCACGAGGTCAAGAGATCGAGACCATCCTGGTCAACATGGTGAAACCCCGTCTCTACTAAAAATACAAAAAATTAGCTGGGCATGGCGGTGGGTGCCTGTAGTCCCAGCTGCTCAGGAGGCTGAGGCAGGAGAATTGCCTGAACCCAGGAGGCGGAGGTTGCGGTGAGCCGAGATCACGCCATTGCACTCTAGCCTGGGTAACGAGAGCGAAACTCCGTCTCAAAAAAAAAAAAAAAAAAAAGAAAATAATGGAGAAAATGTTAATGTAGCTTAACCTTAAAAAGTATGTTGTGCTGGTAGCCTATACGTTGTAAACAGCATGACAAAGAATTGAGGACATATTCTTCTGGTATTCAGAAACTATTATTTAATTCAGCAAAGAAGTCACTCATGTCATTGCCACATGAATGAAATCCATGCGTCCATTGTTTCATTTCCATCAAACTTATTAATGTAAAAGAAAATAGCAAACAACATTCACACAGGAGATATACTTATTTGGTAATTGTAATAATAATTTACGGATACAAAAGTTTAGGAAGTATCAACAAGAGTGTTCTATGCGAATCAATTTACTAGATAAAATTGATAAAAAATACTGCAATAAAAATACTGCATATTTTATTATAAGTTGTAAATGGTGTGCTACAATCCTTGATGGCAATAAAATTTATATTAACTTATGTGTATATATATGTATACATGTATTTGTTTCTGGAGAGCCAGTTGATAGCACTTACTGGCACACCACTATTAATAGTGGAGCATGCTCAGACCCTGTAATCAGACAGACCTGCACTGGAGTTCCAGCGTGTCCATTTATAAGCTGTATGACCTTGGGCAAGTTATTTTACCCTGTACCCTTTCTAAGTCTCATCAACAAAATGAAACTGTGGATGTAATGTGCTAATATTGATAAAAAAAAATAGTATGGTCTAGGCTGGGCATGGTGGCTCACGCCCGTAATCCCAGCACTTTGGGAGGCCGAGGCAAGCAGATCACAAGGTCAGGAGTTTGAGACCAGCCTGGCCAACATGATGAAACCCCGTCTCTACTAAAAATACAAAAATTAGCCAGGTGTGGTGGCAGGTGCCTGTAATCCCAGCTACCAGGGAGGCTGAGGCAAGAGAATTGCTTGAACCCGGAGGCAGAGGTTGCAGTGAGCTGAGACCGTGCTACTGCACTCCATCCTGGGTGACAGAGCAAGACTCTGTCTCAGGAAAAAAATAAAATGAAATAGTATGATCTGCAGGTTAAGAATCCATGCTCAGAAACTGAGCTGCCTCCATGTGAACGCTGGCTCCCCACTTACTAATTGTGTGGTATTGGCTGAGTTGCTGTTAGATGGTATATTAGTCAACGTTCTATCAGAGAAAGAGAAGCAGTACTAGATGATATACACAAAGGAACTGGCTTACATAATCATGGGTTCTAGCAAATCTAGTCTGTAGGGCAGGCCATCAGTCTGGAAACTCTTGAGCAGAAGCTAATGCTGTGGGTCACAAGTAGGGTTTCTTCCTCCTCAGGAAAACCTCAATTTTGTTCTTAAGGCCTTTCAACTGATTGGATCAGGCCCACCTAGATCATAGAGGATAAACTCTTTTACTTAAAGTCAAGTGATTGCAGGCGTTAACCACATCTATGAAATCCTTTATAGCAACACCTACATTCGTGTTTGATTGAGTATCTGTGGACTCTAGCCTGGCCATGTGGACGCATAACACTAGCCTTATAGATAGGAATAGTGAAAGCAGACACCTCACGGGGTTTTTACAAGGACAGAACAGAGCAGTACTCAGGAACAGCTCAGACAGCACCTGGCCAGAGTAAGTGCTCATTATGTTACTAACCTCTGTTCTTGCTAGGACTAAAATGTGTTTCTCAGGCAACCACGGCACATGGAAGGGCCAGGGACCTTGCAGAGGAAGATGTGGTTGAGGCCCCAGCACATCACTGAGGCTCTGGAGATGGCTGCCTGAGGCCTTGCCCAGGGGAAGCTGAGAGAGATGGAAGGGAGCCCACGGCTGTGGGACCCAGCAGAGCACATTCAAATGGAAACCAGCTATGACGGGTGACACTTACGGGGGCTCCTTGTGGGGCAGGACTGTTTGGCTCAGTGGTGAGAGGCCTGTGGCCGGAAGATGAAGTGGTTGCAGGTGTCAGACAGGAGGCCTTGCTGGCGGGGGCTGGCCACCATGGCGGATGTCTCATTAGCTGCTGACTGAGGATTTCTGCTGCTTTCATTTGCTACCTCAGCCAGTAGCTAGGTTTAAAATAAATTTCAGGAGATCAAACTCAAATCCCCAAACCAGCATCCCTAGGCCCCAGGAGGGTCTCCGGCACAACTGTACAATCTGCAGAGTTTATCTCAGGCAGCTTCAACGGATGTCACCTTAATGCCCCTCTCCCCTCCCTGGGAGCCGTCTCCTCCAGTTCTGAGACCTCTGGCTCTTCCTCAGATTCCCCACCTCATGTCTCTGTCCCAGCAAACCCCGGTCCCTCTGGAGCCTGATCAGCCTCCCACAAGCAGAGCTATGCAGAGCTAAGGGGGCGACAGGCAGAATCGACTTCTCTTGGCTTCGTGGGTTAAGGTGTCACCATTCCCAAGAAGATCTGGGGGCCCAGGAGAGAATCCTGCCAGAAGAAGGGTGTCATATCCAGTGGGGAGGGGGGATGCCCGACACCTGAGCCCCTGAGAAAGGAAAGCTTTGAGCACAAAACACACTTGCACACAAGTGTTAATCCCCTAGGAAATGCCAGAGCTGAGAAGAGCGTGGACCATTTCTCCTCACTCCTGTCATTTTCACAGATGAGGAAAGCAAAGCTCAGGGAAGCAACATGCCCTCCCTCACATAGCTAGGAAGCCACTGGGTAACTGAGCCCACACCGAATTTCCTGGGGCATGAGCCCTGCCCTGCCACAGTCAGCAAGTGAGCAGGGGCAGCTTCCCAAGGTAGGTAACCACCAAGAGTTACAAGCAGGCCGCACAAATCCCTGAGTTCTGCCTTCCCTGGGCAGCCCCACCCTGGCCAGACCTGGTGGCCTTGGCAGACTCCCAGCCAACCCTACATTCCAACTTGGAGCTGAGCTGTCTGGGCCTCCAATCACTCCAGACACATGAGGACTGAGCAGTTTTACTCTGGCTTACCAGGGGGTGGGAGAGTTGGAGCCAACTGTGCTCCTCCAGGGACAGAGGAACAGCCTGGAAGGGCAAGGCTGAGGCTGGTCAGACAAGTCCTGCCTATGGTGACCTCAGGCCTCACGTGCCTTGCACATGGCTGCCCCACCAGCCCCACCAGCCCAACCAGCCCCTTACCGTGTCCTCTCCAGTGGGACCTTCCCTATTCCCCAGGCCAGATGTAAACATGCGGCCATGGCTCCCTTGGTCTGCAACCTATTCTTTTGCTCTCCCTCCAGCTTTCCTTTTCAGGTCACTAAATGTAGTGGTGCTGCCCCCATGCCAACTTCCGCCTCTAGTTCCAACAGCACCTTGTCTATTCTTCATAGCAGCTCTTGGTGTATTGTTTTAGTTTACACTTTCTGTTCTTGTAGACTGTGAGCTACTAGTCTCATTTGGATCTATTTGTCATTGAATGCCAGAATCAAGCCAGGTGTTTCTGGTACCAACTGGTGCTCAACATACTGTTCTGTGAATAAGAAAAAGGATGGGCAGAGAGATAGATGGATGTTAAATAAATGAATTGATGGATGACTGTTGTATGGCTGGATGCAAGGATAACAGAAGGATGCTGAAGAGATAGATGGGTGGATAGATGTTGGATGAAAGGATGGATAGACGGAAGGAAATAAAGATGAATAGGTAGATGAGTGGATGGGTGGATATGAGATAATTGGGTAGATGAGTGGATGGATAGATATGAGATGGATGGGAAGGTGAGTGGATGAGTGAATATGAGATGGATGGGAAGATGTGTGGATGAGTGACTATGAGATGGATGGGCAGATGAGTGGATGAGTGAATCTGAGATGGATGGGTAGATGAGTGGATGAGTGAATCTGAGATGGATGG